>NC_140992.1:127602722-127617722 GCF_052327205.1 Somniosus microcephalus | reverse complement strand
TAAATTCAATGAAGCCTACAGTTAAAGCCATCAAACAGTCTGCATACATAATCGGAAACAGATTAAGCACATCCATTGAGATTGGACAAGCCCATCAAGGACTTTCAGGACAATACGAGTCAATTATCAGGCCGGTAGGTGCAATTACCGGCCATCTAAAAACCACCAGTATAGATTGCTACCATTATTTTAACTAGCCCGCCAAAATTAAAACAAAGAACTAACCTGATTTGGCGCGCAGGTAAGGGTTTTTCGACGAAGGTATAATTGAAGGCCCCCAGGTAGCAATCGAAAAAAGAACTCCTGCTCTGCTCTCCTGCTGGTGCTGCCGCTCCCTGGCTCTTTGGCCCTTGCCCTCATGGCTGCCGCTCTTCCCCCGTCCCGCGCTTACCCCCTGGCCTTTGCCCGTGCCCTCTAACACTCCATCTGGACTCGCCCCAACACCGGGTCGGGCGAACACGGGCAATTCAGGCGAGGCGAAGCGGGACGCGACGAGGGGAGGAGGAGGGAAGACCACCGGAGGGAAGGCCAACTGAGGGTAGGCTTCGAATCAGCGGGCCTTCAGCCCCAGCCGACCTGCGACGACCTTCATGCAAACTCAAGCTGTCGACGAAGGACCATCCCTGCAAGGCAAAGTACCCAAGCAGAGACTTTAACTTTGGGGTACTCGAACCTGGACAATGCCCTTGCAGCACCCGGAGCCCACGTGATGACGGCAGACTCCAGAGAGCACCAAGAGCGAACCCTGAACCCAACCGTTGTTTTGAGTCTAAACAAACCCTTTTGATTGGTGAGCATGAATTCTGACCCCTCATAGCTTAGCCTAGGGTGTATAGGGGGTGGGATAAGGATAAGGGGATTGTTAAGATAATTGTTTTCCCTTGATGTGCCGTGTGTTCCCCATTTCCCTGTATATAGCATTATTATGACACTCTTGTTATTTTTGCCTGTAGAAGTGTACACTAGTGATTTTCCATAGGATTGTATTAAGTTTTCCTCTTCAAAAAAATCTTGGTTTTGTTTGCATCCAACCACCTGTCTACTTGAGTCTTCTCTGTATCGCTGCCTGTATCTAAGTCTGGTGTCTAGAACCCAGGGGGCGAGCGATTCGAACCACTCAAGAAAGGTAGTCAGAGGTAAAGCTGACTGACCCGAACACGCCTGTGCAAAAACCCCCGACAGTGTGCAAAGCACCCACCTGTTTCAGGCGCTGGCCCCTTTTAATATGTAAATTATGTTAATAGGACTACGATGGTCATTTTAGGAACTGGTTGGTCCCTGCACCTTACACACTCCCCACTCCGACCAGTTCCATGGGCACCAAAGGTATATCTTGAATTATGTTTGTGGGCCACAGAGGAACAGGAGTGCCCCTCTGGAGCCCAGAAAAATCATCTGGGATGCAGCCGCCCGGGACCCCCACCCTCTGCGATCGTGACCCCTCCCACCAATCTCTGAGTAAAGAAATTTCTCTTGAATTCCTTATTGGATTTATTTGTGACTATCTTATATCGATGACCTTTCGTCAGAACTGTTAACTGTTTAAGAAAAGAGTTTTGACGAAAGGTCATCGACCTGAAACGTTAACTCTGTTTCTCTCCCCACAGATGCTGTCTGACCTGTTAATTATTTACCGCATTTTCTGTTTTTATTTCAGATTTCCAGCATCTGCAGTATTTTGATTTTATATTTTCTCTTACATCTTAAGTTGTCCTAAATCTTATTTATTAGTGACTATCTTATATTTATGACCCCCAGTTTTGGATTCCCCACACGTTTAGTCTTTCCTGATAATTGTACCCTTTCAGTTCTGGTATCATCCTTGTAAATCTTATTTGCACTTTCTCCGGTGCCTCGATACCTTTTTTGTAATATGGAGACCAGAACTGTGCACAGTTTAGCAAATCTCTCTGCTTTTCAATTCTATCTCTCTAGAAATGAAGTCCAGTGCTTTACTACTTTTAATGATGTGTGTACCTGCACCCCTAGATCCCTTTGCTTCTCTATGCTATATAAGCTCTTAATAGCTAAGGAGCATGTGGCCTCCTTATTCCTCCTACTAAAATGCATCACCTCACACTTAGCAATATTGAAATTAATTTGCCATTTGCACACGCTTTCTGCAAGTTTGTTAACGTCTTCTTATATCTTGTCGCAGTCTTCCTCAGTATTAAATGTAAGAAGTCACACAACACCAGGTTGTAGTCCAACAGTTTTATTTGAAATCACAAGCTTTCAGAGCTCTGCTCCTTCATCAGGTGAAGTGGAGAGATGCCTATAGACACAGATTATATAGTCAGAGAATAATGCCAGATGATTACAGGTAATCTTTCTAACTGCCATTTATCACACCTCGGCAGAGAGATAATCACAGCAATCAAAGGTGTGAATGGTGTCCAAACAGGTCAGTCAGGAAAACATTACATCAAGGAACAATGAGGTGGGGTCACAAGGGTTAAAATGTTGCAGATGCTGAGGTCTGTATGAAAAACAAAAAACAGACAAAAAACATTTTCTTTGCTGGAAATCACAGCAGGTCCAGCCGCATCTGTATAGAGAGAACAAGCCAACGACGACTCGAGTCTGGATGACCCTACGTCAGGTGGGGTTACATGTAGCGTGACATGAACCCCAGATCCCGGTTGAGGCCGTCCTGATGAGTGCGGAACTTGGCTATCAGTTTCTGCTCTACAATTTTGCGTTTTCATGGGCCTCGAAGGCCGCCTTGGAGAATGTTTACCCGAAGATCGGAGGCTGAATGTCCTTGACTGCTGAAGTGTTCCCCGACTGGGAAGGAACACTCCTGCCTGGCGATTGTTGCGTGGTGTCTGTTCATCCGTTGTCACAGTGTCTGCATGGTCTCGCCGAAGTACCATGCTCCGGGGCATCCTTTCCTGCAACGTATGAGGTAGACAACGTTGGCCGAGTCACATGAGTATGTACCATGTACCTGGTGGGTGGTGTCCTCACGTGTGATGATGGTATCTGTGTTGATGATCTGGCATGTCTTGCAGAGGTTGCTGTGGCAGGGTTGTGTGGTGTCGTGGTCGCTGTTCTCCTGAAAGCTGGGTAATTTGCTGCGAACGATGGTCTGTTTGAGATTAGGCGGCTGTTTGAAGGCGAGTAGTGGAGGCATGGGGATGGCCTTAGCGAGGTGTTCATCGTCGTCGGTGACATGTTGAAGGCTGCGAAGAGCATGGCATAGTTTCTCCGCTCCGGGGAAGTACTGGACGACGAAGGGTACTCTGTTGGTTGTGTCCCGTGTTTGTCTTCTGAGGAGGTCTATGCGATTTTTTGCTGTGGCCCGTCGGAACTGTCGATCGACGAGTCGAGCGTCATATCCCGTTCTTATGAGGGCATCTTTCAGCATCTGTAGCTGTCCATCGCATTCCTCCTCATCTGAGCAGATCCTGTGTATTCGTAGGGCTTGGCCATAGGGGATGGCTTCTTTAACATGGTTAGGGTGAAAGCTGGAGAAGTGGAGCATCGTGAGGTTGTCCGTGGGCTTGTGGTAGAGTGAAGTGTTGAGGTGTCCGTCTTTGATGGAGATTCGTGTGTCCAAGAATGAAACCGATTCTGAGGAGTACTCCATGGTGAGTTTGATGGTGGGATGGAACTTGTTGATGTTACCGTGTAGTCTTTTCAGTGATTCTTCACCGTGGGTCCATAGGAAGAAAATGTCGTCGATGTATCTGGTGTATAGCGTTGGTTGGAGGTCCTGTGCAGCGAAGAAGTCTTGCTTGAACTTGTGCATGAAGATGTTTGCGTATTCGGGTGCGACTTTGCTCCCCATGGCTATTCCATGTGTTTGGGTAAAGAACGGGTTGTCGAAGGTGAAGACATTGTGGTCAAGGATGAAGCAGATGAGTTGTAGGACGGCGTCTGGAGATTGGCTGTTGTTGGTGTTGAGTACTGAGGCTGTCGCAGCGATGCCGTCATCGTGGGGGATACTGTTGTAGAGTGCTGAGACGTCCATCGCGGCGAGGAGTGTTCCTGGTTCAACTGGTCCGTGGGTGCTGTGTTTCTGTAAGAAGTCTGTAGTGTCGCGACAGAAGCTGGGGGTTCCCTGTACGATGGGTTTCAGGATGCCCTCGACGTATCCAGAGAGGATCTCACACAGGGTTACATTGCCTGATACAATAGGACACCCGGGTGTGTTGGCTTTGTGTATCTTTGGGAGGCAGTAGAAGTCTCCCACATGGGGAGTATGTGGGATGAGAGCGCGTAGGATGATTTGAAGGTCTGGATTGAAGGTTTTGATCAGTCTTCGGGTAAGCATTCTCCAAGGCGGCCATCGAGACACATGACAACGCAAAATCGTAGAGCAGAAACTGATAGCCAAGTTCCGCACTCATGAGGACGGCCTCAACCGGGATCTTGGATTCATGTCACACTACATGTAACCCCACCTGACGTAGGGTCATCCAGACTCGCGTCGTCGTTGGCTTGTTCTCTCTACACAGATGCGGCCGGACCTGCTGTGATGTCCAGCAAAGATAATGTTTTTTGTCTGTTTTTTGTTTTTCATACAGACCCCAGCATCTGCATCGCCAGGCAGGAGTGTTCCCTCCCAGTCGGGGAAACACTTCAGCAGTCAAGGACATTCAGCCTACGATCTTCGGGTAAGCATTCTCTAAGGCGGCCTTCGAGACACACGACAACGCAAAATCGTAGAGCAGAAACTGATAGCCAAGTTCCGCACTCATGAGGACGGTCTCAACCGGGATCTTGGGTTCATGTCACGCTACATGTAACCCCACCTGATGTAAGGTCATCCAGACTCAAGTTGTCGTTCGCTTGTTCTCTCTACACAGATGCGGTCGGACCTGCTGTGATTTCCAGCAAAGAAAATGTTTTTTGTCTGTTTTTTATTTTTCATACAGACCCCAGCATCTGCAACATTTTAACCCTTGTGACCCCACCTCATTGTTCTTTGATGTAATGTTTTCCTGACTGACCTGTTTGGACACCATTTGATTGCTGTGATTATCTCTCTGCCGAGGTGTGATAAATGGCAGTTAGAAAGATTACCTGTAATCATCTGGCATTATTCTCTGACTATATAATCTGTGTCCATAGGCATCTCTCCACTTCACCTGACGAAGGAGCAGCGCTCCAAAAGCTTGTGATTTCAAATAAAACTGTTGGACTATAACCTGGTGTTGTGTGACTTCTTACATTTGTCCACCCCAGTCCACCGGCATCTCCACACCATTCCTCAGTATTAACTGTAACCCCAATTTGCTGTCGTCCGCAAATTTTGATATTGTACTTCTGATTCCAGAATCAAATCATTTATGTAAATGATGAACAACAGTGGTCGCAGCACTGATCCCTGAGGAGCACCACTTGTCATCTTCCTCCAGGTAATCTGTTTTAGTGGTATTGGTTGAGGGATAAATATTGGCCAGAACACCAGGGAGAACTTCTTCGCAATAATGTCACGAGATCTTTTACACCCAGCTGAGAGAGCGGATGGGGTCTCGGTTTAAAATCTCATCTGAAAGATGGCAGCTCCAACAGTGTAGCACTCCCTCAGGACTGCACTGGACTGTCAGCCTGGATTTTGTGCTCAAGTCTGTGGAGAAGGTGTAATGATATCAGCAAATAGTGATGTTATTTGCCTGTTTGATTATGATGCCTTACCAGCATGTTTGCATGTATTGATTGCTTGTGCCTGACCAGCAGAGGGCATGTGACGAAGACAAGCAAGGCAGTTTAGTTTAGTTTCAGTTTCGTTCTAGATGCATCACTAGCATGATGTCTCCTGTAAATGCTGTATAAAGAGTTGAACAAGCTTTAGATTAAAAGACATTCTCTTTCATGAATGTCTCGTCATTGAACCCACAAAGAAATCAATACAGAAGGAACCCACAACCGGCTGGCTCAGATCACCTCTCAGGGATGTTTGACTCCATAGAGGAAACAGAAGAGGACTTGCTTCTCTTGCTCAGTGAGAAGAACACTACAGAACTAATGCAGACAAAATTAATTTGATCTATCCTGTGTATTGACATCACAAGCAAGGTAATGGGACACTATACCCTTCTCTATTTGCTGATATCAGCCTTTGTAGGCTTCTCTGTCCTATTTACAGTTGAGGACACTTGTATCATTTGTGGTGAGATTTTGCCTTTAGACCATTTATGAGGGAACAAGCTATACAAAATTCCTGAATCCAATTGGTTTGTCACCAAGTCATCAGCAAATGTTTTACTTTTATTGTGTTCAATGGAAGGCAGTTCAGTAAGTTTCTCATTACACAGAAAAGTGGTCTAAGGGTGCATTGCCACTGCAAGACTAATATCAGCACAAAACCATTCCAGCTTTGCAGTAATGCTAAACTGGCCATACAAATCTGGAGTGCGGGCCCACCCTGACCAAGTGGACTGAAAGTCCCTGGAGGCACTTCAGTTTAACACCACAAGGAGCAGACATCCAATGCGATGTCAAGTCTGATTTTCAAGGTGCTTAGGAAATCCATTGAACCTCCTGGACACTTTGTAAACATACTAGACCTTGATTTGGGAGTTTGGAGAGCAGCGATTCTCCACCCGCCCCACCCCTCCACTTTCTAAACTGTAACATTTCTAACAATTGGAAACGAGTTCTGCCATTGCATGTATCTTAGCATCGCAAAGCTCTCTCTTCTAAACAGCACAGTTTAAGTTCTAACCAGGCAGGAACCTAACAACGTAGCGAGTGTTCTGCCTGGCTGGAACCCACAATCCAGCTGCCAGGATCAGGTTGATTGCTGCAGTCCAAATGCACAAGGAGCTCCTGCATTTGGTGTGATGCAAGATTGCGCTTCACATTGGGATTTGCCCATCACAAGACTACATTCGCTACAGTTACTGCCAATCCAAGATCACAAGGCAGCAGTGCAGATAATGGATGTGCCATTCCCTAAAATGAACACTATGTGCAACTTGAAGGGCGAGCGAGCTGATCTGAGATTGTGCTAAATTCTGCTGATGCTTTTGGACCCAAATCCATTACCTGTGCATCTCTGCTACTCTAGTAGGTCAGGATACTGATTAAATAGCCCGATAGTCACATTCAGTGGTTAATGTTTGATAACCCATCATGTTGAGTGCGCTGATTCATTGAGAAGCCATGCATTGTCTCAAGTCTTTATCAAGCCATCTGAACATACCTGAGCTTGGTGGCTCCAGGCAATTCATGTTTTTCAGTGTTCAGTATGTATGTTAACAATAATGGGACTGATTGAAACCCACAACTTGAGGGCTCAGAAGATGTAATCTGGCTTTTCCTTTTTGCAATATTTGACATTCTGCTGGTCACTTCCAACAGTGTTAGCAATAAAATGGATCATTCACATAGTGATAATTCCTCTTAAGATGGGATAATTCCTCCTGAAGGAGCAAGCTCAGGTAAGTGGTTCCAAGGCTCACTGGCCAGCCTCTGGTACCTGATCCAAGAGGCCAATCTTCATGTATGAGCCTTGATCTTGTCAACAAGGAGGAAGCACAGTCAAGAAAAAATCCTGCCATTGCCCAAAGTACATACAAAAGGGGTAGATCTTGATGTTATACGATGGGGCAAAATGGGTGATAGCAAGTCGGCAGCCCGTTTCACATCTCTCCCAATTGGGCATGGTCGAATTTCTAAGCCAATGAGTTCTCATTAGCAGATTTATGTCAGGGTGGAGGGATGTTCAGGGTTCAGTGCTGGGTCCGCTACTGTTTCTAATTTACATAAATGACCTGGATTCGGAGGGGTAGATCTTGATTTTGTGCAATAATGTAAAATGGGTGATAATGAGTTGGCAGCCCGTATTACATCTCTCCCCATTTTTATTTCCATTACTTCTAGACCAGAGATGCCGAGACACTTGACACCTGCTGACACCTAACTCAGCATAAACCAGGGATCCAACAGGATACCTTCACGATCTGTTTGACTCAGTTCCACGCTGGGCCTTGTAGTTCTCGGTCGAGTTGCGGACTGAAGGACTGAACACTGTTACTTTTTTCTGATGAGCTTTTCTTTGGAAAGTTTTTTTGTTGTTGAGAAATTGTCTATTAATTCAAGGCCTTGCTTCTAAATATCAATTCACCACATGGATTGGATAACATGAACCAGAAATTGAAATGGGAACAATTACAAATGAAGGCCATGGAATAGATACTCGTGGGCATGTCTGACTGTTTCTTTTCACAAAGCAAAAAGATCAGGAAAGTTTTTTAAATTAAGAAATGCAAGCATAGAGCCAAGGCTCATACTGCTTTTTGTGGTATATATCAAGGGCTAACAAGGAAAGGGAATACACTTTAAATGGTAGGACACTGAGTAGTGTAGAGGACCTTAGAGTGCATGTCCACTGATCCCTGAAAGTAGCAGGCCAAGTAGATAAGGTGGTTAAGAAGGCATAAGGAATGCTTGCCTTTATTAGTTGTGGCATAGAATACAAGAGCAGGTGGGTTATGCTTCAACTGTATAAAACACTAGTTAGGCCTCAGCTAGAGTACTGGTCACCACATTACAGGAAAGATGTGATTGCACTAGAGAGGGTACAGCGGAGATTAGAAACATAGAAACATAGAAGATAGGAGCAGGAGTAGGCCATTCGGCCCCTCGAGCCTGCTCCGCCATTCAATGAGATCATGGCTGATCATCCAAATTCAGTACCCAGTCCCTGCCTTCTCCCCATATCCCTTGATCCCTTTAGCCTTAAGAAATATATCCAACTCCTTCTTGAATATATTTAAGGAATTGGCCTCCACTGCCTTCTGTGGTAGAGAATTCCACAGGTTCACCACTCTCTGGGTGAAGGAATTCCTCCTCATCTCTGTCCTAAATGGCTTGCCCATTATCCTTAATTGTGAGAAGTCACACAACACCAGGTTATAGTCCAACAGCTTTATTTGAAATCACAAGCTTTCGGAGCACTGCTCCTTCGTCAGGTGAAGTGAAGAGATGCATATAGGCACAGCATATATAGTCAGAGAACACTGCCAGATGATTACAGGTAATCTTTCTAACTGCCCTTTATCGCACCTCGGCAGAGAGATAATCACAGCAATCAAAGGTGTGGATGGTGTCCAAACAGGTCAGGCAGGAAAACATTACATCAAAGAACAATGAGGTGGGGTCACAAGGGGTCAAATGTTGCAGATGCTGGGGTCTGAGAGAACAAGCCAACGACGACTCGATCTCTACACAGATGCGGCCGGACCTGCTGTGATTTCCAGCAAAAAATGTTTTATTTTTTTATTGATTTTTGTTTGTTTTTTGTTTTTCATAAAGATCGAAGGCAGGGCTGCAATAGAACAAAAGAAGTAAAGAGACATTAAGAGGTATTCAAAACCAGACGAGATGGTAATAGGACAAGTGGAGACAAAAGGCAGCTCAGATTAGGTGTGAAGTGTACTGGCAGAAAGAGAGACAGCTGCCATGTGGGAGAGAGAAAAAAAGGAAAGGGGGGGAGGGAAAACCCAAAACAAAGGGGTGGAAAAAAAATATAAGTAAAAATGTAATAGGGGCAGAGGTTATGATCTGAAATTGTTGAACTCGATATTGAGTCCGGAAGGCTGCAAAGTGCCTAATCGGAAGATGAGGTGCTGTTCCTCGAGTTTACGTTGAGCTTCCGTGGAACAATGCAAGAGGCCAAGGACGGTGAGGTCCGAGTGGGAATGGAGCGGTGAATTAAAATGACAGGCGACCGGAAGCTTGGGGCCACCCTTACGGACTGAACGGAGGTGTTCCGCAAAGCGGTCACCCAATCTGCGTTTGGTCTCCCCAATGTAGAGGGGACCGCATCGTGAGCAGCGAATACAGTATACTAGATTGCAAGAAGTACAAGTAAATCGCTGTTTCACCTGGAAGGGGTGTTTGGGGCCCTGGACAGTGGGAAGTGGGGAGGTATAGGGGCAGGTGTTACATCTCCTGCGCTTGCACGGGAAGGTGCCAGGTGAAGGAGAACGGCTGTTAGCGGTGTTAGAGCAGTGGACTAGGGTGTCTCGGAGGGAGCGGTCCCTACGGAATGCTGAAAGGGGAGGGGAGGGGAAGATGCATTTGGTGGTGGGATCACTTTGGAGGTAGTGGAAATGGCGGAGGATGATCCGTTGAATGTGGAGGCTGGTGGGGTGAACGGTGAGGACAAGGGGAACCCTATCGTGGTTCCGGGAGGGAAGGGCAGGGGTGAGGGCAGAAGTGCAGGAGATAGAACGGACACGGTTGTGGGCCGTTTCAACCACGGTAGAGGGGAATCCTCGGTTGAGGAAAAGGGAAGACATGTCGGAAGCACTGGTGTGGAAGGTGGCATCGTCGGAGCAGATACGGCAGAGACGGAGAAACTGGGAGAATGGAATAGAGTCCTTACAGGAGGCGGGGTGGGAGGAAGTGTAGTCCAGGTAGCTGTGGGAGTCAGTGGGCTTGTAGTGAATATTGGTCGATAACCTATCCCCAGAGGTGGAGACGGAGAAGTCGAGGAAGGGAAGGGAAGCGTCAGAGATGGCCCTGGGGATTTATCGGCCTTCAATCCCATCAATTTCCCTAACACCATTTCCCTACAAATACTGATTTCTTTCAGTTCCCTCCTCTCATTAGACCCTATATTCCCTGACATCTCTGGGAGGTTATTTGTGTCCTCCTTTGTGAAGACAGAACCAAAGTATGTATTTAATTGGTAATTCATTTCTTTGTTCCCCATTATAAATTCCCCTGATTTTGACTTACAAGAATATTGCCGGGAGTACAGAATCTTAGCTATGAGGAAAGATTGGATAGGCTTGGTTTGTTTTCTTTGGAACAGAGGAGGCTGAGGAGAGACCTTATTGAGGTGTATAAAATTATGAGGGGCATAGATAAAGTGGATAGAAAGGACCTATTTCCCTTAGCAGAGGGGTCAAAAACCAGGGGGCACCAATTTAAAGTAATTGGGCGAAGGTTTAGAGAGGGTTTGAGGGGAAATTTCTTCACCCAGAGGGTTGTGGGGGTCTGGAACTCACTGCCTGAAAGGGTGGTAGAGGCAGGAACCCTAACCACATTTAAAAAGTACTTGGATGTGCACTTGGGATGCTCTAACCTGCAGGGCTACCGACCAATAGCTGGGAAGTGGGATTAGGCTGGTTAGCTCTTTTTTGGTCGGTGCAGACACGATGGGCCAAAATGGCCTCCTTTCATGCTGTAACTAACTATGATTCTATGCAGAGCACCAGTCACCTAGGCATCTGAAGGCACGGCCACCAATGGTGGAACGCTGAAAATCGGGGGTGCGCAAGAGGCCAGAATTGATGGGGTGCAGAGATCTTGGAGGGATGTAGGAAGCATAGAAACATAGAAGATAGGAGCAGGAGTAGGCCATTCGGCCCCTCAAGCCTGCTCCGCCACTCAATGTGATCAGGGCTGATCATCCAAATTTAGTACCCTGTCCTTGCTTTCTCCCCATACCCCTTGATCCCTTTAGCCTTAAGAAATATATCCAAATTATTCTTGAATATATTTAATGAACTGGCCTCTACTGCCTTCTGTGGTAGAGAATTCCACAGGTTCACCACTCTCTGGGTGAAGAAATTCCTCCTCATTTCTGTCCGAAATGGCTTACCCCTTATCTTTAGACTGTGACCCCTGGTTCTGGACTCCCCGACCATCGGGACATCCTTCCTGCATCTAGGCTGTCCAGTCCTGTCAGAATTTTATAAGTTTCAATGAGATCCCCTCTCATTCTTCTAAACTCCAGCGAGTATAAGCCCAATCGACCCAATCTCTCCTCATACGTCATTCCTGCCATCCCAGATATCAGCCTGGTGAATCTTCGCTGAACTCCTTCCATGGCAAGAACATCCTTCCTCAGATAAGGTGACCAAAACTGCACACAATACTCAATATGTGGTCTCACCAAGGCCCTGTACAACTGCAGCAAGACATCCTTGTTCCTGTACTCAAACACTCTTGCTACGAAGGCCAACATACCATTTGCCTTCTTAACCACCTGCTGCACCTGCATGCTTACCTTCAGCGACTGGTGCACAAGGACACCCAAGTCTCGTTGCACTTCCCCTTCTCCCAATCTATTGCCATTCAGATAATAATCTGCCTTCCTGGTTTTGCCACCAAAGTGGATAACTTCACATTTATCCACGTTATATTGCATGTGCCATGCTTCTGCCCAATCACCCAACCTGTCCAAATCATCCTGGAGTTTCTCGGCATCCTCCTCACAGCACACATGCCCACCCAGCTTTGTGTCGTCTGCAAACTTGGAGATATTACATCTAGTTCCCTTGTCTAGATCATTAATATATATTGTGAATAGCTGAGGTCCAAGGACCGATCCTTGCGGTACCTCACTGCCTGCCACTCGGAAAAAGAGCCGTTTATTCCAACTCTTTGCTTTCTGTCTGCCAACCAGTTCTCTATCCAAGTCAATACCTTGCCCCCAATCCCATGTGCCTTAACTTTACATGCTAATCTCTTATACGGGACCTTATCGAAAGCCTTCTGAAAGTCCAAATATACCACATCCACTGGTTATCCCTTATCTATTTTACCAGTTACATCCTCAAAAAATTCCAGTAGATTAGTCAAGCACGATTTACCTTTTGTAAATCCATGTTGACTTTCTCCGATCCTGTTACTGTTTTCCAAGTGCTCTGCTATTACATCTTTTATAAAGGACTTTAGCATTTTCCCCACTACCGATGTCAAGCTTACCAGTCTGTATTTCCCCGTTTTCTCTCTACCACCTTTTTTGAATAGTGGGGTAACATTAGCTACCCTCCAATCCATGGGTACTGTTCCAGATTCCATTGAATGTTGGAAGATGACCAGCAATGCATCTACTATTTCTAGGGCCACTTCCTTAAGTACCCTAGGATGTAGATTATCAGGCCCTGGGGATTTATCGGCCTTCAATCCCGTCAATTTCCCTAACACCATTTCCGTACAAATACTGATTTCTTTCAGTTCCTCCCTTTCATCAGACCCTATGTTCCCCAACATCTCTGGGAGGTTATTTGTGTCCTCCTTTGTGAAGACAGAACCAAAATATGTATTTAATTGGTCTGCCATTTCTTTGTTCCCCATTATGAATTCCCCTGATTCTGACTGCAAGGGACCTACGCTTGACTTCACCAATCTTTTTCTCTTCACATATCTATTAAAGCTTTTACAGTCAGTTTTTATGTTCCCTGTGAGCTTACTCTCATACTCTATTTTCCCTTTCTTAATTAATCCCTTTGGCCTCCTTTGTTGAATCCTAAACTGCTCCCAATCCTCAGGTTTACTGCTTTTTCTGGCCAATTTATATGTCCTCTCCTTGGACCTTATGCTATCCCTAATTGCCCTTGTTAGCCATGGTTGAGTCACCTTTTTTGTTTTACTTTTATGCCAAACTGGGATGGAAGAGGTTACAGAGGTAGGGAGGTTCGAGGCCATGGAGGGATTTGAAAACAAGAATGAGAATTTTAAAATCGATGCTTTGCTGGACCAGAAGCCAATGTAGGTCAGTGAGCACAGCGGTGATAGGTGAACGGGACTTGGTGCGAGTTAGGATACTGGCAGCAGAGACTTGCATGAGTTTGAGTCTACGGAGGGTGGAAGAAGGGAGGCTGGTCATGAGAGCATTGGAATAGTCAAGTCTAGAGCAGTAGGAGGGCTCAGACAAGAGAACCAGTGGATGTGGTATATTTGGACTTTCAGAAGGCTTTCGATAAGGTCCCGCATAAGAGATTAGCGTGAGAAGTTAAGGCACATGGGATTGGGGGCAAGGTATTGACTTGGATAGAAAACTGGTTGGCAGACAGAAAGCAAAGAGTTGGAATAAACGGGTCTTTTTCGGAGTGGCAGGCAGTGACTAGTGGGGTACCGCAGGGATCAGTCCTTGGACCCCAACTATTCACAATATATATTAATGATCTAGACAAGGGAACTAGATGTAATATCTCCAAATTTGCAGACGACACAAAGCTGGGTGGGCATGTGTGCTTTGAGGAGGATGCCGAGAAACTCCAGGATGATTTGGACAGATTGGATGATTGGGCAGAAGCATGGCAGATGCAATATAATGTGGATAAATGTGAGGTTATCCACTTTGGTGACAAAAACAGGAAGGCAGATTATTATCTGAATGGCAATAGATTGGGAGAAGGGGAAGTGCAACGAGACTTGGGTGTCCTTGTGCACCAGTCGCTGAAGGTAAGCATGCAGGTGCAGCAGGCGGTTAAGAAGGCAAATGGTATGTTGGCCTTCGTAGTGGGAGGGTTCGAGTACAGGAACAAGGATGTCTTGCTGCAGTTGTACAGGGCCTTGGTGAGACCACATCTTGAGTATTGTGTGCCATTTTGGTCACCTTATCTGAGGAAGGATGTTCTTGCCATGGAAGGAGTTCAGCGAAGATTCACCAGGCTGATACCTGGGCTGGCAGGACTAACGTATGAGGAGAGATTGGGTCGATTGGGCTTGTACTCGCTGGAGTTTAGAAGAATGAGAGGGGGTCTCATTGAAACTTATAAAATTCTGACAGGACTGGACAGACTAGATGCAGGAAGGATGTTCCCGATGGTCGGGGAGTCCAGAACCAGGGGTCACAGTCTAAGGATAAAGGGTAAGCTATTTAGGACAGAAATGAAGAGGAATTTCTTCACCCAGAGAGTGGTGAACCTGTGGAATTCTCTACCACAGAAGGCAGTAGAGGCCAATTCATTAAATATATTCAAGAAGGAGTTGGATATATTTCTTAAGCCTAAAGGGATCAAGGGGTATGGGGAGAAAGCAGGGACCGGGTCCTGAATTTGGATGATCCGCCCTGATCACATTGAATGGCGGAGCAGGCTTGAGGGGCCGAATGGCCTACTCCTGCTCCTATCTTCTATGTTTCTATGACAGGGATGGAGTAGGGTGATGTTACGGAGGTGGAAGTAGGCGGCCTTGGTGATGGAGTAGATATGTGGTGGGAAGCTCAGCTCAGGGTCACATAGGATGCCAAGTGTGTGAACAATCTGGAATAACAACAGAAAATGCTGTAAACTCTCAGCA
>NC_140992.1:127265845-127583345 GCF_052327205.1 Somniosus microcephalus | reverse complement strand
TGTACTGGGGCCTCAGCTTTTCACCATATATATTAATGACTTGGGAGGAGGAAGTTACAATGGGACATAGACAGACTAAGTGAATGGGCAAAACTATGGCAGAAGGATATGGACAAGTGTGAGGTCATCCAATTTGGATCTGAGAAAGACAAAGCAGAATGTTATCTTAATGGTGGGAAATTGGGAGCTGTGGAGGAGCAAAGAGATCTAGATGTCCAGGTACACAAATCACTAAAAGCTAGTGCACATGTACAAAAAGAAATCGAAAGACTAATGTAACATTGGCCTTTATCTCAAGAGGGCTGGAATACAAAAGTGGGGAAGTTATGCTTCAGTTGTACAGAGCCTTGGTCATACATCTGGAGCACTGAATGCAGTTTTGGGCACCAAATCACAGGAAGGATATATTAGCCTTGGAGGGAGTACAGCGCAGGTTCACCAGAATGATACCACGACTTAAAGAGTTAAATTATGAAGACAGATTGCGTAAGCTTGGTTGTTTTATTCCCTTGAGTTGAAAAGCATGAGGAGGGAACTAATCGAGGGCCTAGAAATTTGATGGCTGCTAGTTTTGGACTCCCCCTCCACATCTACCCATCATTTCCTACATTACAACAGTGACAACACTTTAAAAAAAGTACTTCATTGGCTGTAAAGCACTTTGGGACGTCCGGTGTTCATGAATGGCTTTATATAAATGCAAGTCTATCTATCTACCCAATTAAATCTCTTCAGAATTTTAAAGACCTTTATTAGCTCACCTCTCAATCTTTTCTTTTCTACAGAAAAGAGCCCATTCAGTCTTTCCTGATAGTTATACCCTCTCAGTTCTGGTATCATCCTTGTAAATTGTTTATGCACTTTCACCAGTGCTTCTATAATGTTTTTGTAATATGGGGACCAGAACTGTGCACAGTACTCTAAGTGTGATCTAACCAAGGTAAGACCACATTTACTCTTATACCCTCACACTTCCCAAGCCGTAAACTTCTGTTATTACTATTCCTCCTCCAAAGTACCGAGTATCAACAGATCAACTGCAGGAAATATCTCTTGCTCTACTCACCACTGGACTTCTGCCAGTTTCTTCTGATGTTTTAAATGAATGACACAACAACAACCACTTCCATTTCTTCACAACAACAACTTGCATTTCTGTAGCATTCTCTTAATGTAGAAAAATATCCCAAGGTGCTTCAAAAATGTGCAACCAGACAAAACAATTGATGCTGAGCCAAAGGAGGAGATATTAGGCGAGGTGACTGAAAACTTGATCAAAGAGGTGAGTTTTAAGGAGGGTCTTAAAGGAAGAGAGGGAGGTGGTGAGGTGCAGAATTGGAGGAATGCAGAGATCTCAGAGGGCTGTAGGGCTGGAGGAAATTACAGAGATAAGGAGGGATTTCAAGACAAGATTGAGAAACATAAATTCGAGTCTTTGGTGGACCGGAGGCCAATGTAGGTCAACGAGCATGTGATGGGTGAATGGGATTTGCTGTGAGCTAGGATACAGGCAGCAGAGTTTTGGATGAGCTCTACATGAGCCTCCTCCTACCCTAGTTCAGTTAACTCAACCTGTATATCTTTCTATTCCCTTCTCCCTCCTGTACCTATCCAGCTTCCCCTTAAATGCACCTATGCTATTCCCCTCAACTACTCCCTGTGATAACAAGTTCTACATTCTAACCACTCTCTGGGTAAAGAAGTTTCTCCTGAATTCTTTATTGGATTTATTAGTGGCTATCTTATATTTATGGCACCCAGTTTTGGTCTCCCCCACAAGTGGAAACATCTTCTCTACATCTATCCTATCAAACCCCTTCAGAATTTTAAAGACCTCTATTAGGTCACCCCTCAGCCTTCTCATTTCTAGAGAAAGGAGCCCCAGCCTGTTCAGTCTTTCTTGATAGGAATCAATCTTTTTTGCACCTTCTCCAGTGCCTCCATATCCTTTTTGATCAATTGAAGCAGCAAAATTTCAGCCGTCTGCACGAGATATTACTGCCATCTTAATTACAGATAATGTTGCAGTTGGTCCAACAAGGAGGAGACCCAATAAGGAGTCAATATTATATGATGATAATGCGGATCTAGTTGATCTTAACTGACTCCTGTCTCCGTAGTGAAGATGACTATTCATTGATGTGGTGTGCAGTAGCAAATCATTATCCTGACCTGAGACTAATAAAGTGCTGAGACAACAAACTTAGCCTCACCTGACTGGTGTTCCTATCAGCAGGGCTATTAATTCCCAGAAAGATAGGAGAAAATGAAAAAAGGCAAGCTTCCTCTATTTAATCGCCTTACCTTCAAATGCTGCCCAGAACTGAATGATGAGCGTGTAATAGTTATTCTACTCCTTTAAAAAAAGAATAGATATTTTACCTTCTGAGCTAACAGTTAATTAATTCTGAAAATATCTGTCCTGCTAAAATGAAGAAGGGGGAGTAAAGCTTGGGTTGGATAATACAATTTAGAGAGAAAAAAAATGATGATTTTAGTGCTATCTTCTCGCAGTCCGGACCAAGCTCCTCAATGTCATTCAAAACACAAATAATTTTTCTTTTCAGAAATTGTTCTCATGAATGATTTATATATGTCTTGTTATCAGAAGTGATTTCAATGGACCCCTGTGCATTCACCAAGACATTTGCTGCATAATTGTTAATTTTAATGCCATAATAGCTTTAGATGGAGGAAAAGATTAGACATTTATTGCACAATTAAATGAAACATACTTCAGAATCACAAAGGTTCCATAATTATTTCAGGCCATTAATAAAATGGGCATTAAATTATATTGGACACAAAAGAGAGGGAAATAGATTTTCATTAAAGCAATAGGGCTGAGGGAAGTAATAGATCCAGGCTGAATTCTCTCTGAAATTAATTGTTGCCCAGCCTATTTCACAGAGGAATGAAAGAAAAACGTGTATTAAGGACCTTTGATGAAAGGCTTTTGTTTGACGGTCACAATGGCCAATAATTCAAAGTGGTGCTTGTGATTTTTCCCTCTCTCTTCAATGCACTGTGGGCTCTTGGGGGCAAGGGCCCCTTTCTTTTCAAGAGGTCAAGGGATCCAGGACTCAATGAGTTCAAGAACTTCAGGAAATTAATAAGAAAAAATAGAAAATGTTTTTTTTGTATATTAAGGAAACGTAAACGAATTTTTCTTTCATTTGAAAGAGGTCAATGCAAGTGTTGTATAACAAACAAAACAATAGCTTTCAATCCCTTCCAGGCACTGTGTACAAGTCCACACGAAAGGCTGATAGTCACAAGTACTCATTAGTCAGTTGTGTGATAGACCAGGAATAAAAATTCTAAATTGGGGAAAAGCAAATTTTGCTAAGCTCAGAGGTGTTTTAGCCATAGTGGACCTAAAACAGCTACTTGAAGGTAAATCAGTGTCAGAGCAGTGGGAGGCATTCAAGGATGAGATCCGGAGGGTTCAGACCAAACATGTGCCCTTAAAGAAAAAAGGTGGGACTAACAAATCTAGAGCCCCCTGGATGTCTAGAGACATGCAGGGTAGGATAAAGAAAAAAAGGGAGGCGTATGACAGGTACCGAAGGCTAAATACTCCAGAATCTTTAGAGGAGTACAGAAAGTGCAAGGGTGCAATTAAAAATGATATTAGGAAAGCAAAGAGAGAGCATGAAAAATTCTTGGCAAGTAAAATCAAAGAAAACCCAAAGATGTTTTATAAATATATTAAGAGTAAGGGGATAACTAAAGAAAGGGTAAGGCCTATTAGAGATCATGAGGGTAAGCTGTGTGTGGAGGCGGGAGATGTCGGTAGGGTTCGTAATGAATACTTTGCGTCTGTTTTCACAAAGGAGAGGGGCGAAGCAGACATTGCTATCGGGGGGGGAGGAGTGTGAAATATTAGATGAAATAAACATAGTGAGAGAGGAAGTATTAGGGGTGTAGTAGTTTTAAAAGTGAATAAATCCCGAGGCCCAGATGAAATGTACCCCAGGCTGTTAAGCGAAGCAAAAGAGGAAATAGCAGAGGCCCTAACCATCATTTTTCAATCCTCTTTGGCTTCAGGTGTGGTGCCGGAGGACTGGAGGACTGCTAATATGGTACCCTTGTTTAAAAAGGGAGAAAAGGATAAACCGAGTAATTACAGGCCAGTCAGCCTAACCTCAGTGGTGGGAAAAGTATTGGAAAGAATTCTGAAGGTCAGGATAAATCTTCATTTCGAAAGACACGGATTAATCAAGGATAGTCAGCACGGATTTGTTAAGGGAAGGTCGTATCTGATAAACTTGATTGAATTTTTTGAGGCGGTAACAAGGAGGGTAGATGAGGGTAGTGCGTTTGATGTAGTGTATATGGACTTTAGCAAGGCTTTTGATAAGGTTACACATGGCAGACTGGTCACGAAGTTAAAAGCCCATGGGATCCAGGGCAAAGTGTCAAGTTGGATTCAAAACTGGCGCGGAGACAGGAAGCAGAGGGTAATGGTTGATGGGTGTTTTTGTGACTGGAAGGCTGTTTGCAGTGGGGTTCCGCAGGGCTCAGTACTACGTCCCTTGCTTTTTGTGGTATATATCAACGATCTTGATTTAAATATAGGGGGTATGATTAAGAAGTTTGCAGATGATATGAAAATCGGCTGTGTGGTTGATACTGAAGAAGGAAGCTGTAGACTGCAGGAAGATATCAATAAATTGGTCAGGTGGGCAGAACAGTGGCAAATGGAATTCAATCCGGAGAAGTGTGAGGTAATGCATTTGGGGAGGGCTAACAAGGAAAGGGAATACACATTAAATGGTAGGACATTGAGTAGTATAGAGGGGCAAAGGGACCTTGGAGTGCATGTCCACAGATCCCTGAACGTAGCAGGCCAAGTAGATAAGGTGGTAAAGAAGGCATACGGAATGCTTGCCTTTATTAGCCGTGGCATAGAATATAAGAGCAGGGGGGTTATGCTTCAACTGTATAAAACTAGTTAGGCCTCAGCTAGAGTACTATGTGCAGTTCTGGTCACCACATTACAGGAAAGATGTGATTTTATTAGAGAGGCTACAGAGGAGATTTACAAGGATGTGGCCGGGAGTAGAGAATCTTAGCTATGAGGAAAGATTGGATAGGCTGGGTCTGTTTTCTCTGGAACAGAGGAGGCTGAGGGGAAACCTTATTGAGGTGTATAAAATTATGAGGGGCATAGATAAAGTGGATAGAAAGGACCTATTTCCCTTAGCAGAGGGGTCAAAAACCAGGGGGTACAGATTTAAAGTAATTGGGGGAAGCTTTAGAGGGGATTTGAGGGGAAATTTCTTCACCCAGAAGGTTGTGGGGGTCTGGAACTCACTGCCTGAAAGAATGGAAGAGGCAGGAACCCTAACCACATTTAAAAGTACTTGGATGTGCACTTGGGATGCTCTAACCTGCAGGGCTGCGGACCAAGAGCTGGGAAGTGGGATTAGGCTGGATAGCTCTTTGTTGGCCGGTGCGGACACGATGGGCCGAAATGGCCTCCTTCCGTGCTGTAACTTTCTATGATTCTATGGTTCTATGGGCCAGCCCAACCAATAAAAGAGAATCCCCATTCATACTTTTGATACGTCCGTACGCACAGAACTGTCAAAAGTATGAATCACTTAATAAATACATCAACACATGAAATATATATTTTTAAATTACATATTTAATATTAATTAAATGCCATTAAATTAAATATTTTAAACAAAAATTTAATTTTTGGGGGTGAAAATTTAATATTTTTAAGGGGCTAAAAATAAACTTACCCTTTTGAAGAATGTTTTTAATTTATAAATGAGTGATAAATTTTAACTTTCTATTTTTTAAAACTCTTATGCTGGTAAAAGCAGGCCTTATGCTTCCTTTTACCAGGCGTGAGAATTTGACAGGCTTTCAGTAGGCGGAAGTTGTGCAAATAGCCTAACTCTCCACCGGCAGGAGCACTTTTTCTGGGGAAGCGGAGGATCTGATCGCAAGTGCCGGGTTTCAGCGCATGCGCTTTGCATGCCTAAACCCAGTACTCGCGTGGCCCCTACAGGCGCATACACACCCGTAAGGGTCGCAAAATACGGCCCATTATTATTGTAAATAGATACTTTTGAAGTTCAAATGGACAAACTCCAAAAAATTCACATAACCACCATCACACTTTGCTGAGATCCTCATGAACAAACATAGTAATGGGTGCATCAATTTATTGTGATCACAATTATTCAATAAAATCCTAGTGACTTTACCCAAAAAATAATAAGATGGTGGAGCAAGAATGCGTTGCAAATTAAGCCAGAAGATCATTAGGCCCAGTCTTCTAATCGATTGGCTGAAAACAAAGCGTTGTGCTCAATAAGCACTCACTGTTAGTATCAAGCATTTATTTTAATGTCAAACTGTGACAAACAGCAATAAGATAATCTGGGGGATGTTGTGCATGTACCTTTAAGAGAAGAACTGATTCTATACTGCAGTACTGGCAGTGACCACTCCTGTATATAAAGCCATAGCAGGCTTCTGTATTTCAGTCTTGAGTTCCCCTCTGTTCAGTAAATACCTGTTTTATTGTTCTCCTGCAGTCCGAGTATTATTGATACCCGGACACTACATTGGCGACGGGCAGGTTCGAACTCACCTGCAGTACTGCATCACCTCACGGGGATCTTTTCCCTGAAGAGAAGCTTCTTGGAGGTCGAAGTCAGAACGGCGGGCGTCGACCGCGGGCAACCGCCCAGGGATCGATCGGAGAGTTGCAGGGGAGGCTGTGGAGAGCTGGGCCTGGCTCCCCAGTCGAGGTGTTCCAGCAAGTCGTGTTGGTAGCAGGTAGTGCGCTGACCCTTCTGGACTCGAGCTCGATCGAGCGGCTCTGCAAAGGGGCCGTGCAGCGTCGTCGGGAGGAAGAGAGAGAGAGAGGGTGGAGCGCACAGGGCGCGGTCGGTGCTCAAGAACCGGGCAGCGTGGAGAGGATAGAACGAGGGGAAGGAAAAGTGATACGCGCCGAAGCCGCGGGTCGCCGCCATTACCATGTAGAACGCTAGGAGCAGCGTGGCAGCAAGGGGAAGAAGGAAAAGCGCGGGAGGCGCCATTTTATTCCATTGGGGAAGAAGGAAAAGCGCGGGAGGTGCCATTTTATTCCATTGGGGAAGAAGAAAAAACGCGGGAGGCTCCATTTAAAATCACTCAAGATGCCGAAGAGTGGCAGTATCACTGCTTTCGACAACGAGGTAGAAGACTGGACCACGTATGTGGAAAGAATTGAAGTGTACTGTGTTGTGTATGTACCTTTAAGGGAATAACTGGTCTCAGACTGCAGTACCGGCAGTGACCACCCCTGTATAAAAGGCCCTAGCAGGCTTCTGTAATTTCAGTTTCCAGATTGTCTCCATCCAGTAAAGACTTGTTATAATCAACTCCTGCAGTCCGTGTCTCAATTATACACGGACATAATACTGGCGACGAGTAAGAAACAAACTTACCTGCTACTTGGCAGCACCTCAGACGACGTTATTGAAGGTCGAAGCCAGAAGAAAGAAAAAAAAATAATCCAAAGAAACTCGAGAAACGGGCGTCGACCGTGGGCAACCGCCCTCCAAATCATCGAATTGAAAAGTGCAGGAGAGACTGTCGAGAGCCAGGCTTGTTTCTCCAGTCTGTGGTTTCCCAGCTAATCGGGCTGGTGGCAGGTAGTGCACTGATCCTTCCTGGGCTGCGGTGGGCTAGAGCTCGATTGGGTGGCTCTGCAACGGGGCCAGGCAGCGAGTCGGCAAGCAAAGAGAGAGAGAGAGAGTGGAGCACACAGGGCGCGGCTGGTGCTTCGCAGCCGGGCAGCGTTCGGACCTAAGAAGAGGGAGGGAAGTGTCCCAGAGGGTCCACTCCATGACGGGAACGGTTCTTCAATTAACGGAGCAAATATTGAAGCGCGATAGAAAAATAAAAATACCGCGGAGAGCGGCGTTGGCAGCAGCGATCAGGGAGGCGCGAAGAAAATAGGGCGTCGCCATTACAGGATAGAAAAATAAATATAATCACCAGCAGCAGCGGCAGCGGCAGGAAAGCGCGGGAGGCACCATCTTAACTCGGCGGGGAAGAAGGAAAAGCGCGGGAGGCGCCATTATGATCCATCGGGGATGAAGGCAAAGCACGGGAGGCGCCATCTTAGATTTTCAAGATGCCAAAGACTGGCGATATCACTGCCTTTGATAATGCAATAGAAGACTGGACCACGTATGTGGAAAGAGTCGAGGTATATTGCGAGGCAAACAAAATAGCCGATGAGAAAAAGGCATCGGTATTGCTAAATTTAATGGGTGCAAGAACGTACGGCCTATTGCGGGACCTGATTATTCCAGCCAAACCGAAGGCGAAGAGTTTTAACGAAATTGCTGCTATCCTACAGGAACACCTAAATCCTACACCGCTGCTGATAGCAGAAAGATTTAAATTCCACAGGAGAAATCAGCATAAAAATGAGAGCAATGCTGATTACCTTATGGAACTACGCAAGCTATCAAAGCACTGCCAGTTCGGAACAGGACTGGCAGATACCTTACGGGACAAATTTGTCTGTGGACACCTGAGTGAAGGAACCCAGAAGAGGTTACTCTCAGAGAAAGAGCTGACGCTAGGTAAGGCTTTCAGCGTGGCAGTATCGTATGAAGCAGCAGCAAGGGGAGCTGCGGAAATACAACAAAAGCCACAGGAATACGGCACCCACAAAATGACACGGGGATTTGCAAAATGTTATCGCTGTGGCAGAACAAACCATGACCAGAAGGACTGCTGGTCCAAGGACAAAATATGCAGGCAATGCGGAAAGATGGGACACATTGCACGAGTATGCAGGTCTGGGAAGAAGACCAACGACAACAAAAAGGCTACTAAGGAACCGTACAGGAAAGTACAAAAGATGACGGACAGTAGTTCCAAAGACCAGATGAGCGATAGTGAATCCGGGAACAAGAGACTAAGCTGTCTCAAACTTCACAATGTAATCGCAAAAGAGGATCACTGAACCATTTGGGTCACCCTCACGATAACAGGGTCCCAAGTCAAAATGGAATTGGATACAGGATCAGCTCTAACCGTCATGAATCGACGAGGCTACGAGCAGCTATTCTCACACATACCCTTGAGAGAGACATCCATTGTCTTGAGGACGTATACGGGGCAAAAAGTATACCCCAGAGGAAAAATAAGGGTGCCTGTCGAATACCACGGCAAGAAAATATGGAAATTGTATCTCTACATTCTGCAAGATGGTGGACCACCGTTATTGGGACGTGAATGGATCAGAAAGATAAGTTTAGACTGGCACTCCATTCAGGCACTGACGGTGGCTGGTAAAAAGGATGACGACGTCACTCCTGGACGATTGTCAACAATCTTAGCTGACGCCAAAGAGGTATTTCAACAAGAACTGGGCACTCTTAAAGGCGTAACCGCCTCGATAAAAATAGAGGAGAATGCAATTCCCAAGTTTTTCAAAGCAAGACCGGTACCATATGCAATTCGCCCAGCCGTCGAGGCAGTGCTGGAGAATCTGGAGAATGCAGGCGTGTTATCTAAGGTAGACTGGAATGAGTGGGTGACACCCATCGTTCCTGTCATGAAGAAAACGTTAAACAATAAGTCTGAGGAGCCAAGGAAGGTTCGCATCTGTGGGGACTTCAAGGTGACGGTGAACCCAGTCCTTCACACAGTACAATATCCTCTTCCAAGGATAGAAGATATCTTCGCCTCACTATCTGGAGGGAAGCGTTTTACAAAAATTGACCTAGCACAAACATATTTGCAGATGGAGGTTGAAGAATCCTCTAGGAAGTATCTCACGATAAACACTCACAAAGGTCTTTACCAGTATAATCGACTGGTATTCGGAGTAGCATCAGCTCCGGCGATATGGCAAAGAGCGATGGAACAAGTCCTGCAAGGAATTCCGGGGACTCAGTGTTACTTGGACGACATCCTAGTGACAGGTGAAGATGACAGTGAACACCTTGCCAACCTAGAGCAGGTGCTCACTAGACTACGTGAACATGGGCTACGAGCCAATCGCCCTAAGTGCGAGTTTTTTAAGAACCAGATATCGTATTGTGCCCACTTGATTGATGAAGAGGGGTTGCATAAGTTGCCTGACAAAATTGAAGCGGTAGTTAAGGCTCCAGCGCCTGAAAATGTGTCGCAACTGAGGTCATTCCTCGGATTGGTGAATTACTACCATAAGTTTTTGCCGAATATGTCCACAATTCTGCATCCACTGAACGCCCTACTACGAACGGGAGTAGCATGGAAATGGAGCGATGAATGTAAGCGGGCCTTTCAGAAGAGTAAGGACCTAATCACTTCAAGAGAAGTATTGGCTCACTACAACCCATCACTACCGATAAGATTGGCGTGTGATGCGTCTCCCTACGGTGTTGGGGCGGTACTGTCACATAAATTCCTTGAGGGTTCAGAAAGGCCGATAGCTTTTGCGTCATGCTCATTAACTTCAGCCGAGCATAACTACGCCCAGATTGACAGAGAGGCCCTCAGCCTGGTGTGGGGGCTGAAGAAGTTCAATCACTACCTGCACGGTCAGAAATTTACTCTACTAACTGATCATCAACCTCTCGTCTCCATTTTCAACCCACAGAAGGGCGTACCGATAATGACGGCACAACGGCTACAGAGGTGGTCCCTTTTCCTAGGGGCACACCAATATGACATCAAGTACAAAGGAACTAAACAGCATGGGAATGCTGATGGATTGTCGCGCCTACCTTTGCCGATGGTGGAAGACGAACTGGCAGTGGATCCAGTGGAGTTATTCCACTTGACTATAGTCGAATGTCTCCCTGTGACGAATGCAAACATAGAAAAGGAAACACGAAATGACCCGACACTCTCCTGGGTCTATGATTTAATGGTGAAGGGATGGCCAGCACATGGCAAACCACTGCTGCCAGCATTCTCACCGAGAAGAGAACAGCTGTCAGTGTGCAGAGGAACCTTGATGTGTGGATCCAGAGTAGTAATTCCACCCAAATTGAAGGATAGAGTGCTCAATGAGCTTCATGAGGGTCATCTGGGAGGGGTAAAAATGAAGAACTTAGCCAGAGCGTTTGTGTGGTGGCTGGGAATCGATAGAGAAATCAAAGAGATGACCAAGTGCTGCACAGGATGCCAGAAGGTCCAAAACGCCCCACCACAAGCCCCTCTACATCCATGGGAGTGGCCCTCATCTCCATGGCAAAGGGTGCTCATTGATTTTGCTGGTCCCTTTATGGACTCGATGTTTTTAATTGCGGTGGATGCACATTCAAAGTGGCCAGAGGTAATAAAAATGTCCTCAACCACCACAGAAAAAACTATCACAGTCTTACGAACCATATTCGCCAGGAATTGGCTGCCTGAACAGATTTGCTCTGACAACGGACCACAGTTTGTGTCTGAAGAGTTCCGGAGGTTCTTAAAGAACAATGGTGTTAAGCATTACACATCCGCCCCAGATCATCCAGCCACTAATGGATTGGCCGAGAGGTTTGTTCAAACATTCAAGAAGGCTATCAAGGCAATGTGTAATGAAGATATACCCCTACAACACAAGGTGGATAACTTCTTGTTTGCCTACCGGAATGCGACACATGCGGTTACCAACCAAACTCCAGCCATGATGTTCTTCAATCGAAGACTACGATGCCGCTTGGATTTGGTTAAGCCAAACATCAGAAGAGATGTGGAGAACAGGCAGTTTCAGAATATGAATGAAAGGCCGACCAGGAGTTTTACGATAGGTCAACCCGTTTTGGCCCGGGACTACCGCACAGAGAAATGGCAGCCAGGAACGATCTGTACACGGCAAGGACCTCTAATGTATACCGTGGACGCTGGAGAGAGCATTGTAAGATGCCATGCGGACCAGATTCTAGAGTCACTGGAAAACTTCAACTCCACACCACGATCTGATACATCTGGCGATGAAACCGAAGTACCAATTGCATCTACCGCAGAATTGGTGATATTGGAAGCAGACGAACCAAACAACGACATTGATCCCGACTGAACCTTGCCAGAAGAACCTGATATCCCAAAGAGGCGTTATCCAGACAGAATCAGGAAGCCTCCTCAAAGACTGAACTTATAATTGCTTAACTTCAACCAATGTATCTAGCAACCGTAATTGTAATTAGTTATTATTTAGTTGTTAAATAAATGTTATGTACTGTTTATCTAAAAGGGGAGGAATTGTTGTGTATGTACCTTTAAGAGAATAACTGGTCTCAGACTACAGTACCGGCAGTGACCACCCCTGTATAAAAGGCCCTAGCAGGCTTCTGTAGTTTCAGTTTCCAGGTTGTCTCCATCCAGTAAAGACTTGTTATAATCAACTCCTGCAGTCCGTGTCTCAATTATACACGGACATAATATACTGCGAGGCAAATGAGGTGGCCGATGGAAAGAAGGCGTCGGTATTATTAAATCTGATGCGCGCGAGAACGTATGGCCTATTGCGGAATTTAATTACCCCAGCTAAACCAATGGAGAAAAGTTTTGAAGAGATTGTTAATATCGTACAGGAACACCTAAACCCTACACCGCTGCTGATAGCAGAAAGATTCAAGTTCCATAAAAGAAACCAGCACAAAGATGAGAGCAATGCTGACTCTCTTACGGAACTACGCAAGTTATCGAAGCACTGCCAGTTCAGAGCAGGACTGGCAGACACCTTATGGGATAAGTTTGTCTGCAGGCTCCAGAGTGAAGGAACCCAGAAACGACTACATTCGGAAAAGGACCTGACGCTAGAACAGGCTTTCAGCGTGGCAGTATCCTACGAAGCAGCAGCACGGGGAGCTGCGGAAATACAACAGAAACCACAAGAATACAGCGCTAACGAAATGGCGTATGGAGCAGAAAAGTGCTATCGCTGCAGCAGAACAACCCATGATCAGAAGGACTGCTGGTTTAAGGACAAAGTATGCAGGCAATGTGGGAAAATGGGACACATAGCAAGAGTCTACAGGTTGGGAAAGAAAACCAACACTACAAGAACTACTAAGGAAAAGTACAAGAAAGTAAAGAAATTGACAGACAGTAGTTCGGAAGATCAGGAGAGTGATAAGGACTCCGGGAGCAGGAGACTAAGTTGTCTAAAGTTACACAACGTGATCGCAAAGGAGGATCACCGAACCATTTGGGTCACCCTCATGATAACAGGGTCCCCAGTAAGAACATAAGAACATAAGAAATAGAAGCAGGAGTAGGCCAATCGGCCCCTCGAGCCTGCTCCACCATTCAATAAGGTCATGGCTGATCTGATCCTAACTTCAAATCTTCTATCACTCTGCATCCACCCGAACCCATGTGATCTCCTGGGAGAGGCGAAAAACCAGATAAGGACCCAATGGCCAATTTGGGAGAAAAAAATCTGGGAAATTCCTCTCCCACCCATCTAGGCGATCGAAATTCTTCCAGGAGATCACTCTGTCCCTATATTTTCTACAGTACTTACCTCCTGTAAAGGCGATCTCCACCCCAGCCAGGAACAGGAATAAAACCATCTCCTGAAATCTAACACAGAATTAGAACACAGTAGGAGCAGAACCAGGTTACACGGCCCCTGGGCCCACTCCACTACCCATAGGGCCATGACCATTCCGAACCTAGACTCATGTCCAATTTCCTGCCCGCTCCCCGTAACCCTTAATTCCCTTTACTTCTAGGAAACTATCTATTTCTGTTTTAAATTTATTTAATGATGTAGCTTCCACAGCTTTCTGGGGCAGCAAATTCCACAAACCTACCACCCTCTGAGTGAAGAGGTTTCTCCTCATCTCAGTTTTGAAAGAGCAGCCCCTTATTCTAAGATGATGCCCCCTAGTTCTAGTTTCACCCTTCATTGGGAACATCCTCACCTCATCCACCCGATCCAACCCCTTCACAATCTTATATGTTTCAATAAGATCGCCTCTCATTCTTCTGAACTCCAATGAGTAGAGTCCCAATCTACTCAACCTCTCCTCCTATGACCACCCCCTCATCCCCGGGATTAACCGAGTGAACCTTCTTTGTACTGACTTGAGAGCAAGTATGTCTTTTCTTAAGTATGGACACCAAAACTGTTTGCAGTATTCCAGGTGCGGTCTCACCAATACCTTGTACAACTGCAGCAATACCTCCCTGTTTTTATATTCCATCCCCCTAGCAATAAAAGCCAACATTCCATTGGCCTTCTTGATCACTTGCTGCACCTGCATACTAACTTTTTGTGTTTCGTGCACCAGGACCCCCAGATCCCTTTGTACTACAGTACTTTCCAGTTTCTTGCCATTAAGATAATAACTTGCTCTTTGATTTTTCCTGCCAAAGTGCATAACCTCACACTTTGCAGTATTGTATTCCATCTGCCAAATCTCTGCCCACGTACTTAGCCTGTCTATGTCCCTTTGCAGGTTTTTTATGTCCTCCTCACTCACTACTTTCCGTCCCATCTTTGTATCATCTGCAAACTTTGATATGTTACACTCGGTCCCCTCCTCCAAATCGTTAATATAGATTGCAAAGATTTGGGGACCCAGCACTGACCCCTGCGGAACACCACTAGTTTCTGGTTGCCAATCTGAGAACGAACCATTTATCCCAACTCTCTGCTTTCTGTTAGAGAGCCAATCCTCCACCCACGCCAGAATATTACCCCCAATCCCGTGATTTTTTATCCTGAGCAATAATCGTTTGTGTGGCACCTTGTCAAATGCCTTTTGGAAGTCTAAATACACTACGTCCACTGGTTCCCCTTTATCCACCCTATATGTTACATCCTCAAAATGCTCAAGCAAATTTGTCAAACATGACTTCCCCTTCATGAAACCATGCTGAGTTTGTCCTATTAAATTATGTTTATCCAAATGTCCCGTTACTGTCTCCTTAATAATGGACTCTAACATTTTACCAACCACAGATGTTAGGCTAACAGGTCTATAGTTTCCAGCCTTCTGCCTACTACCCTTTTTAAATAAGGGTGTTACATTAGCAGTTTTCCAATCTGCCGGGACCTTTGCTGAGTCCAGTGAGTTTTGGAAAATTATTACCAATGCATCCACAATCCCTACCGCCACTTCCCTCAAGACCCTAGGATGCAAGCCATCAGGTCCAGGGGATTTATCCGCCTTGAGTCCCATTATTTTACCAAGTACCACTTCCTTAGTGATTTTAATTGTATTTAGTTCCTCCCCCCCTAGAGCCCCCTGTTTGTCCAGTGTCAGGATATTCTTAGTGTCCTCTCCTGTAAAGACTGATACAAAATAATTGTTCAGTGTTTTTGCCATCTCCATGTTTCCCACCATTAATTTCCCAGACTCATCCTCTAAGGGACCAACATTTACTTTAGCCACCCTTTTTCTTTTTATATAACTATAGAAACTTTTGCTGCCTGTTTTTATATTTTTTGCTAATTTGCTTTCATAATCTATCTTCCCTTTCTTAATCAATCTTTTAGTTATTTTTTGCTGTCTTTTAAAGACTTCCCAATCTTCCATCCTCCCACTAGATTTGGCTACCTTATATGCCCTTGTTTTTAGTCGGATACTATCCTTAATTACTTTACTTAGCCATGGATGGCTATCTTTTCTTTTACACCCTTTTCTCCTCAGTGGAATATATATTTTTTAGAAGTTGTAAAATAAACAGTGGCATAGTGGTTAGCACTGTTGCCTCACAGTGCCAGGGACCCGGGTTCGAATCCGGCCTCGGGTGACTGTCTGTGTGGAGTTTGCACATTCTCCCCGTGTTTGCGTGTGTTTCCTCCGGGTGCTCCGGTTTCCTCCCACAGTCCAAAGATGTGCGGGTTAGGTTGATTGGCTATGATAAATTGACCCTTAGTGTTAGGGGGATTAAATACGTGGGGTTACGGGGATCGGGTGGGATATGTGTCGGTGCAGGCTCGATGGGCCGAAATGGCCTCTATCTGCACTGTGGGGTTTCTGTGTGATTCTGTGAACTCCTTAAATATACACCACTGATCATGTACCATCTTACCCTTTAATCTATTTTCCCAGTCCACTCTAATCAATTCCGCTCTCATACCTTCATAGTCTCCTTTATTCAAGCTCAGCACGCTTGTTTGAGATCCAACCTTCTCACCCTCTAATTGAATATGGAATTCAACCATGTTATGGTCACTCATTCCAAGGGGATCCTTTACTAGGACATTTTTAATTAATCCTGTATCATTACACAGGACCAAATCTAAGGTTGCTTGCCCCCTGGTTGGTTCAGTTACATACTGCTCAAGAAACCCATCCCTAATACGCTCAATGAACTCATCCTCAAGGCTGCTCTGCCCAATTTGATTTGTCCGGTTAATATGATAATTAAAATCCCCCATAATTATAGCTGTTCCCTTATTACAAGCCTCAACTATTTCCTGATTAATACTCCGTCCAACAGAGTTGCAACTGTTCGGAGGCCTATAGACTACACCCACTAGTGTTTTTTTTCCCCTTATTAGTCCTTATCTCCACCCAAACTGCTTCACTATCCTGCTCCTTTGACCCAATATCATTTCTCTGTATTATAGTGATTCCTTCCTTTATTAACATAGCCACCCCACCTCCTCTCCCTTCCTGCCTGTCCTTCCTGATTGTTAAATAACCTGGTATGTTTAATTCCCAGTCATGATCACCCTGCAGCCATGTTTCTGTAATGGCCACAAGATCATACCCATATGTCGTTATTTGTGCCGTTAACTCATTCATTTTGTTACAAATGCTACGTGCATTCAGATAAAGAACTTTCAAATACGTTTTGTAACACTTAGTTCCTGTTTTTTCCCTTTTTACTACTTTACTTTTTACTCCATACCTTCTGTCCCTTCCTGACACGTTCTGTTTTTTAATTCCCCCACTGCTACCTAAGTCTATGACCTTCTCTGTTGTCATTTCTATTATTTGCTCTCTAGAAACCTCCCCCCCCACTAATTAGTTTAAAGCCCTCTCTACAGCCCTGGTTATATGATTCACCAGGACTCTAGTCCCAGCACTGGCCAAGTGGAGTCCATCCCAACGGAACAGCTCCCTCCTGTCCCAGTACTGGTGCCAGTGTCCCAAGAAGCAAAATCCATTTCTCCCACACCAGTCTTTGAGCCACGCATTTAACTCTTTAATTTTATTTATCCTAGCCAAATTTGCTCGTGGCTCAGGTAATAACCCAGAGATTATTACCCTTGAGGTTCTGTTTTTTAATTTGACCCCTAGCTGCTCATACTCCTTTAACAGAACCATCTTCCTTGTCCTATCTATGTTGTTTGTACCAACATGGACCATGACAACTGGATCCTCCCCCTCCCACTCCAAGTTTCTTTCCAGCCCAGAAGAGATGTCCTTAACCCTGGCACCGGGCAGGCAACACAGCCTTCGGGACTCCCGCTCTTGACTGCAGAGAACCCTATATATCCCCCTAATGATACTATCCCCTACCACGACAACATTTCTTTTTACTCCCTCCACTTGAATGGCCCCCTGTACCACGGTGCTGTGGCCAGGTTGCTCATCCTCCCTGCAGTCCCCGCTCCCGCCCTCACAGGGAGTAAGAACCTCGATCCTGCTGGACAAGAGCAAGGTCTGCATCTCCTACAACACTACATCCTGGATCCCTGTACCTTCCTCACTCATAGTCACGCCATCCTGTCTCTGACCACGGACTACATCTGCAGTAATTAACTTCATAGGTGTGACCATCTCCTGAAACACAGAGTCCAGGAACTTCTCCCCCTCCCTGATGTGTCGCAGTGTCTGAAGCTCAGTCTCAAGCTCCATAACATGGAACTTGAGTTCCTCTAGCAGCAAACACTTGTCGCAGATGTAATCACCGTGAGCCTCAATGGGGTCCACCGGCTCCCACATCTCGCAACAGTAACACATCACCTGCTCCATTCTATATAATTAATTAAATTTCTTATTATTAGTTATGAAGACCCTGCCTGGATATAGATGATAATATCACACCACTATTCAATAGGACTTACCAACTTAAAGGTATAAAAGAGAAGAGAAGGAAGAAAACCAACCAACCAGCTGATCACCAACCTCCTCCTTGAATACTGTCTGTGGGGCCTGTTTGGTTGACTCATCTCGCTGCTCCACCTCCGCAGTGCTGTCTAAGCCTGGGAGTGGGGGGAAAAACAGAGTATAAAACACACCCTCACCTCTCACTTGCCCGAACTCTCCCACTTACCAAAACTCCAGCAGCACTCAATGCACAAAGTACTCCGTGCACAGCACTAGCCCCTCCCCTTTTATACCCAGATTCTACTTCCGGTTTAAGCTGCCCAATAGTTTAATATACCCTTAAAAAATTAAACTTACTTCAAATAATTGACTTCTTAACACACTAAAATTCACAAAATACACTTAAATGATTTTTCTCCCACTTACCAAAACTCCAGCAGCACTCAATGCACAAAGCACTCTATGCACAGCACTAGCCCCTCCCCTTTTATACCCGTATTCTACTTCCGGTTTAAACTGCCCAATAGTTTAATATACCCTTAAAAAATTAAACTTACTTCAAATAATTGACTTCTTAACACACTAAAATTCACAAAATACACTTAAATGATTTTTCTCCCACTTACCAAAACTCCAGCAGCACTCAATGCACAAAGCACAAAGTAAAGACAGAATTGGACACAGGATCAGCCCTAACTGTCATGAATCGACGAGACTATGAGCAGCTATTCTCACACATACCCTTGAAGGACACGTCCATTGTATTGAAGACATACACGGGGCAAAAAGTCTACCCCAGAGGAAAAATAAGGGTGCCAGTTGAATACAATGGCAAGGAAACACAGAAACTGTATCTATATATACTACCAGATGGAGGTGCTAACTGTGACTGATAAAAAGGATGATGACGTCACACCTGGACAACTGTCAAAAATTCTAACTGACGCGAAAGAGGTGTTCAAACAAGGACTTGGGACTCTAAAAGGAGTAACGGCAACGATAAAAATCGAAGATAACGCAAACCCAAAATTATTTAAGGCCAGACCGGTACCTTACGTGATCCGCCCAGCCATTGAAGCAGAGCTGGAGAGTCTGGAGCATTCAGGTGTGCTGTCCAAGGTGGACTGGAGCAAGTGGGTCACACCCATCATTCCTGTAATGAAGAAATCATTGAGCAGCACGCCTGGGGAACCGAAGAAGGTTCGCATCTGTGGGGACTTCAAGGTAACTGTGAACCCAGTCCTGCACACAGTACAATATCCACTTCCACGGATAGAAGATATTTTCGCCTCACTATCTGGAGGGAAACGCTTTACAAAGATTGATCTGGCCCAAGCGTATCTTCAAATGGAGGTGGAAGAAGCGTCTAGGAAATACCTCACGATAAACACTCACAAAGGCCTTTACCAGTACAATCGACTGGTTTTCGGGGTAGCTTCAGCCCCGGCTATTTGGCAGAGGGTGATGGAACAAGTTCTGCAAGGGATCCCGGGGACCCAGTGTTATTTAGACGACATCCTGGTTACGGGCAAAAATGAGAGTGAACACCTTGCCAACCTGGAGCAGGTGCTCAGAAGATTACAGGAATATGGGCTACGAGCCAACCGCCCCAAATGCGAGTTCTTCAGGAGACAAATCTCGTATTGTGGCCACATGATTGATGAGGAAGGGTTGCATATGTCACCGGACAAGACTGAGGCTGTAGTCAAGGCTCCAGCACCGGAAAATGTGTCGCAACTGAGGTCGTTCCTCAGGTTGGTGAACACTACCATAAGTTCTTGCCGAATTTATCTACAATTCTGCACCCACTGAACGCCCTACTGCAAATTGGAGTAACATGGAAATGGAGTGATGAGTGTAAGCGTGCCTTTCAGAAATGTAAATGCCTAATCACTTCAAAAGAAAGAAGTCACACAACACCAGGTTATAGTCCAACAGCTTTATTTGAAATCACAAGCTTTCGGAGCGCTGCTCCTTCTTCAGGTGAAGTGGAGAAATGCATAAAGACACAGCTTATATAGTCAGAGAATCATGTCAGATGTTTACAGGTAACCTTTCCAACTGCCATTTATCACACCTCGGCAGAGAGATAATCACAGCAGTCAAAGGTGTGAATGGTGTCCAAACAGGTCAGTCAGGGAAACATTACATCAAAGAACAATGAGGTGGGGTCACAAGGGGTCAAATATTGCAGATGCTGGGGTCTGTATGAAAAACAAAAAAAGACAAAAAAAAATTTTTTGGCTGGAAATCACAGCAGGCCCGGCCGCATCTGTGTAGCGAGAACAAGCCAATGTCGACTCGAGTCTGGATGACCCTGCATCAGGTGGGGTTACATGTAGCGTGACATGAACCCAAGATCTCGGTTGAGGCCGTCCTCATGGGTGCGGAACTTGGCTATCAGTTTCTGCTCGACGATTTTGCGTTGTCGTGTGTCTCGAAGGCCACCTTGGAGAATGCTTACCCGAAGATCGGAGGCTGAATGTCCTTGACTGCTGAAGTGTTCCCCGACTGGGAGGGAACACTCCTGCCTGGTGATTGTTGCGCGGTGTCCGTTCATCCGTTGTCGCAGTGTCCGCATGGTCTCGCCGATGCCATGCCTGCATGTCGGCGAGACCATGCAGACACTGCGACAACGGATGAACGGACACCGCGCAACAATCACCAGGCAGGAGTGTTCCCTCCCAGTCGGGGAACACTTCAGCAGTCAAGGACATTCAGCCTCCGACCTTCGGGTAAGCATTCTCCAAGGTGGCCTTCGAGACACACGACAACGCAAAATCGTCGAGCAGAAACTGATAGCCAAGTTCCGCACCCATGAGGACGGCCTCAACCGAGATCTTGGGTTCATGTCACGCTACATGTAACCCCACCTGATGCAGGGTCATCCAGACTCGAGTCGACATTGGCTTGTTCTCTCTACACAGATGCGGCCGGACCTGCTGTGATTTCCAGCCAAAAAAAATGTTTTTTGTCTGTTTTTTTGTTTTTCATACAGACCCCAGCATCTGCAATATTGACCCCTTGTGACCCCACCTCATTGTTCTTTGATGTAATGTTTCCCTGACTGACCTGTTTGGACACCATTCACACCTTTGACTGCTGTGATTATCTCTCTGCCGAGGTGTGATAAATGGCAGTTGGAAAGGTTACCTGTAAACATCTGACATGATTCTCTGACTATATAAGCTGTGTCTTTATGCATTTCTCCACTTCACCGGAAGAAGGAGCAGCGCTCCGAAAGCTTGTGATTTCAAATAAAGCTGTTGGACTATAACCTGGTGTTGTGTGACTTCTTACATTTGTCCACCCCAGTCCAACTCCGGCATCTCCACACCACTTCAAAAGAAGTATTGTCCCACTACAATCCAACACTACCAATTCGGTTAGCATGTGATGTGTCTCCCTACGGCATCGGAGCGGTGCTGTCAAAAAAATTCCCTGACGGTTCAGAGAGGCCAATAGCCTTCGCGTCGCGCTCGTTAACCTCAGCCGAGCGTAACTACGCCCAGATTGACAGGGCGGCCCTCAGCCTGGTGTGGGGGGTGAAGAAGTTCAATCACTATCTGCACGGGCAGAAATTCACCCTACTGACTGATCATCAGCCCCTGGTCTCCATTTTTAACTCAAAGAAGGGCGTTCCGGTGATGACGGCGCAACGGCTGCAAAGATGGTCACTTTTTCTAGGGGCACATCAGTACGACATAGAGTACAAGGTTACGAAACAGCATGGAAATGCAGATGGGCTGTCGCGCCCACCGTTGCCTATGGTAGAGGAAGCACCTGCAGTGGACCCTGTTGAGATATTCCATGCGACCATCGTCGAATGTCTACCTGTTACAAACTCAAGTATACAGAAGGAAACCCGAAATGACCCGACACTCTCTCGGGTCTATGATTTGACGGTGAAGGGATGGCCAGCACATGGCGACTCACTGTTGCCAGCATTCTCGCCAAGGAGAGAACAGCTGTCAGTGTGCTGGGGGACATTGATGTGTGGATCCCGAGTGGTAATTCCACCTAAGTTGAGAGATAGAGTGCTCAATGAGCTTCATGAGGGTCATCTGGGAGGGGTAAAAATGAAGAGCCTAGCCAGGGCGTTTGTGTGGTGGCCGGGAATCGATAAAGAAATCGAGTATATGACCAAGAGATGCACAGGATGACAGAAGGTCCAAAACGCTCCACCACAGGCCCCGCTACATCCATGGGAGTGGTCCTCATCTCCATGGCAACGGGTACACATTGATTTTGCTGGTCCATTTATGGACTCAATGTTCCTAATCGCTGTGGACGCCCATTCGAAATGGCCAGAGGTCATCAAAATGTCCTCCACCACCACGGAGAAAACTATTGCAGTCCTATGGACCATCTTCGCCAGGAATGGCTTGCCAGAACAGATTTGCTCCGACAATGGGCCACAGTTTGTGTCCGAGGATTTCCGGAGGTTTCATGAGGAATAATGGGGTGAAGCATTACACATCTGCCCCATATCATCCAGCCACAAATGGATTTGCTGAGAGGTTTGTTCAGACCTTTAAAAAGGCCATAAAGGCAATGCATAATGACGACATACCACTACAACACAAGGTGGATAATTTCTTGTTTGCTTACCGGAATACGACACATGCAGTCACCAACCAAGCTCCAGCCATAATGTTCTGCAACCGAAGGCTAAGATGTCGCCTGGATTTGCTCAAACCAAACATAAGATGAGATGTTGAGGATAAGCAATTCCAGCACATAAATGAGAAGCCAACCAGGAGCTTCAAGATAGAGCAACCAGTCTTGGCCTGTGACTACCGAACAGAAAAATGGCAGCCAGGAACAATATGCACACAGCAGGGACCACTAATGTACACAGTGGATGTTGGAGAGAGCATCGTGAGACGCCATGCTGACCAGATTCTAGAGTCACAGGAACAAGCCAAACCCATACCACGAGCAGGTGCACCTGTTAATCAACCCGAAGTACAGATTGCGTCTACTTCAGAAGCAGTGACATTGGAAGCTGACGAACCAACCAATGACAATGAGCCAGAATCAACTCCGCCGCAAGAACAGGATACTCGAGAAAGGCGCTATCCAGTCAGGATCAGGAAGCCTCCTCAAAGATTGAACTTATAAATGATTATTTCAGTTGATGTATATAGTACAGAGAAAATTGTAATTGTAATTAGTTATTATTTAGTTGTTAAATGAATGTTATGTACTGTTTATCTAAAAGGGGAGGAATTGTTGTGTATGTACCTTTAAGAGAAGAACTGATTCTATACTGCAATACCGGCAGTGACCACCCCTGTATATAAAGCCATAGCAGGCTTTTGTATTTCAGTCTTGAGTTCCCCTCTGTTCAGTAAATACCTATTTTATTGTTCTCCTGCAGTCCGAGTATTATTGATACCCGGACACTACAGGGGAGACCATACGCAGATTGGGTGATCGCTTTGTTGAACAGCTCCATTCAGTCTGCAAGCATGGCCATGAGCTTCCGATGGCTTGTCATTTTCATTCTCCATCGCACTCCCACTCTGACCTCTCAGTCCTCAGCTTCCTACACTGTTCCAATGAAGCTCAATGCAAACTTGGGGAACAGCAGCTCATCTTTCGATTAAGCATTTTACAAACTTCCGGGCTCAACACTGAGTTCAACAATTTCAGATCACAACCATGGCTCTCATTTTTTCGGACAACAGGTGCTGGTAATGGTTCTGCTATTGCCATTTACACCTCTTCTAGCTACATATTTTGTTTCTTAATTTGTCCCATTACCACCCCCTTTTGCCTTGCACCATCATTCCTTTTGTCATTTAATCACTCCTGCCTTTCACCCTATCACAGACCTTCCCTTTTGTTCTTTCCTTCTCACCCCCTTTTCCTGCCTCTGTCCCTGCTTAAAACCTGTTACACCTCCAACTTCTTCCAGTTCTGACAAAAGGTCAACGACCTGAAATGTTAGCTCTGTTTTTCTCTCTCCACAGATGTCGTTTGACCTGCTGAGTGTTTCCAGCATTTTCTGTTTTTATTTCAGATTTCCAGCATCCACAGTATTTTGCTTTTGAATACAATAATCTATTACTGTTTATATGTAAACGTTCCCATTGTCTCTCCTCTCCTTGTTGAAGATTTCCTGGTAACAGTGTGAATATTTGCAATGTATATGGTCCTTTGATTGTGGTTTTTCCAGCTGGGTGCTATTACACAGAATTAAAACATTGGCTGGTTGTACCTCATTAAAAGATTAAAGACAATGGATGCATAAAGGTTCTCCCAGTGTCCTGACCAACATTTATCCCTCAACCAACATAACTAAAAACAGATTAACTGTTCAATTATCTCAGTTGTTTCTGGGACGTTACTACAAATTTATTTTTAATTCATTCTCAGAATGTGGGCAGCACTAGCAAGGGCAGCATTTATTGCCCATCCCTAGTTACCCTGAGAAGATGGTAGTGGGCCTTCTTCTTGAACCACTGCAGTCTGTGTGGTGAAGGTGCTCCCAAAGTGCTGTTAGAGAGGGAGTTTCAGGAATTTGAATGAATAGCGATACATGTCCTAATCAAGATAGTGCATGACTTGGAGGGGAACTTAGAGGTGGTGGTGTTCCCATGCACCCGCTAACCTTGTCCATCTAGATGGTGGAGGTTGTGGGTTTGGGAGGTGCTGCCGAAACTGACTACATTTCTCCACATAACTGAAGTCCCTCATCTCTGGTAGCATTCTAGTAAATCTCTTCTGCACCCTCTCTAAGGCCTTGACATCCTTCCTAAAGTGTGGTGTCCAGAATTGAACACAATGCTCTAGCTGGGGCTGAACTAGTGTTTTATAAAGGTTTTCCATAAATTCCGTGCTTTTGTACTCCATTCCACTATTAACAAAGCCATGTGCTTTTTTAACAGCCATCTGAAATTGTTCTGCCACCTTCAAAGATTTGTGTATGTACAACCCCAAGTTGAAGGGATAGTTACTAGTCCTAGCCCCTTTAGGGCTACCCCGGATTCAGCGTATTTCTCAGACGTTCACTTTCAACTAAAGTTTGAGGTAGCTGAATCCTAAAGATGCTTAATTGGGTCTAAAGGTCTGGGCCATCTCTTCCTAAAGGAAAGGAACAACCTGAAAATGTTACTGTAGTGTATGTACCCGTCTACCTTTAAGGGAACGATTGAGTGTAACCGTTCACCTTTAAGAGAACTACTTTAGGTGTGGCACTATTTGATTGGCTTCTGTATACGGTAATACCGACAGTGACCACACCAGTATATAAGTGATGTTACAGGATAACTAGGGCAGATTCGCCCTGACCTCTGAATAGTAAAGACATGTTTGTTTGTACTTCAAAAGTCTGTGTATTTATTTACTGCACAACCCACAGACTTTACAGTGGCGACGAGTCCGATCGTACCCTGCGGCAAGAATAGCAAAGTAACAAAGAGCGTCAAAGAGAGGCAACCGCCCTCGTCGTGCTACCAAAAGAAAACACGAGGCTACAACAACAGAAAGTGTGGTACTTTACAGAAGCTGGAAGACTAGCAACAAAAGCTTCATCAGCAACAGGCACTGATTACCCTGCTACCACGGTGTGGAGTGAGCCGACCAGCAAGAAACAAGGCGGCCGAAGAGACTGTGAGTAGGGGAAGGGGTAGAAGTATCCGGAGGAGAAGGGCAGAGCACTCGACCTCGGTCGAGGGGGAGCTGTACCGGCCAAAAGTCGGGTCCAACGGCGTCGGGTGACAGCCGGACCGCGATCGGCGGGAAAAATCCGGGCAGCGACCGCAGCCACGAAGCGCTGAACCTACGAGTAGGCGCGGGAGGAGAAACCCAGCCGCAGCCGGGGAGGGAAACACCGGTCTGCGAGAGGGCTGGGGAGGCGAGCGGGAACCGTGCGGGTGAGAGCCGGGTGCGGAGTGAGAGACTGCGAGGAGCCAGTCCAGCGGTTGAGCTGTTCTCCACCAACGGGGTACTCAGAGCCGGCAAAACCGAACGTGCAGGAGTGGGAGAGCGAACAGGAGCCGAGAACGGGGAGAGAGACTGCGCGAGAGCCAGTCCAGCGGCTGAACTGTTCTCCACCTACGGAGTACCCAGAGCCGGTAGAACCGAACATGCGGGAGAGGGAGAGACAGAGCCGAGCACGGGGAGAGAGAGACTGCGCGAGAGCCAGTCCAGCGGCTGAACTGTGCTCCGTTAACGGGGTGTACCCAGCGCCGGTAGAGCCGTGCGGGCGGGAGGAAAAGACAGAGCCGAGTAAGGGGAGCTGTGCGAGAGCCAGCCCAGCGGCTGAACCTGTCCGCTGTGGGGAAAGCGTACCCCTTACACCAGGGAGAAACGCGGAAAGCCGCCATTAGGCGGAGAAGACGACAGAGGCGGGAAACTGCCATTGAAGTGGGCGGGGAGAGAAAGGAAGAGCGGGAAACCGCCATTTTCGCGGGAAAAGAACCGCCATCTTAACTGCCATTGAAGTGGGCAGAGAGAGAGAAAGAGAGAGAGAAGGGAAGAGCGGGAAACCGCCATTTTCGCAGGAAAACCGCCATTTTAGAAAAAAAAAGATAATAAATAATACGTAAAGAAATACTGTGCTGCTTCAAAGAAAGAAAGATGCCTAAGCGAGGGAATATTAACGATTTTAATTCTGAAATAGAAGACTGGGCCACGTACGTGGAACGCATAGAGATCTATTGCAAAGCCAACAAAATAGAGGAAGACGACAGGGCGATAACATTGCTAAACTCGATGGGGGCAAAAACATATGGGCTCTTGAAGCATCTAATAGCACCAGCTAAACCAACGGATCAGACCTTTGAAGAAATTGTGGCTGTGCTGAAGGACCACTTGAACCCCACACCGTTGATGCTGGCTGAGCGATTCAAATTCTACGCAAGAACGCAGAGGAAAGACGAAAGCAATGCGGAATACTTGGTCAAACTGCGTAGGCTAGCGAAATACTGCCAGTTCGGAGGGAATCTGACAGAGGCACTGCGGGACAAGTTCGTATGCGGATTGTCCAAAGAAGGAACGCAGAAGCGACTACTGGAAGAAAACGACCTCACACTGGACAGGGCTGTCCTCATAGCTGCATCACACGAAGCCGCAGCGAAAGGAACGGCCGAAATGCAGCTAAAGGCAGCGGCACTCGGGGTGGACCAAATTACTTCGAGCACAACAAAATGCTACCGTTGTGGGAAGACCACGCACGACCAGAATCACTGCTGGTTTAAGAACCAAGAGTGTCGGAAATGTGGCAAACTGGGTCACATCGCGAAGGTATGCAGGTCCAGGAAAAAGACCAACAATCAACGGAAGCCACCACAAGAAAAGTACAACAAGGTACACAAGGTGGCTGAAAAGAGTTCAGATGAACAGAATTCAGACTCAGACCCAAACAACCAGGAGCTGGGTAGTCTGAAGATCCACAATGTGGGGAAAGAAACTGATCTACAAACGATTTGGGTCGTACTAAAAATAGCTGGAGTCCAAGTACGAATGGAGCTGGACACTGGATCAGCTCTATCAGTCATCAACCGAAGGGACTACCATCGGCTGTTCTCTCACATGTTGTGTATGTAATATGTGTGCTACTTTGAACCTATGGACAGGACTGCACTACTTGTTGGGCGTAGTGATACGCAGTACCACTCCTGGCCATAGGGGTATAAATAGTACTGTGGGTACTGATCTCCCCTCAGTTCCCGCCTGTGGGCATGAAGTAAAGACCTACGTGTAGTCCCTACCTCCAACCAGTAAAGACCTGTTTGAGTTATACGTTTAAGTCTTTGTGTTAATTGTTCAATACAATACACATACTTAACACTGGCGACGAGTCAGGTTCTTACCCTGCGGCAGTTATTCCACGGCGGCTTCGTCCACAGACAGGACGTTGAAGAGAGGTTTCAAATCTCACCACCCCACTGGAAGCGACAGGCATTAGGACCCTGAAGCCTCCATCAGCGACTGAAAACGGGAGGACAGAAGACATCCTGCAGCTTTTTCAACCTCGGTGGTGGTTAAGCCAAGCAGCGTTGGCTGCAAAGACAGGGCTGGGGGAAGTCGGAGGTAGAAGGGCGATCGATCGAAATCCCTGATAAGGGCCGCACTCGGGCTGGAAGGCGCAGCGTCGGCAGACACTGAAGGCGCGAGAGCCGCGGTGAAAAGCGCTGGCCATCGATCACGGCGGAGATAAGGGCCGCACTCGGGGCTGAAGGGAGACGGCGTCGGGGGACGGGTGAAGACCGCCAAGCGCGGGAAAACCGCCATTTTGTGGGCGGAGGACGACGGCAAGAGCGGGAAGCCGCCATCTTGGATAGCAGTAAAAAAAAAAAAAAAAAATCTGAGAAATTGCAAATCTGATAAAGTACTACAATGCCTAAACACGGGAATATTAGCAACTTTGATAGTGACATCGAAGATTGGACCATATATGTTGAACGAGTTAAAAATTATTGTAAGGCCAATAAAATTCGTGAGGCTGATAAAGCACTAACATTATTAAATTTAATGGGTGCGAAGACATACAGGTAATTGAAACACCTGTTATCACCAGATGAACCGACGGATAAGACGTTCGATGAGATTGTTACTGTCCTGAAAGATCATCTAAACCCCACGCCGCTGATGCTAGCGGAACGATTTAAATTTTACGACAGAAGGCAGCTACAGCATGAAAGCAATGCTGAATATTTGCTGGAATTGCGTAAATTAGCGAAATATTGTCAGTTTGGAACGGGACTGACAGAGGCACTTCGAGACAAATTTGTGTGTGGTTTATTTAAACAGGATACACAAAAGCGACTGCTCGAGGAGAATGAGCTGACGCTTGAGAAGGCGGTCACTATGGCAGCAGCACACGAAGCCGCAGCGAGAGGCACGGCAGTAATGCAGCTACGGTCACCGGAGCTCAGTGCACACAAATTGGGTGTGAGTTCTGGCAAATGTTATCGTTGTGGAAAGACAACGCATGATCAGAACCAGTGTTGGTTTAAAAACCAAGAATGTAGAACTTGTGGTAGGCTTGGACATATAGCTAGAGTATGCAGGTCAGCGAAGAAGACCAGCAACAAGAAGTCACCGCAAGGGAAATACGCAAAGGTACACAAGGTGGCCGAACAGGAGTCCGATTCAGACGCTAGCAGTAATGAACTGGCTAGCTTAAGCTGTAATGAACTGGCTAGCTTAAGAGTACTCAACGCTGGTAAGGGTGCAGACCTCCAGACAATTTGGGTCACTCTTCAGATAGAAGGAGTCCAAGTAAAACTGGAATTGGACACTGGATCGGCATTGACGGTCATAAATAAGAAAGATTACGGAAAGTTATTCCAACATATTCCCCTACAGGATACGGGGATTATATTGAAAACATACACGGGGCAAAGAGTGTACCCCATCGGGAAAATAGAGGTTGCAGTGGTCCACAAGGGCGAAGACAGTCAAATAATGGACTTATATGTGATATCTGAAGGAGGTCCTCCACTACTAGGACGGGAGTGGATTAGGAAAATGAATATGGACTGGCATTTCCTACAAACAATAACGAGTGAGAACTCGGTGAAGATAGTCGGCCCAGACTCTGGAACGGATGATGGTAAGCCCAACTCAGGTGCAAAAGACAAAGTTTCAGCACAGAATTCCACTGAGCAACAACAACATAGTTTAACTGTGGATTCTGAGTCTGGCAAATCTACTGATGTGCCCATTTCTGAGGGACACCGGGCTCGAACTCAACTCCATTTCAAACTACAACAGCAATTAGAACAAATGCTTCGCCGTTTTGAGCAAGAGTTGAATGCAACGAAAGAGTTCTTTGATATAGAGTTGGAGAATCTGGAAAGACAACAGAAGCAGCTGATGGAGAAAATGGAGCAGGAGCACACAAAACGTCTGATGTCAGAGGAGTTAATGGTCAGCCAACTCCTGCATATGCTGAAGGACAGGACTCTGAAATGGAAAAAACTTGAACACGAACTTCAATATTCAAACGAAAGGGGTTCGGAGCTCTCAAAGGTTATTGGAAGAGCTGAGGTGGCAACACAGACTGGGATGACTGCAACAGAGCAGCCCTTGGATGCCAAAAGTACGCTGACTCACGTCAACGTAGAACAACAGACCGCTGAAACAGCTGCTCCGGTAGAGGGATTGAATAGTCCGATCAATCAATCTCCAAAAGAAGTTGAAGTAGTAAAATCTCAAATGAGGTCATTAGTAAACGACTTGCTGAAAGCCCAGAAAAAGCTGGATGAAGAGGTACGCATGAAGAAGTCTCTTCAGGAAAGATGTCTGGACTTGGAACAAAAGCTGGCTAACGCCCAGCTGGGTATGGAGGAAATAGAAGACCCTCTCGCTGGCCTAGATCAGGACGACACCGAATATTACTATGTCCTGTCCTGCCCAACTTGTAACTTCGACTCCCACCATACAGAAATCATGGAGGAGCACCAAAAGTCTACGGAACATCGGGAGAAGGTGGCTCTACTACGAAAAAAGGAGGAAGAGAAGGAGGAACTGCGCATGCAGCTGGCAGCTGTGGCAGCTGACAATGGAGCCCAGAGAGTCTCCAAGAAGCAGAAAAGGAAAAGTAAAAACAGAAGATGACCCATCTGAACCATTATCACCTCTACCAGATCACACACGTGGTCCCTCCGAACGGAGCCAATTCAGTTCGGAAGTTCAAACTGTTAAATCCATGGAAGGACTATTGAATGAGTCACTCCAGCAACGTGAACCGACTCCACCACAGAGATTGAATCTGTGAACTGTTTTCCGCAGAGACTGAATCTGTGATCTGTTTTGACATGAAGTTATCTATGTATCTATGTTATTCTGTTATGTAAACCTGAAGTTATATATGTATATATGTTATTACGTTATGTTAAATGGGGAGATGACTGTAAAGCTAGGAAGGTAGGAATGTTGTGTATGTAATATGTGTGCTACTTTGAACCTATGGACAGGACTGCACTACTTGTTGGGCGTAGTGATACGCAGTACCACTCCTGGCCATAGGGGTATAAATAGTACTGTGGGTACTGATCTCCCCTCAGTTCCCGCCTGTGGGCATGAAGTAAAGACCTACGTGTAGTCCCTACCTCCAACCAGTAAAGACCTGTTTGAGTTATACGTTTAAGTCTTTGTGTTAATTGTTCAATACAATACACATACTTAACATCACATACCTTTGAGAAATACCAATTCGTATTACAGACATACACGGGGCATAATGTATACCCCATGGGGAAAATAAGAGTCAAGGTGAGAGATAGAGGGAAAGAACACCCAAGAATGAATTTGTACATATTACCTGAGGGAGGACCACCACTTCTAGGACGGGAGTGGATTAAGAAAATAGACATGGAATGGCACTACCTAAAAGCCATAATGAAGGAGGATTCGGTGCAAGCTATCAGCTCAGATTCTGAGATGGATGACGATAAGGCCAATTCAAATATGCATGACAAGGCTAAAGGGGACTTGCCGATGATGGGGAAGGAAACAAAGACATGCAGAAAGACTTATGTCACCAAGAAGAATAAAGTTACAGAGCAGAACTCCAGGTTGACAGAGAATTCTGAGCCTGTTCAAGCTAAGGATTCATCCACGATGGAAGAACACCGAGCTCGGACTCAAACTTATGTCAAAGTACGACAACAATTAGAACAGTGGAGTGACCGTCTCGTACAAGAGATGAAAAATATGGAAAAGTTCTGGGACACTGAATGGGAGAACCTGGAAAGACAACAGAGACAGCTAGCTCGAGAAAAGAGCGACCATAGAGCCATCGTGGCCAAGTACCGATCACATCTCCCTGAAACTGTTCAGGAACTAGACTATTTACAGAACGACCTAAAGGAAGAGGAATCTTCAGGAAGCCAGGATTTTATCCCAGTTCATCTCTACGACTCGTTGCAAGCAGAGTGTAACAAGTTGAAGGAACAGTATGAACGGGCCCAGACTACAATCCTGGAAGGGGTTAACTCGGCAACCTCCGAAAAGCTAGTTTTAGTGAAAGCATATGAACAACTAAAGTTTGAACATGAGCGAGAATTGCAAAGGCTGCAGGAAATGTTTGATGAGCTCCAGGCCAAGACAGGCTCATTGGTAGAGATTCCATCCGTAGATGGAAAATTAGAGGTGGAAGACATAGCAGAACGTGAAATTCAAGATGTCCAAGAACTCGTTAAATTATTGAAGGAAACCCAAGACAAATATGAGGCGGCAATGGCAGAGGTCCAACAACTTGAAGAACATATTCAACTAGGAATCCGGGCAGTGGAAGGAAAGGCCAATGGAAGGAACACAGAGACTGTAGGAATGGCCCCTGATCAGGAGTTAGAGAACACCAAGGCGCAATTTCTTCGAGCGCTTAAAACCAAAGGACCGGAGGAAAGGAAGGTGAAAACATTGGAGGGAAAGGTGGATGAAATGGAGAAGGCGCTAATCCACAGTGTCCCCGTAGAAGAGTTAACGGCCAGCCAACTCTTATACACGCTGAGGGACAAGACTCCAAAATGGGAACACGAGTTTCAGGTTTCAAAGGGTAAGAATTCGGAGCTTCCAAAAGTCACGGAGAGAGCTGAGGGGGCAACACAGCTTGCACATGGATGTCAAAAGTATGCTGAATTACGTCAAGGGGAACAGAAGAATGCGGAAACAGCTACTTCAGTAGAAGGATTAAATAGCCTGATAACGGAATCCCCGATGGAAGGGAAGGTATTGAACTCACAAATGAGGCCAGGCGTGAAGGAATGGCAGACATCCCAGGAAGAGCGGGATGAATATGAATGCTTGAAGAAGTCTTTTCAAGAAAGATGGTCAGAGAAGGAACCACCGTCGGCTAACGTCCAGTTGGATAAGAAGAAAGTAGAAGGGCCCCTCACTGGCCTAACTCAGGACGACCCCGAATACTATCATGACCTATTGAGTGACACTGAATATTACGAGGATCTGGTCTGCCCAGTTTGTGATGAAAACTCCCAAAGTACAGAAATCCGCATGAAGCACTTAAGGTCTAATGAACATAGAGAGTTGGTGGTGCTACAGATGGCCGCAGAGAAAGGAGCTCCGAGAGTTTCAAAAAGGCAGAAAAGAAAAAGAAGAAGCAGGAGATAATAACTGTCTAAAATACTATCATCTCAGGCGGGACACCATGAAAGGAGCTAAATTAGTTGAAAACCCGAAAAATTATCAAGACAGCCAGTTGGTTGTAAAAGTCCGCACTGCTGGTTCAACAGGACGGAAGGTGAAGCTGTTACGTTAAGAAAAAGGCTATGGAGGAGTCACGCTAGCCATGTGAACCGGCTAGACCAAAGAGATGCTGTTCGGAATGAGTCAAGATCAGAGACTGAATCTATGAACTGTTTCCGCAGAGACTGAACCTGTGAACTGTTCCCACCGAAAGTATATCTGTAAACTGTTTTATATGACGTTGACTCCACCGGAATTATCTCTGTAAATTGTTTGTTCTCCACCGAGAGTATATCTGTAAATTGTTATGTGAAGTTGAAGATATGTATGTTTAACGGGGACCCTGTAAGTAATAAGCTAAAAAGGGAGATTGTAGTGTATGTACCCGTCCACCTTTAAGGGAACGATTGAGTGTAACCGTTCACCTTTAAGAGAACTACTTTAGGTGTGGCACTATTTGATTGGCTTCTGTATACGGTAATACCGACAGTGACCACACCAGTATATAAGTGATGTTACAGGATAACTAGGGCAGATTCGCCCTGACCTCTGAATAGTAAAGACCTGTTTGTTTGTACTTCAAAAGTCTGTGTATTTATTTACTGCACAACCCACAGACTTTACAGTTACCATCCTCCAGATAGCACTTTTAATAAGTTTAGCTAGACTGTAATATTCTGGATATTATGAGGGCCGGGAAAATCCCCCAGAATTCTGCAACTCCTCACCAAGGAGTATACAGAGATTGAGTTTGATACTGAAGTCTCATGTGAGACAATTCTAAAAATATATAGATTTATTAACGAACCGACATGCAGTTTACAGTTGGCGGGTCAATTGCAACATTAACAGTTCCAATAAGAGAAATCTTACAATCTTATTATCAGTGAAACTTACTCTCAAATCTTAACTTCACTACAGTTTTACAGCTCTTAAAGTTCTATTCAGGATATCCACCAAAATCAAATACCTTTGATCCCTGAGGTACAAAGAGTTGGGCCTAGAAATTGGCCTGAGGCGCCCAAGCGGCGCAAAGTTCGCCTGGGCGCTGGAATTTGCGCCACGATTGCCGCATTAGCGATCGCCGCAAATTCAGTTGAAGTGCCCCTAGAGGGAGAAGGGGCGCGGCTCGAGGCGCTCTGCGTCCCTCTTAGGGCGCTGAAAGTGAATTTTGCAGCGCTACGTGCCGCAGCGCCACATGCTGTGGCACGGCACGCTGCGGTACTGCAGGCCTTCCTCCCACTGTTAAGGGGGAGGGGCCTGCAACAGCGCGAGCCCCGATCGCGAGTGCCGGCAAAAGAGCCCGGCACCAAGGAGAAGTGCCGGGCTCTCGGGAAACAGCCGGCAATGCCGCGGGGTGGGGGGGGGACCAGGAGGCCGGGGACGGAGGTGCTGGCAGGCGGCCGCCCCGCACCTCCACCTTAACATGCGCCTCTGCCGGCGCAGCAAGGCCCCGTGAACCGGGCACAGGTAGCGAACGGTGCTACAGCGGCGTTCGCTACCAAATATCATGATCAGGGCGCAAATGGGGTGCTGCGCACACCAATGACGTCATCGGTGGCGGTGCAGTGCAAAAGGCTAATGCCACCATTAGCGCCCCTGCTGAATATCGCGGGAGGCGCAGCCAGTGGCGCTACAGCCACTGACTGCCACTTTAGGCGCTAACAGGTGGCACTACTCACCCAATTTTTCCCCCTTGAGGACTTACAGAGCTGCCTCTGAAGCCGAGAATTGCTTTGCCCGATTAAAGCAAGTCTACTATCCCATTTGAGAGTTCAATATTTATATCCTTTTCCAGTGGCATTTCCTTTAAGGTTTTCTGCTGATGTAAGCTAATTATCACTAGTAATTTTTCTGCTGACCCTGCAATTTTTACAGTCACCTCAGCTGGTAGCATTACAGAATCATGTTTCCTCTCTAGGTGTTCTAAGTTTGCCAGAAAAAACGGTGTAACGGCAGGTGTGTTTTTTACTTTATGTCATTTTTACGAAGGCAGATGTTTCTTACTTTTATGTGCTTCTTTATGAAGTGTAAATTAGAACACCTTATCCATGGTGAACCATTGTTTCATTCTAAAAGGTTCAGCCTGCCAGAGTGTTTAACCTTCTGTTTCAATAAGGTTATTGATTCAGTGTCAACAACTATCTTATCTCAATAGCCAGAATGCTGTCACAGCTTTTTCATAGTTGGTTTCTAGATTTCCAAACCCAGTTTGTCATGTTTTAATAAGGCCAGAATTCTTTCATAGAATGGTGCATTTTTCTGAATGGGTTTTATGGCTTATTCCTTCACACCCCCCTCTTGACCAAAAAATGAGCTCAAACATCAGGGCAGAGTTTGGTCAATGTTAATAATAAGTTTGCAATGGTACATTAATTTCATGAGATTCACAAGAGCCCAATTATGTGCTACATAAAAATTCCTTTTAATTCATCCCAGGACAATGTTTTGCCTTATTTTAAATTGAACACAAATTAAAAGAATGTTCGGTACATTGTCCTGCAATTAGCAAAACAACATGTACTTAGAATGTCCAATTGACAGATATACGTTCCATAGAGGTGAGTTATTCATATGAGTCAAAGAGACGTCATTTGGAATTGGCTGAAGCTTGACACGCTGTTCCATGATCCAGCGCGAGGACAGATTCTTGTTTTCGTAAAGGCCTTGCCAGGTGCTCAGTTGATTCCTTCTCCATCTGCAGTGTTTTCCTCCTTCGTTGAACTAACTCATTGATCTTTCCTTGTTTCGGTTGTGGCTGTTTGCGAATCCAATTCCTGAGTCGTTGACAAGCATCGTGTGGAGGAGTCGACGACACTGTCTTGCTGACTGTCATCAGCAGTTCGATCGCCTCCATTTCCTGTGCCGTGCTCCAAGCTGGGCCTTGAAAGATAGTATACGACTGCACCTTGTATTGTTCCTCCATTCCGGTATCCCTCAGGACATCTTTTGATATTGTCTATGGAGGCAGTTTTAAGAATATGCTTGCCATTCAGCTGATTAATATGCATTTTAACTGTTCTTTCATTAATAATGGAATGTATTTGAACAGGTTTTTTTGACTTAGGTCTTAAACCAGGTTTTTGCTCAAACTTCTTTTCCTGTACCCATTCTCCTGCTAGGGGCTGTCATGTTTTGTTTGTCAATTTTTTCTGCCTATTTGTCTCCCTTATCCTCTGATCAATTTGATGTATCTCCTCTGTTACTTCTTTTAAATCTAACTGTTGCTGTCGGGTCAAGGAATCAGAGAGTGTAGAGGCAATAAAAGAACAATGGGTAAGCAGTGTATGCATCTCAACCCCATACATTAGATAATATGGAGTTTTAGGGGACACTGTCCCTGATGCAGCTGCACCTCCGGAATGACGGTGGTCCACTTATTTCCCCTGATTCTCAACAGTTTGACCAATAGCTTTTTTACTTCCTGGTTTTTACGTTCCACCAGCCCCACTGATTGCGGATGATGTGGTGTGCTGTGCTCTAACCCAATCCCCCTTTGTTCTTAGTAGTCTTTGAAGACCTTGGAGACAAAAGGGCCGATTTTCATTGACCCATGGAGTCGGGATTGGAGGCGCAGGGGGGGGTTAAAGTCCTGAATTCGGGGGTTCCGACACCATCAAAGAGGGGCAGTAAAAAGAAATGTTGTAGTGGTAGGGGATGGTATCATTAGGGAGGTAGATAGGGTTCTCTGCAGTCGAGAGCAGGAGTCCCAAAGGCTGTGTTGCCTGCCACGGTTAAGGACATCTCTTCTGGGCTGGAAAGAAACTTGGAGTGGGAGGGGGAGGATCCAGTTGTCGTGGTCCATGTTGGTACAAACGACGTAGATAGGACAAGGAAGAAGGTTCTGTTAAAGGAGTATGAGCAGCTAGGGGTCAAATTAAAAAACAGAACCTCAAGGGTAATAATCTCTGGATTATTACCCGAGCCACGAGCGAATTTGGCTAGGATAAATAAAATTAAAGAGTTAAATGTGTGGCTCAAAGACTGGTGTGGGAGAAATGGGTTTTGCTTCTTGGGACACTGGCATCAGTACTGGGACAGGAGGGAGCTGTTCCGTTGGGACGGACTTCACTTGGCCAGTGCTGGGACTAGAGTCCTGGCGAATCATATAACCAGGGCTGTAGAGAGGGCTTTAAACTAATTAGTGGGGGGGAGGTTTCTAGAGAGCAAATAATAAAAATGACAACGGAGTAGGTCATAGACCTAGGTAGCAGTGGGGGAACTAAAAACCAGAGCGTGTGAGGAAGGGACAGAAGGTATGGAGTGAAAGGTAAAGTAGTAAAAGGGGAAAAAGCAGGAACTAAGTGTCACAAAACATATTTCAAAGTTCTTTATTTGAATGCACGTAGCATTTGTTATAAAATGGACGAGTTAACGGCACAAATAACTACATATGGGTATGATCTTGTGGCCATTGCAGAAACATGGCTGCTGGGTGACCATGACTGGGAATTAAGCATACCAGGGTATTTAACAATCAGGAAGGACAGGCAGGAAGGAAGGGGAGGTGGGGTGGCTATGTTAATAAAGGAAGGAATCACTGCAATACAGAGAAATGATATTGGATCAAAAGATCAGGATAGTGAAACAGTTTGGGTGGAGCTAAGGAATAATAAGGGGAAAAACCACTAGTGGGTGTAGTCTATAGGCCTTCTAACAGTTGCAACTCTGTTGGACGGAGTATTAATCAGGAAATAGTTGAGGCTTGTAATAAGGGAACAGCTATAATTATGGGGGATTTTAACTATCATATTAACTGGACAAATCAAATTGGGCAGCGCAGCCTTGAGGAAGAGTTCATTGAGTGTATTAGGGATGGGTTTCTTGAGCAGTATGTAACTGAACCGACCAGGGGGCAAGCAACCTTAGATTTGGTCCTGTGTAGTGAGTCAGGATTAATTAAAAATGTCCTAGTAAAGGATCCCCTTGGAATGAGTGACCATAACATGGTTGAATTCCATATTCAATTAGAGGGTGAGAAGGTTGGATCTCAAACAAGCGTACTGAGCTTGAATAAAGGAGACTGTGATAATAATAATAACTTCCGGGAAGTTATGTCATCACTTCCTGTGAACTGTGAACTATGAACTATGAACTGTGTACATACCTCACTTCTTGCCATATGTCACTTCCTGTTGGACTGGTATAAATACTGGACTGTTCAGTATTGTAAGAGGCTTCTACCAGAGGCATGGTAAAGACCTCTCTTGTATATAGTGTGTTTGTAAGTTGCTTAAAGCTTACCTTAAAGTTACTTGATGTGTAAGACTCCTTTTCTTACATCAATTTAAGCAACTTAATATTTACACTCACAAATACTAGACCTTCGGACAAACTCGGAGTTAAGGATCCAGGGAACCACCCATCATGGAGAGAATCCTTAGACCTATTCGTCTGGACTTGGACCCGAATACACCAGCAGCTGGCAGGGTATGGAAGCATTGGTACCGTACTTTTGAGAATTTTCTGGATGAATGTGAAGCGGATGCTCCTACTAGATTGAGGATACTTATCAACTATGTGACCCCAAAAGTGTTTGAATATGTTGATGAATGGGATAATTACAATGAGGTGATTCGGGCACTTAAAGAAACTGTATGCCAAGACTCCAAATGAGGCCTATGCTAGACATCTCCTGGCCACAGCCCAACAAGGGCCAGGGGAATCGATTAACGAATTCCTTATAGAACTTCGCAGGCTCAGCATAGATTGTAACTTTCAGGCAGCCTCAGCTGAGCTGTACCGCGAAGAAATGATTTGTGATGCTTTCATCTGCGGGATTGCCTCTCCATTTATACGCCAGCGTCTACTAGAAAGTAAAACACTTGAGCTACAAAAAGCTTTTGACCTAGCTTGTTCTCTGGATTTGGCAAAGAGAAATGCAGACCTCTATCAGCTGCCCAGATCTCGATCTGCTGCTGTAACTGCAACCAGACAGTTCAAGCGGTTTCAGGTGAACCCTATCATGGGGGAATCTAATTCTGATCATTCTGATGAAGAAGAGGAGGATGACCTCACTTTAGCAGCCTCTTGGCAATCTAGGAGGGAATGCTTCTTTTGTGGAGATGCTTTTCACCCTAGGAAAACCTGCCCTGCTCGCAATGCAATTTGCAGTTATTGCAAAAAAAAAGGACACTTTGCTAAAGTTTGCCTATCAAGGGCCTCTACGAGGACCAATCCAGCTAAGGCCTACCGAACTGCCCCAATTAGGGCCTATCAGGATGCTCCAGCTAGGACCTATCAAGCTTCCTCTTGAGCTCTCTCCCGAAGAAGCACACCGAGAGTTTTAGCCACTCTCTGCAACGACACCAATTACAGCTGCTTGCCCACAGAACCTGTCTCATGCAGCTACAAAAGTTTCAATTAAAGGGCATACCTTAGATGCCTTAATTGACTCAGGAAGTACTGATAGTTTCATTAAGGAACAGATTGTTGCGAAATTGAAACTACATGTCTTCCCATCGGACCAGGCAATTGCGATGGCTCAGTCATCACTGAATACCAGAATCTCCGGCTTTTGTATTGTTGATATGACACTTAATGGTCGCATGTATCCCTCCACCCGACTTTCGGTACTCAAGGACTTATGTAGTGATCTCCTCTTAGGGCTGGATTTCCAGAAACAGCATAAGAAACTCACTATTGAGTTCGGCGGATCCAAACCTGGTCTTACTATTTCTAATATACCGTCTAAATTACCGTTTTGTGCATTATCAGCAGCTTCACTGGATGAACCCTCATTATTTGCCAGTATTCCGCCTCGATGCAAACCAATAATAACAAAATCGCGGCGCTTTAATCAGGAAGACCAATCTTTTATTGAGGCTGAAATCTCTCGACTTCTAGCAGAGGATATCATCGAACCATGTTCATCGCCCTGGCGGGCTCAAGTTGTCATTGTCAAGAACCCTCTAAAACCTCACAAACAGCGACTATTCATTGATTATTCGCAAACCATCAATCAATAAACCGACTTGGACGCCTACCCATTGCCACGCATTGATGATATGGTTAATAAACTGGCCGAATACAAAGTGTTCTCAACTTACGACTTAAAAAGTGCCTATCATCAGGTACCCTTGAAGGTCTCAGATAAGCAGTACACGGCCTTTGAGGCTAATGGACGGCTGTACCAATTTCGTCGCCTCCCATTCGGGGTTACTAATGGAGTGGCTGTCTTCCAACGGGCAATGGATGGCCTGGTTAAACAGGAAAACCTAAGGGATACTTTTCCCTATCTTGATAACATTACCATTGCAGGTCACGATCAACAGGAACACGACGCCAACCTCCAAAAATTTCGGGATGCCCTCCATCGCCGTAATTTAACCCTGAATGAATCCAAATCTGTTGAGTCGCAACCGACCATCAACATCCTTGGCTACTGCGTAGGCAATGGTATCATTAAGCCAGACCCAGAAAGACTTCGCCCGCTCCAAGAGCTCCCGTCACCTAAGAATCCGGCTTCTTTACGTCAGGCTCTCGGTCTGTTTGCATACTACGCTAAATGAATTCCTCATTTTTCAGACAAAATCCAACCCTTGCTGCATGCTAGATCATTTCCACTGGGAACAGCAGCTGTTGCAGCCTTTAACCTTCTCAAAAAACAGTTGGAGAAAGCGGCTCTTCACTCCATCGATGAGAATCTCCCTTTTGTGGTTGAATGTGATGCCTCGGAGGTGGCGATCTCGGCTACTCTGAATCAGGAAGGTCGTCCTGTAGCATTTATGTCCAGGACCTTACAAGGTGCCGAGCTACATTATCCTCCAGTTGAGAAGGAAGCCACAGCCATCATAGAGGCAGTACGGAAGTGGAACCATTTTCTAGCTCGCCAGCACTTTACATTAATCACGGACCAACGATCAGTCGCCTTCATGCTCGATAATCGAAAACGAACCAAAATTAAGAATAATAAAATACAACTTTGGAGGATGGAACTGGCCTCTTTTGGTTATACCATTCTCTATCGGCCAGGCAAGGAGAATGTGGCCCCGGACACCCTCACACGGGCATTCTGCTCCATTATGTCATCATCGACTCTCATGGATGTCCACAATGGATTGTGTCATCCTGGCGTTACGCACATGCAACATTTCGTACGATCACGGAATCTCCCTTTTTCCACTGGAGATGTAAAGAAAATATGCTCAGAATGCCGGCTTTGTGCGGAATTAAAACCTCAGTTCTTCCGCCCCTCAGATGGTATACTCATACATGCAACCCAACCGATGCAACGACTTAGCATCGATTTTAAGGGCCCAGTGCCCTCTTCAACTCGGAACACATATTTGCTCACCATGATCGATGAATATTCACGTTTTCCGTTTGCCTTCCCCTGCTCCAATATGCTGGCGTCCACAGTAATCTGCTGCCTTGAGCAGGTATTTTCTCTCTGTGGCATGCCGGCTTATATTCACTCAGATCGGGGTCCATCCTTTATGTCAAGGGAACTCAAGGACTACCTCTCAGAACGGGGAATTGCTACAAGCAAAACAACACCATTCCATCCCATCGGAAATGGGCAGGTAGAGAGGTATAACGGTATCATCTGGAATTCCGTACGTCTCGCTTTAAGATCTCGGGGCCTACCAGACCAGCAATGGGAAACAGTGCTTCCGGATGCATTGCACTCTATACGGTCCCTGCTTTCTACAGCCACAAATACTACACCTCATGAGCGGTTCTTTGGATTCCAGCATCGCTCATCTCATGGGACATCACTCCCGTCATGGCTAACTACTCCTGGACCTGTATTACTCCGAAGATACGTTCGGACGTCTAAAAATGACCCTCTCGTAGACGAGGTCGAACTAACCGATGCCAACCCCACCTATGCAAACATACGATATTCCGATGGCCGAGAATCTACCGTATCATTACGGGATCTGGCTCCCTGCCCACCAGGACCTAGTGGGACATCGGGTGATGGCATTTCACCAGGAAACTCTTGGGACCTATCGGGTACCCCTCTCCAGGATCCTGATCGGACACCAACTAGCTTGGTGCCGGTAGAACCCCGTACTCAAAGTTGCGACCCTCCCAGTACCGTGCATGAAAGTACTGATCCGCCACAGACCAGCTCTGCACCTCCCTCTGAACAGAGGCAGTCCGACTTTGAACCTATTGGGGCTCGTACACGGAGCCATGATCTCCCTGACCCTTCACAGGGTAATCCAGGCCACACAGACTCTGACCAATGGCCAACCGGTGGCTGCGGAACAAAATGTAGACCACAGCCTCCTAATCCTGCAGGAGGGAAGAATGTGATAATAATAATAACTTCCGGGAAGTTATGTCATCACTTCCTGTGAACTGTGAACTATGAACTATGAACTGTGTACATACCTCACTTCCTGTCATATGTCACTTCCTGTTGGACTGGTATAAATACTGGACTGTTCAGTATTGTAAGAGGCTTCTACCAGAGGCATGGTAAAGACCTCTCTTGTATATAGTGTGTTTGTAAGTTGCTTAAAGCTTACCTTAAAGTTACTTGATGTGTAAGACTCCTTTTCTTACATCAGAGACTATGAAGGTATGAGAGCGGAATTGTTTAGAGTGGATTGGGAAAATAGATTAAAGGGTAAGACAGTACATGAGCAGTGGTGTACATTTAAGGAGTTATTTTACAACTTTCAAAAAAAAAATATTCCACTGAGGAAAAAAGGGTGTAAATGAAATGACAGCCATCCGTGGCTAAGTAAAGTAATTAAGGATTGTATCCGACTAAAACAAGGGCATATAAGGTAGCCAAATCTAGTGGGAGGATAGAAGATTGGGAAGTCTCCAAAAGACAGCAAAAAATAATTAAAAGATTGATTAAGAAAGGGAAGATAGATTATGAAAGTAAACTAGCAAAAAATATAAAAACAGATAGCAAAAGTTTCTATAGTTATATAAAAAGAAAAAGGGTGGCTAAAGTAAATGATGGTCCCTTAGAGGATGAGACTGGGAAATTAATGGTGGGAAACATGGAGATGGCAAAAACACTGAACAAATATTTTGTTTCAGTCTTTACGGTAGAGGATACTAAGAATATCCCAACACTGGACAAACAGGGGGCTCTGGGGGGGAGGAGCTAAATACGATTAAAATCACTAAGGAATTGGTACTCGGTAAAATAATGGGACTCAAGGCGGATAAATCCCCTGGACCTGATGGCTTAGATCCTAGGGCCTTGAGGGAAGTGGCGGTAGGGATTGTGGATGTATTGGTAATAATTTTCCAAAACTCCCTGGACTCAGCAAAGGTCCCGGAAGATTGGAAAACTGCTAATGTAACACCCTTATTTCAAAAGGGTAGCAGGCAGAAGGCTGGAAATTATAGACCAGTTAGCCTTACATCTGTGGTTGGTAAAATTTTGGAGTCCATTATTAAGGAGACAGTAACGGGACATTTGGATAAACATAATTTAATAGGACAAAGTCAGCATGGTTTTATGAAGGGGAAGTCATGTTTGACAAATTTGCTTGAGTTCTTTGAGGACGTAACATACAGGGTGGATAAAGGGGAACCAGTGGACATCGTGTATTTAGACTTCCAAAAGGCATTCGACAAGGTGCCACACAAAAGATTATTGCTCAAGGTAAAAAATCACGGGATTGGGGGTAATATTCTGGTGTGGGTGGAGGATTGGTTATCTAACAGAAAGCAGAGAGTTAGGATAAATGGTTCATTCTCAGACTGGCAATCAGTAACTAGTGGTGTTCCGCAGGGGTCAGTGCTGGGTCCCCAACTCTTTACAATCTATATTAACGATTTGGAGGAGGGGACCGAGTGTAACATATCAAAGTTTGCAGATGATACAAAGATGGGAGGGAAAGTAGTGAGTGAGGAGGGCATAAAAAACCTGCAAAGGGACATAGACAGGCTAAGTAAGTGGGCAGAGATTTGGCAGATGGAATTAAATACTGGAAAGTGTGAGGTTATGCACTTTGGCAGGAAAAATCATAGAGCAAGTTATTATCTTAATGGCAAGAAACTGGAAAGTACTGCAGTACAAAGGGATCTGGGGGTCCTGGTGCATGAAACTCAAAAAGTTAGTATGCAGGTGCAGCAGGTGATCAAGAAGGCCAATGGAATGTTGTCACGGGGCCGTGCATTCACGGGGCCGTTTTGCTAGGGTTACGGTAGTGGACCCAAGAGCAGGAAACCTATCCAAGGACTTTAGACCGGGTAGAACTCGAAAGATGCTTCACTTGATACTCGAAAGCACAGATTCAGGGTAACACTCGAGAGATGATTCCTTGAGACTCGAGAACACAGAGACATAGCAAGAGCTGTTACTTGCAGGAAGGTGAACCCAGGACTGAGCACAGGGGACAGGAAACAGGAAGCTTAAATACAGGCCAGAGTGGTCACGTGACACAATTATTCAATTGAGACACAGGAGACAAATACAATAATAACACACAGGTGAGACAGAAGCACAAAGACAAGAGAGGGACAGGACCGAACAGCTTTATTCATTCTCTGCCTTGCTCTCTGTGCTGCTGGTTCACCCAGAAGAAGCTGAAGGAGAGTGGAAAGTGGTGGTCTCCTTGACCAGGGAGAGGAGGAGAAGGAGAACGCCAGACCACCACTACCACTATCACAACAACAACTACTGAGGTGCCTGGAGAGAGAGGACAGAGGAGAGGAGAGGGAAAAAGGAGGCCAATATCCAACACCTACCAGAGGAGAGGCCTTTCCACCACTGCCTCCCCAAATTGGCCTCCATTCCAGGAGAGGGAGAGAGGGGAGAGAAACAAGAACCAACATCAACCATCAACTGCTCAGAAGGAGGGAAGGATAACATCTTCAACTGAACATCTGCAGGTGGGTGTTATTTGGTGCACTCTCCAAAAGACTGTGTACTGTAGGTGGGGGGAGGAAAGAAGACCGGAACACCAAGGGGTGTCTGTGTGTGTGTGTGGCTCTTGTAGAACACTAGGCCACACACACCACTATCAAACACCCCCTTCTATTGCCTGGCCTGGGACAGCTGGAGCTGCCTAGGTGAAGTCTTTAATTCCATTAAACATCGTTAAGGCCTGGTGCAGGACTGAGCCTGGGCATCTCCAGCTTTCCCAGGTGAAGACTTCTTCTCCCCCTGCCAGAGGAATACCACCGGAGACTTTATTTTCCATCGGAGAGTGCACCCCTGCCGGCACCCACCCACCCACCATCCTGAGTGACGACCCTGCCCTTGCGGCCTCCCTCCTTCCCACTCCCTCTCTCTCTCTCCTTGTCTCTCTTTACCTCTCTCTCAAGAGGCACCTCAATTTTTTACTTATTAACTAATTGCCACTTGAGCAGGGGGGAGAAGACCCCTCTCCCAATTCCAATCAATAAGGGGAGAGGTGTGCCTTCAATTTAACAGCTCCCTCTGCTCAAGGGAGGACTTTCAAAAAACCGGAGGCCATCATTAACATCTTAAGGCCTGTGACTTGGGGTGGGTGTAGCACTTTTTTTTTTTAAAACCACCCCATAATGGCGTCTACTTCTTCGCCGGTGGCGGGGCTAGCTAGGTCATATGCAGGGGTGGCAGCAAAAGCCACGGCTGCTCCCGCTGCCTCTGCTGCCCCGTCACCTTTCTCGCTAATAACAAAAAAGCTTGGGGTGAAGATCTACACCCACCCCACAATGACAATTGAGGCGTGTGTAAAGGCCATGGCTGGGGTTGTCGGCCCTTCAGCCATCCTCGCCGCCTCAAAAATGTATGGGAAGGCTGTGTTCTTCCTGGGGTCGGAGCGGGCGGTGTCCCTGGCCGTCACCAAGGGGCTCACCGTGGGCGGGACCTTCCTGCCGGTGGACCCCCTCGAGGCCACTGTGCAGAGGGTGGTTATTTCCAACGTCCCGCCCTTTGTTCCTGGTGAGCTCCTCCTCCCCCACTTACGCCAACTCAGGGAGGTGAGGTCGGGGATTACACCTATCCCGCTCAGCTGCCGGGAAGCCAGCCTTCAGCACGTCTTCTCCTTCCGGCGACAGCTCTTTATTCAGCTGGCGCGGGAGGAGGACACCGACGGGGCTTTCGTCGTCCTCCACGAGGGAACTGCCTATCACGCCTTTTGGACGGCGGATGGTATGCGGTGCCATGCCTGCAAGGAGGTGGGGCATATTAGGAAAAAACTGCCCCGCCTCCAAGGCCGCTGGATCGTCTCATGCGGTCGAGGCTGGTGCCTCCGCCGCTCCTCCCCCTGGGTCTGGCCGCGCGTCGGGAGCCACTGATGCGCGGTCAACGTCGGAGGCCGATGCCATCAAGGCCTCCGGCGGGGGGGAAGGAGCGCGTCCGGGCGGAAGGAAGGCATGGCGTAAAATGAAACACCTCAGGGCGGGTCCCCCCATGGAGGGCCGGCCCTTAAACCTAGAGCCCCTGACACCCGCGCTCCTCGCGGAGTTGGTCAGGGCAGACGAGGGCGGGAGGGGCCTCGTGCCCGAGCCTGTGGCCGCAACCGCCGCAGCGGAAATGCCAATACCTGTGGCCGGGCTCGGGCCCGAGGAACCCGACAAACCTGCTCCGCCGGAGGGAGCAGACGAGGAGCCCCCTGCAGACATGGATGTCTCCCTCGCTCCCTCCGCGCTGAAAAGAAGGCGCGACCCCCTGGAAGAGGAGGAGGACCGGGAGGAGGAAGGTCCCTCCGAGCAGGGGGAGTCGTCGCCCGCCGCGGGTACTGCGCCCACCCCGCCCGCTGTCACCATCACCAGTGATCGGCAGGGGTCACCTGTCCCTCGGGAGGCTGAGGCAGATGTGTCTGTCCAGCACGTGCCTCCCAGGGATGGAGATGAGACCCTGCCCGTGGGGGGGGTCGCGGAACAACCCGCGGCGGAAATAGACATTTTATCTGTACCGCTACCCCTCGCCGGGTCGGGCGGCCTGGGGTCTGGGTCGGGCGAGCTCGAAGAAACTGAGCTCGCCCAATGCGACCCGGACATTTCCCAGGGGCTGCTCGACCTGGTCGAAATTTTAGTCCAGGAAACCCCATCCACTGGGTCGGAGACTGGTGGCGAGGAGGAGGAAGGCACCCTGGCTGTGTCTCTGGCGCCGGACGTCCTGGCAGAATTTCAATTTGTTTTCTCCCCGATTTCTCCGGGCGTTCTGGCATCTGGGGCGGAGGGGGACTCCGAACCGCCGCCGCCTTCTGGCCCGGCGCCCCCGGAGGAGCCCAGGGAGGAATCCTCTGCCATCGATCCTGGGGGTGAGATCGGGGCAGAGGCGGGGCCGGCCGATGCGGCCGAGCCATTCGCTGCGCACTGCGCGACGGACGGGTCGGCCGCTGATGGCGACCCCCTGGAGGAGGACGGGGGCTTGGTGATGGGCGCGGAGGATGAGTTGGATTCCATCGCCAACGAGGCGATGGATGACCTCGTGCCCCTCACCGAGTCTCCCCTCATTCCCGTCAGGGAACGCTGGGATTTTATGGCCGCATGCCAGGGTCGTCAAAACAAGACCCGGCTGGCCCTCGACAGGTGGTCGGAGCTGGCGCTGCTTAGCGGGTCGGTCCGCGCCGCCGTCAAAATCATGGGCGCGGACCAGGACGTGAGCCCGCTCTAGCTGCGTCGGCTCAGGTTGTTCCTCACTGGGCTGCTGAGGGATGGCGGTCGACTAGCGGCTGCACTCCCTCCCCCCGTTAGGTGTAGGTAGAGGTTGCACTATGCTTCTGATATGAAGATAACCATAGCCAGCCTCAACATCAACAGCAGCAGGGAGGCTCGCCGCAGATTTAATAACCTTTCGGTCCTTCGGGATGGGAAGTATGCAGTGTGCTTCCTGCAAGAAACCCACACTGTTCTGGGAGATGAGGCCACGTGGCTCCTGGAGTGGCAAGGAGGGGTCAGCATGAATCACCTCTCCAACATTTCCAGCGGGGTGGCTATCTTGCTGGCCCCGCATTTTCAGCCGGAGATCTTGGGGGTCAAGGAGCACGTGCCGGGCCGCTTGCTCCAGGTCACTGTTCGCCTGGGGGGCGTGCCGCTCCATCTAGTGAGCGTGTATGCCCCTCAGGCCGGTGCGCAGCAAGTGCGCTTCTTTGAAGAAGTGTCCGCTCTTCTGGGCTCCATCGACGTGGGCGAGTGCGTCATCCTCGGGGGGGATTTTAACTGCACCCTCGAGGCGAGGGACCGTTCAGCCCCCCAGCGATGTCTGGTGGCGATGGAGAAGTTGAGGGACCTGGTCGGGTCCTTCGACTTGGTGGACGTCTGGCGAAATCTCCACCCCGACTCCAACGCCTTCACTAACGTGAGGTCTGGAGGAGGATGGTCCAGAATCGGCCGCCTTTATATTTCCCGGGTGTACGTCTCCTGCATTCCGGTGGCTTCCATGCGGCCAGTGCCGTGCACGGACCACCACCTGGTGTGGGCGGAGCTCGTTCCGCTGCGCGCGGGTGGGGGGGTCCGCGTACTGGCATTTTAGCAACCTGCTGCTGGAGGACGCGCAGTTCCGGGATTCGTTTCGTTGGTTCTGGGCCGACTGGAGAAGGAAGCGGGGGGGCTTCCCCTCCTTGAGGCTATGGTGGGACGTGGGAAAGGCTCACGTCCGTCTCTTCTGTCAGGAGTGCGCGAAGGGGTCGACCAAGAGGCGGGAGGCCCGGGTCGGGCGGTTGGAGAAGGATGTGCTCGACCTGGAGTCCCGTCTCGGTCAAGTCGTCGAGGACCCGACCCTGCGGAAGGTGTATGAAGAGAAGAAGGGTGCGCTGAAGGACCTGCAGCTCGTCGGCTCCCGAGGCGCGTACGTGAGGTTGCGGATCCAGTTCCTGCAGGACCTGGACCGCGGCTCCCCCTTCTTCTACTCGCTGGAAAAAAGACGGGGTGTCCGTAAGCAGCTCTTGGGGCTGCTGGCCAACGACGGATCTCTGGTCTCAGACCTGGAGGGAATCAACGCGGAGGCCCGTGCCTATTACGGGGCTCTGTTCTCTCTGGATCCGTCCAGCGAGGATGCACGCAGAGTTTTGTGGGAGGACCTGCCAAAGGTCGGCCTGGAGGGTGCCGAAAATTTGGACGCTCCTCTGAGTCTGGAGGAGCTGACCGGCGCCCTCCGCCAGCTCTCCAGGGGAAAGTCCCCGGGGCTGGACGGGCTGACCATGGAGTTCCACAGGGCGTTCTGGGACGTCTTGGAGGGCAACTACGTGCGGGTCCTGGGGGAAAATTTGGCAACTGGGGCGATGCCCCTCTCTTGGCGCAGGGCGGTTATTGTCCTGCTGCCTAAGAAGGGCGATCTTTGCCTCCTTAAGAACTGGCGCCCGGTCTCCCTCCTCAGCACGGAATATAAAGTTTTTGCTAGGGCCATGTCTGCTCACCTTGGCGCCGTGCTGGCCCACATGATCCACCCTGGCCAGTCCTACATGGTCCCGCGCAGGACCATCCACGATAACATCCATCTGGTCCGGGACCTGGTCCACCATTCCCAGAGGGCTGGTCTGTCGGTCGCCTTCCTTTCCCTGGATCAGGAGAAGTCATTCGACAGGGTGGATCACGAGTATCTCTTCGGGACTCTGCGCGCATTCAGGTTCGGGATGCATTTTATCACCCAGATCCGACTTCTGTATGCCGCCACGGAGTGTCTGATTAAAGTTAATGGGTCCTTGACGGCGCCCCTTCGCTTCGGGAGGGGGGTGCGTCAGTGATGCCCCATGTCCGGTCAATTATACGCCGTTTGCGTGGAGCCTTTCCTGCAGCTCTTGCGGAAGAGGTTGACGAGACTGGCTCTGCAAGGGCCGGGCATGGAGGTGGTCCTCTCGGCTTACGCCGATGACATGCTCCTCACGGTCACGGATCCCGCTGACTTGCGGAGGATGCGGGAATGCCAGCAGATTTACTCGGACGCATCCTCCGCCAAGATCAACTGGGAGAAATGTTCCGGACTCCTGATGGGTCAGTGGCGGGTGGACTCCCTGCCGGAGGAGTTCAGGCCCTTCGCCTGGAGCACCACGCACCTCCTCTATTTGGGAGTCTACCTTAGCCCTGCCGAGGACGCCTGGCCGGCGAACTGGCAAGAGTTGGAGGCCAAAGTCACCACTCGCTTAGGACGCTGGACAGGACTGCTCCGAGTGTTGTCCTACAGGGGTCGAGCGCTGGTCATAAACCAGCTGGTGGCCGCCATGTTGTGGTACCGGTTGGTCACTTTGATCCCTCCCCCTGCGTTTGTCGCCAAGATGCAGAAGAAGCTCATCGACTTCTTCTGGGACAAAAGGAGGCACTGGGTCTCTGCCGCGGTTCTGTGTCTCCCGCTTAGGGAGGGCAGTCAGGCACTGGTGTGCCTTCGCACCCAGGCTGCGACTTTCCGTCTTCAGACGCTGCAGAGATACCTGTACGTCGAGAATCCTCCGAGATGGTGTGTGCTGGCGACGTATTTTTTCCGCCAGCTGCACGGCCTCAATTACGACATGCAGCTCCTGTTTGTGAAAGTGGGCGGCACGCACGCCAGCCTGTGGGAGCTGCCTGTCTTCTACCAGGAACTGCTATGGGTTTGGAACTACGTCGCTTCCAGGCGGAGCTCTCCCCCGTCAGGAATGGCGGCTGTCCTTCGGGAGCCGCTGCTCAGGAATCTGCACCTCCACGTCCGCAGGTTCGGGTGGCTGGCGGAGCGCAGGGCTGTGCCTGGCAAGGTGACTAGAGTCAGGGACCTGCTCGATGGCGGAGGAGCGGGCTGGATGGCGCCGGAGGAGTTGGCGTGGCGCATGTCTTGGGCCAACGTCCAGCTCGTGGTCAATGCCATCGAGTCGATGAAAGCGACGCTGCGCCCCGGCGCCACAAGGTGTATCGAGGCGGCTCAAGCACGTGGGGCGATCCCGCCCAAGCTTTCCCCCGTTCGGACGGAATTCCTCATCGGCGCCCGGCCCCGAAACTCCCCTCGGGAGCTGGTGCCTCACAACTTGAGCCATCTCAAGGAAATACCCTCCGTGCCTTTTCATTCCGCACGGAGGTGTTTCCTGTATGGGCTGCTCCTGCACACCCTCCACTTTGCCATCTTCGCCTGCCGTCCGGACATGCCTTGGCGTGCCGTCTTGCATTCCAGCGGAGGCGGAGTTCCCCAATGGAGGGCTCTCTACGCGGGAGTCTTCCCTTGTTCTATTGGGGACTTGGCCTGGAGGATGTTGCACGGAGCTGTCCCGTGCAATTTACTTTTAAGTAGGTTCACGGACTCCTAGGCCGCCTGCTTTTTCTGCGGCCTGGAGGAGTCCGTGTTTCATGTATATACAGAATGTGAGTGGTTGCAGCCCCTCTTCCATTACTTGAAGGGGCTGCTCCTCGATTTTTGGTTGCACTTCAGTCCCATGCTCTTGATCTACGGTCACCCGGTGCGGAGGGGAGCGGGCAGGTTGGAGGACCTCCTCGTGGGTCTGCTCCTGGGCCTGGCTAAGAGAGCCATCAATTGGTCCAAGCAGCGGGCGGCTGAGGGGGTCATCCAGCCAGTTTGCCTGCCTCTCTTCCGCGGCCATGTTCGCGCCCGGGTGGCCCTGGAGATGGAGCACGCGGTGTCCGCCGGCATGCTCGAGTACTTCCACGACCGGTGGGCGCCGCAGGGACTGGAGTGCATAATTGATTTGGACAACCAAATTTTAATTTGATTTGCTAAGGTTTATTTAAAGTTTTACAGTCTTAATTACAGTCTATTTGTTTAATTTACTTGGTCCAATTAAAAGAGGACAGGACCGAACAGCTTTACTAACTAGCCTAATTACTCTGATGAGAACAATTACTCGAAAAACAGGTGAGGAGAGGGGCCCAAAGGCACGGCAGCAGTGCACCGAGGCCTCAAAAACCGCCCTCAGGCGGCAAGCAGAGCAAAGTGCCGCTGGAACCATTACAAATGTTGGCTTTTATTGCAAGGGGGATAGAATATAAAAACAGGGAGGTATTGCTGCAGTTATACAAGGTATTGGTGAGACCGCACCTGGAATACTGCATACAGTTTTGGTGTCCATACTTAAGAAAAGACATACTTGCTCTCGAGGCAGTACAAAGAAGGTTCACTCGGTTAATCCCGGGGATGAGGGGGTGGACATATGAGGAGAGGTTGAGTAGATTGGGACTCTACTCATTGGAGTTCAGAAGAATGAGAGGCGATCTTATTGAAACATATAAGATTGTGAAGGGGTTGGATCGGGTGGATGCGGTGAGGATGTTCCCAATGATGGGTGAAACTAGAACTAGGGGGCATAATCTTAGAATAAGGTGCTGCTCTTTCAAAACTGAGATGAGGAGAAACTTCTTCACTCAGAGGGTAGTAGGTCTGTGGAATTTGCTGCCACAGAAAGCTGTGGAAGCTACATCGTTAAATAAATGTAAAATAGAAATAGACAGATTCCTAGAAGTAAAGGGAATTAGGGGTTACGGGGAGCGGGCAGGAAATTGGACATGAGTCTAGGTTTGGATCGGTCATGGCCCTGTGGGTGGCGGAGCGGGCCCAGGGGCCATGTAGCCTGGTCCTGCTCCTACTTCTTGTGTTCTAATTCTGTGTTAGATTTCAGGAGATGGTTCTATTCACAGGGATTAGATGAGACCTCGGGAACAGGCTGCCAGCTAGGAGTCCTTCAAGAGTAAATTGGGCCTGTTCCTGGCTGGGGTGGAGATCACTTTTTACAGAAGGTAAGTACTGCAGGAAATACAGGGACAGAGTGATCTCCTAGACGAGTTTCGATCGCCTAGATGGGTCGGAGAGGAATTTCCCAGATTTTTTCTCCCAAATTGGCCATTGGGTTTTTTATCTGGTTTTTTGCCTCTCCCGGGAGATCACATAGGTTCGGGTGGGATGGAGAGTGGAAGTAGATTTGAGGTTAAGATTAGATCAGCCATGATCTTATTGAATGGTGGAGCAGGCTCGAGGGGCCGATTGGCCTACTCCTGCTCCTATTTCTTATGTAACTTATATATCCCGCCCCCAACCCGACTCCATGTAAGTTTCAAAGGAGGCGGCTACCCGCCCCGCACTGGGACCCACCTACCCGAGGCGGGAAGGGATTAGTGCCAATTAACTGTCTGTTAACAGGTAGCTAACAGGCAGTTTTTAGCCTAATCCCTATTTTAAAGCTTGAAGTATGGGATTCCCGACGGCTCCAAACCACGACATGTTGGAAAATTCGGGCCGTCAGGTTGAAGGGCTTGGAGAAGTCGAGATGTCAGTGTTCAGGTGAGTGATGGGTGCATGAGTGCAAAGGTAAGTGTGTTTGGTGTGTCTAAAGTGTGTAAAGAAGTTTAAATTACCTGTACTTACGTTTTCAGCCTTCTTTCCTCTAGGTTTCGGGAGTCCATCATCTAACCGGCACAGAAAGCAGAATGGCTGCGAACTGTCAAAAGTGACAGCCTGCAGTTTCTGTGCCGGTGAGATTTCTAACTGAGTCTGTGTAGAAGGACTCAGGTTAGAAGTAAGACTGTCAGTGTTTGACAGCTTCAAACAGCTGTGAAACACTGATATTTCATCTGTTGAAAGGTCTTGACAGATGAAATTTCAGTCTGTGACGTCACCTGTTGCCGGGTGGCCCTTAATTGGCCTGCTGAGCCCGCTGGGTGGGCTCAACAAGGTCAATCAAGTTAAAATCGCGTGGATTGGCCGCATCTCGATGGAGGCGGGACTACAACCCTGAAAGTTGTAGTCCCACCTCCTTCCCGACTTCTGAATGAAAATCACCCCCAAAGGGTCTGCCTTGATCGGAGTGTAAGATTTTGGGTGCACCAGCTACAGTAATTATGTCAGTAATAGCATTGGCCAGTGCATTTTCCGAAACAGTTTTTGTGGACCAGCCAGCATAAGTAAGTGCATCCATCGACACAAACGAGAACATGTCCGTATCCCAAAGATGGGGGAAGTGGTCCAATGAAGTCAATAAAGAATTTTCCCATTGGCTCATCAGCTTTCACAGGAGCCAATGGTGGTGGCTTGATTAGTGATGACTTATTGGTTAAATAGCATGGCTCACAATTTGCCACGTATGTTTTACAGGCCTTAAGCATGCCTCGCCATCAATATAAGGGAGTCAATTTGCAGAATGTTGTTCTGGCACCACAATGTGCTTCACCTATGACCCGTGAGCTTCTTTTACAAGCTGTTCTCATCTGTGTCTCAGGGGTACTTCTCGGTTACCCTTGGGCAACTTAACTAGCACTATACCCGTAGGGGTTTCTGACTAAAAGTACTTTGATGGATATCCTGGTGGATTCTCTTTTGTTGGGTCTAATAGTTGAATCAGTTCCTCATCCTGATTAGCTGCCCGTTCTGCCCTAGTGATTTCACTAATATTGGCAGACCCCTCTTGAGGGGGTGTCATGCAGACCGAACGTTTCACTTGTTCATCTGCAGGACTGTTTCCTTTTGAGTGTACCGTCCCAGTGGTATGACCATTTACATGAATCACCTGACAATTCTGTTTCACCTTTCTCGAACGGAGAATATCTTCCCACAATGACTTATGTTTTATGGGTTTACCCTTATGATTGGTAAAGTTTGCTTGTTCCCAGAAAACTAGATCTTGGTTATATCCTCTTTTACAATAGTCACAATCCATACAGATTAATGTGGGTTTAATAGGGTCTGCCTTTTCTAAAGCATATTGTAGTGCTGCAACTTAAGCATATTGCGCTGTCTTGTGGCCAAGGGATATGGACAGTAATTCTTCTGGATAAAAATAGGAATCTTGAAAGGTCCTTACTACTATCCCCATCCCAGCCGAGGATCGTTGGGATGTCCCGTTTTTAATCGTCACTGACAATCCATCAAAAATTATTACTTGGTCTTGTGGAGGTACAGGGATAGGATTATTTACCCTAATAAAGCAATCATTTGAATTTCCTAATAAAAAGACTTGGCCAATTCCGACAGGGTTTGCCATTTTGTCAGGACCTAACCTCGGTTAGGATTTAATATGAACTATATAAGACATTTCTAGACCTCAATGGTATATTGAGGGAGTCCTGATTTAAGTTCTACAAGGGCTGATCAGGGACTTGTCATCTCTAGAGACTTAAATCTGGGTCTTAGTACCACTGTCAGTAAAACACTCCTCCTATACTTAACAATCTACGAGATGGATATAGATATAAATATAAGTATACTGTTCTGTACCAACTCTTTAACTCACATGTTGGGCGCCAACTGAAGGTATAATTACTAGTCCTAGCCCCTTTAGGGCTACCCCTGATCAGGCGTATTTCTCAGACGTTCACTTTCAACTAAAGTTTGAGGTAGCCGAATCCTAAAGACACTTAATTGGGTCTAAAGGTCTGGACCATCTCTAACTAAAGGAAAGGAACAACCTGAAAGTGTTACCATCCTCCACATAGCACTTTCAATAAGTTTAGCTAGACTGTAACGTTCCGGATATAATGAGGGTCTCGATAACTCTCCCAGAATTCTGCAACCCCTCACCAAAGAGTGTACCGAGATTGAGTTTGCGAGTTTGGTACAGAAGTCTTATGTGAGACAATTCTAAAAATATATAGATTTATTAAAGAACCAACATGCAGATTACAGTTGGTGAGTCAATCATAACATTAACAGTTCCAAAAAGAGAAAGCTTACAATCTTATTATCAGAGAACCTTACTCTCAAATCTTAGCTTCGCTATAGTTTCACAGTTCTTAAAGTTCTGTTCAGGATATCCACCAAAATCAAATACCTTTGATCCCCGAGGTACAAAGTGTTGGAGACTTACAGAGCCACCTGTGAAGCCGAGAATCGCTTTGCCCAATTAAAGCAAGTCTACTATCCCATTTGAGAGTTCAATATTTATATCCTTTTCCAGTGGTATTTCCTTTAAGGTTTTCTGCTGATGTGCTAATTATCTCTAGTAATTTTTCTGCTGACCCCTGCAATTTTTACAGTCACCTCAGCTGGAAGCATTACAGAATCATGTCTCCTCTCTCGGTGTTCTAAGTTTACCATAAAAAACGGTATGACGACAGGTGTGTTTTTTACTTTATGTCATTTTTACGAAGGCAGATGTTTCTTACGTTTATGTGCTTCTTTATGAAGTGTAAATTAGAACACCACATCCAGGGTGAACCATTGTTTCATTCCGAAAGGTTCAGCCTGCCGGAGCCTTTAACCTTCTGTTTCAATAAGGTTATTGATTCAGTGTCAACAACTATCTTATCAATAGCCAGAATGCTTTCACAGCTTTTTCATAGTTAGGTTTCTAGATTTCCAAACCCAGTTTGTCATGTTATAATGAGGCCAGAATTCTTTCATAGAATGTATAGGTTATATGGCTTATTCCTTCACAAAGTCTCTCTGTTCCTGCACCCCCTTTAAAATGGTACCCTTTCGTTCATATTGCCTCTCCGCATTCTTCTTACCAAAGTGTATAACTGCGCACTTCTCTGCATTAAATTTTATCAGCCTTGTGTCTGCCCATTTCACTAGTCTGTTTTTGACCTCCTGAGGTCTGTTACTATCCGCCTCATTTTTACTATATTTCCAAGTTTCATGTCACCCGCAAACTTTAAAATGATGCCCTGTATACCAAGTCGAGATCATTAATATATATCAAAAAGAGAATGTCCTAATATTGACCCCTAGGGGACACCACTGTATACCTCCCTGCAGACTGAAAAACAACTAGTCACCACTACACTGCTTTCTGTCCCTGAGCCAATTTTGTATCCATGCTGCCACTGTCCCTTTAATGCCGTGGGTTTTAATTTTGCTATCAAGTCTATTATGTGGTACTTTGTCAAAGCCTTTTGAAAGTCCATATACACAACATCAATCGCACCGCCTTCATCAACCCTCTCTCTTACTTCATCAAAGAACATTTTTGTTTAAAATATTTAATTTAATGTCATTTTAATTAATTTTAAAAACGTGATTTAAAAAAAAAATTATTTAATGTTTTGGTGTGTTTTTTGAGTGATCCCCATTCATACTTTTGTCAGGGCTAAGCTGAGAGATCTGTCAAAAGTATGAAGGGGGATTCCCTTCTTTCATTGGTTCCCCATGGCCCATGTGATCCCAGGGATGCTTGCAAACTGCCTGCACCCCTGGGATACCTGGGCCTCTGCGTATTTCGGAAATGTCCGGAGCTCCGGAGCCCTCTGGTAAGGGCATAGATTTTTTCCAGATCAGAGGCCTCCACACGCAGGATGCCTCCGATCGGAAAATATGGGCCATTGTCTCTCTCTATATGAGTTTCAATATCTAGCTCACTCTGCATCTGTCTCCATGTGTCTCTATCTGGCTCCATCCCTGTCTCTATGCATCTCTCTTTCCATATATAAATCCTTGTTTAGGCAGGTAGCATGCATCACAGGCTTCAACTGTCCCTCTATATTACTTTTTCTTCAAAGTTTAACTTATTAATTTAACCTCAGATATTGAACTGAGGCCAACTGCACTTCAAGGCTGAACTCTTGCTGAGGCTGAAGTCTACTCAGACTTAAACTCAGCACTGTGCTGACTCATTGCACTTCACAGGCCTCTTGTTGCTCAAGTTCAATCTCTTGCTGGTACAGTCACATTTATGGTCTTTCAACTTGCACAATAGCCCAACAGCTGCAGCAAAAATTGCAATCGGAGAACAGCTAATCCCATCATTTATGTAACCAATTAATTAATCTGTTACAAGCCCACAGGTAAGGCACCAGTTAAAATGGAATAAAATTAGATCAAAATACAATACGGTAAAAAAAGTATTAATATAGGCCTAGAAATTGAGGTTGCGCTGCGCCGGGGCTTAACGCCGGAAATTTAGCGCCGGTGCTAAGTCGCGCTGTGCGCGCCAAAAATTCAGTAGCGCCGCGCCCAAACGGCTGCCGGCGCTACTGAAGGCTGTTTGCGCCTGAAAACTGGCGCTACGCGCCGCATTGCGGCGCTATTCTGACGCTGCAGCGCCCGATGCGGTGCGGCAGGCTCGGGAAGTGCAGGCCTCCTCCTTCAGTTAAGGAGGAGCTGCCTGCACCCGCCCGCTGGCCGGTAAAATCTTCACAAAAATGAGCCCGGCACCTCGGGGAAGTGCCGGGCTCGCAGCCGAGAAGCATCTGTTCCGCGGGGGGGGGGGGTGGGGGAGTCCGGGAAGGGAGGTGCGGGCAGGCGGCCGGCGGGAAAGCGGCCGGCCGCCGCTCCACCTTTATGCACCGGCGCAAAGTCGTGCAAGACTCTGTTGCCAGAGTCTTAGTTGCGGCTGCCACGGGCGAGGCGGCCGCAACTGAATTTCGGCGCTGGGGCCCGTCACCACGGCAACCGGGACGCTGCGCACACCGATGACGTCATCAGTGCCGGCGCAGCGCTACCGGTGTAACGCCGATGTTGGGCCCTAGTCAATTTCAAAACCGGCTGTAAGTCCAGCGCAATGCCCTCTAGCGCCGCAAAATGGGCGCTAAGCCCACTCAATTTCTAGGCCATAGTGCTTGCCGCACTCACTCCTGCTGAAGTTAAACTCCACTCTCAATTGCTTCTTCACAATTCAGTGATCTTGTGGCGGAGACCACATAGGGACAATAACACAATGTATAGCCAATGCTGTTATATGTACCTAAACATAATTCACCTTGTATAGCAATGTTGTGATATGTAAATGCTGGGTTGGGTTATTGGTGCAGGGTCCCTTTAAGAGCGTCGGGAACGTGATGATGTCATGACGTCGGTTGCGTGATGACGTCATAGCCCCTGCACGGGGCTGAGCCTTCAGACCTCGTGGAGATTGATTAAAGTAAGACACGTTTTGTTTTTGCTTAAAGAAAAGTCTCAGCCTGTTGATTTCTAGCAACTCCAACATTGGTGACCCCGCTGCTCTTTTGGACGATTTCAAAGACCTCATCTGAAATGGCGATGAACGCCGTTTCCGTTAAATTACCCGAGTTTTGGGAACAACAGGCTGCCGCTTGGTTCGCCCAGGCCGAGGCTCAATTTGCGATCCGGGACATCGCTGCGGACGACACGAGGTACTATTACGTCGTCTCTGCTCTCAGCAGCTCCACCGCAGCCAGAATCGTGAACCTGCTCGAAAACCCCCCGGAGCTCAACAAATACGAAACACTGAAGGCGCACCTCTTACGAACTTTCGGACTCACCGAAGCCGAACGCACATGCCGGCTTCTCTCTCTACCCAGGCTTGGCGACTCCAAGCCCTCGGAGCTGATGGACCGCATGCTGGCCCTCCTGGGCACACACACGCCGTGCTTCCTCTTCAAGGAACTGTTCCTCCAACAGCTGCCAGGTCAGGTACGGTCGGCATTAGCCAACTCTTCCACTACTGATTTCCGCGACCTGGCCAAGGAGGCCGACAAATTTTTCTCCGCCGGGCAACAGTACTGCGCGGCCACGCGGAGCCCTGCCCCCACTGATACAGCCCAACGGCGGCAACCCTCAAGCCTCTGCTTTTACCATGCGCAGTTCGGCCCCAAAGCCAGGAAGTGCCGGCCCCCGTGCAGTTTTCCCGCGTCGAAGCAAACTAAAGACCACTCGTCGGCTGCTATGGCTGTCGGCCGTTCAGGCAGTTTGTTGTTTATTACAGACACTGACTCCGGATGTCGTTTCCTTTGCAACACGGGCGCCCAGGTGAGCGTCCTGCCCGCGTCAACCATAGACATTCAAGGGGGGAACCATGGCCCCGTCCTCGAAGCTGCCAACGGCAGTTCCATCCGCACCTTCGGGAAATGGAACGTAGCGCTTTGTTTTGGCAGGCAACGGTTCACCTGGGATTTTGTCACAGCAAAAGTGTCCACCCCCCTTCTCGGCGCTGACTTCCTCTGCGCCAATGGCCTTTTGGTGGACGTCAAGAACCGACATCTCATCAACGCGGAAACCTTCAGCTGACTCCCGTGTTCCCTCAGCGGGTCCAGCACGACACAGTTGTCCAGCGCACTCTCGGCCTCTGACGAGTTTTCCCGCCTCCTCGCCCAGTTCCCGGACCTTATGAAACCCACATTCTCATCCGCCGCCACTAAATACGGGGTAGAACACCACATTTCGACCACCTGTCCGCCTGTCTATGCCCGCGCTCAGCGCCTCGACCCGGGGAAGCTCGCTATCGCCAAAGCCGAGTTCGACACCATGGAGCGCCTCGGCATCATCCGCCGGTCGAACAGTCCGTGGGCTTCGCCCCTCCACATCGCCCCGAAACCAAGTGGCGGATGGCGCCCGTGCGGAGACTACCGGCGCCTCAACGACGCGACGACCCCCGACCGCTATCCGATTCCACACATCCAGGACTTTTCCACCCGCCTGGCCGGGAAAGTGGTATTCTCGAAAGTGGACCTCATCCGGGGTTACCACCAGGTTCCTGTCCAGCCGCAGGACATCCCGAAAACCACGGTGATCACCCCGTTCGGGCTATTCAAATTTCTCCGCATGCCATTCGGCCTCAAAAACGCTGCACAGGCTTTTCAATGCCTAATGGACACCGTGTTACGGGACCTGACGTTTCTGTTCGTATACCTGGATGACATCCTCATCGCCAGCGCCTCCAGGACGGAACATGTGTCCCACCTCCGGACTCTTTTCGAACGACTCAGCCAACACAGCCTAATCGTCAACCCGGCCAAGTGCCAGTTCGGGCTGTCCTCCATCGACTTTCTCGGGCACCGCATCACGAAGGACGGGGCGGTGCCACTCCCATCGAAAGTGGAGTCCATGATGGACTTCCCGCGACCCCTCACCGTGAAGGCCCTGCAGGAGTTTTTGGGCATGGTGAAATTTTACCATCGTTTCGTCCCCCGAGCAGCTCAGCTTATGCGGCCCCTTTACGAGGCCCTCAAAGGCAAGCCCGACAAACTCGCCGTCAACTGATCTGATGAGATGGCCAATTCTTTCACAGACACGAAAAGGGCCCTGGCTAACGCGACCATGCTGGCACATCCATTGCCTGATGCGCCGATCGCACTCACCACCGACGCCTCGGACTGTGCGGTCGGCGCCGTCCATGAACAGTGGGTCAACGGCGCCTGGCAGCCGCTCGCCTTCTTCAGCCAGCAGCTCCGCCCCAACGAGCGGAAGTACAGCACCCTTGATCGCGAGCTTCTCGGCCTCTACCTCGCCGTCCGACACTTCCGTTTCCTGCTGGAGGCCCGCCCGTTCACGGCGTTTGTGGACCACAAGCCATTGACCTTCGCCATGGCCAAAGCCTCCGAGCCGTGGTCGGCCCGTCAGCAACGCCAGTTGGCCTTCATTTCAGAGTTTACAAAGGACATCCAGCATGTGGCTGGGAAAGACAACCCGTTGCCGACTGTCTCTCCCAAGCCATGGCCAGTGCCGTGCACCTCGGCATCGACTACACCCGCATGGCGGCCGACCAGGCCTCCGACCCAGATGTCCAGGCCTACAGGACGGCAGTCACGGGCCTTCAACTAGCAGACGTCGTGTTCGACGCTGCCGGCACCACACTCCTGTGTGACCTCTCCATTGGGCAGCCACGTCCCGTCGTGCCCGAAGGGTGGAGACAGCAAGTATTCGACACCGTCCATAATCTTTCCCACCCGGGCAGGAAGCCATCACAGAAGCTGGTGGCAGCCAAGTTCGTCTGGCACGGGCTCAGGAAAGACATTCGCGACTGGGCCAGCACCTGCGTGGTATGCCAACGCTCGAAAGTACATCGCCATACTAAGGCCCCGTTGGCGCCTGTCGCGGTGCCCGAGATGTGGTTCGACCACGTTAACGTGGACCTGGTGGGGCCCCTGCCGCCTTCCCGCGGGCTCACCCACCTCCTCACAATGTTCGACAGAACCACCCGATGGCCGGAAGCCGTCCCGCTGTCTTCAACGACGGCCGCCGATGTGGCTCGGGCGTTCATCAGCACTTGGGTCGCCCGGTTCGGTGCCCCCATCTGACATTTCCTCCGACCGGGGGCCCCAGTTCATGTCAGAGCTCTGGAACGCTGTCGCCCGAGGCCTCGGGTTGAAACTCCACCACACCACAGCTTACCACCCTCAGGCTGACGGGCTGTGCGAACGGTTTTATCGCTCCATGAAGGCCGTGCTCCGAGCCAGCCTCCGGGAAGACGGCTGGATCGACAGACTCCCGTGGGTCATGCTGGGACTTGGGACCGCTCCCAAGGAGGACTTCCAATCCTCGTCCGCCGAGCTCGTCTACGGACAGCCGCTGCGGGTTCCCGGGGATTTCGTCCCCAACGCAATGGAGCCTTGGTCCGCAGCCCGTCAGCGGTCCGACCTTTTGGACAATGCCAAGGTTTTCGCTCCGGTGCCCACGTCGCAGCACGACCTCCCGCAGTCCCACGTTCTGCTCGATCTTCGTGCGGCGGAGTACATTTTCGTCCGCCACGACGCCCACCGGGGACCCCTTCAGCCACCCTACGATGGACCATTCCGCGTCCTGGAAACCGGGGACAAGATCTTCGTCGTGGATGTCGGCGGTAAGCCGGGCTGCATTTCCATGGACCGTCTTAAGCCGGCCCACCTGGAACTGGACCGACCTGTTGAGTTGGCACAGCCCCCGAGACGGGGCCAACATTCGGTTTCCACACCCTCAACCCACCACTGAGCATCCGAGGTCCCTCCGACGAACCCCCCGGTCCCCACCCCGGAATTGAGGAGCCGTTCCAACCGTGTGATCCGGCCCCCCCAATGACTGACATTGCCAATTCTAGTGAATTCTGGGGGGACGTATGTGGCGGAGACAACATAGGGACAATAACACAATGTATAGCCACTGCTGTTATATATACCTAAACATAATTCACCTTGTATAGCAATGTTGTGATATGTATATGCTGGGTTGGGTTATTGGTGCAGGGTCCCTTTAAGAGCGTCGGGAACGTGATGATGTCATGACGTCGGTTGCATGATGATGTCATAGCCCCTGCACGGGGCTGAGCCTTCAGACCTCTTGGAGATTGATTAAAGTAAGACACGTTTTGTTTTTGCTTAAAGAAAAGTCTCAGCCTGTTGATTTCTAGCGACTCCAACAATCTCAACTTTAAAACTATTTCTATCAGTCACAGTCTCAATTTTCCCTCTAGTTTTGTCTCAGTGAAATAGGACATGGGCGGAGACACAAAACCTGCGATATTGCATTGGTTGCTTGTTATACGCCCCGCCCAATATTCGATTCCATTGGCTTCCCTTCCCATTCCCACATTGTTACCTCTGGGGTCCCCCAAGTATCTATCCTTGGCCCCTTCCTATTTCTCAATTATACGCTTCCCCTTGGCGACATCATCCGAAAACACAGCATCAGTTTTGACATGTATGCTAATGACACCCAGCTCTACTTCACCACCACTTCTCTCGACCCCTTCATGGTCTCCAAATTGACACACTGCTTGTCCGACATCCAGTACTGGAAGAGCAGAAATTTTCTCCAATTAAATATTGGGAAGACCGAAGCCATTGTTTTCGGGCCGCGACACAAACTCCGTTCCCTAGCCACCGACTCCATCACTCTCCCTACCATCTGTCTGAGGCTGAACCAGACTGTTCACAACCTTGGTGTCATATTTGACCCTGAAATGAGCTTCCAACCACATATCCGTGGCATAACAAAGACCGCCTATTTCCATCTCCGTAACATTGCCAGTCTTCACCTCTGCCTCAGCTCATCTGCTGCTGAAACCCTCATCCATGTCTTTGTTACCTCTAGACTTGACTATTCCAATGCACTCCTGGCTGGCCTCCCACATTCTACCCTACGTAAACTTGAGGTCATCCAAAACTCAGCTGCCTGTGTGCTGACTCGCTCCAAGTCCCGTTTACCCATCACCCCTGTGCTCGCTGACCTACATTGGCTCCCGGTTAAGCAACGCCTTAATTTCAAAATTCTCATCCTTGTTTTGGAATCCCTCCATGGCCTCGCCCCTCCCTATCTCTGTAATCTCCTTCAGCCCCACAACCCCCCCAGATATATGTGCTTCACAAATCCTGCCCTCTTGAGCATCCCTGATTATAATCGCTCAACCATCAGTCGCCGTGATTCAGCTGCCTAGGCCCTAAGCTCTGGAACTCCATTCCTAAACCTCTCCACCTCTCTACCTCTCTTTCCTCATTTAAGATGCTCCTTACAACCTACATATTTGACCAAGCTTTTGGTCATCTGCCCTTATTTCTTATGTGGCTCGGTGTCAGTTTTTTGTCTTATAACACTCCTGTGAAGCGCCTTGGGATGTTTTACTACGTTAAAGGCACTATATAAATATACGTTTTTGTTGTTATTGTTGTTCAATAGAACTGAATATTAGGTGTGTTGTATAATGGTTGGGAAATCTGATACCATCTGTCGTGGGTCCCCGTCTGCCCAATTTCACCCCAATGTCTTTCTCTATTCCTAAATCCATACTCTCAATCTCTGTCTCCATGTCTCTCTATCTCTGCCTAAATTTCGCTATCTCTGTCTCCATGTCTTGCTTTATTTCCCTCAATCCCTGTCTCTATGGCCGGAATCTTTACCATGGAGTCGGGTAGGGTGTGTGCGGGCCACGTAGCGGGTCAGGAACACGAAGATTTGAACAGTGCATTCTGCACTGCGCGTTTAACTTAATGAAACCAATTGAAAGACTAATGCACGTTTCCCAGCCCAATTAAATGGAGCAGGTCTGATGACATCACCGATGACTCGTTTTCAGCGTGGATATTTAAAGCAGTCTGCACACATCTCATTTGAAGGTTGCTGTAGGAGTGTAGAAGGTGGTTTCAAGAGCTTTCATTTACGGAATAAGGCTGACAAATCATGCAATCATCGCTGCTGCGCTATGTTGTGTATGTTTGTGTGTGTGTGCGATACAATGTAACAAAGCCTGGTCTCCAATCATCTTGGATCCCCTTGCCATTGGACCAAGATCTTGCTTTGTCAAGCCCGTGTGTTAGCTGGTGTGCAACGGCCACCTCACGTTAAAATAATTCACACACAGGCATCTTCCACCCTTTAAAATGAAGTTTAAGACCTGGAACATCAGGACCCTCATGGACAACCCCAACAGTGACAGACTAGAACACCATAGTGCTATCATTGCCCGGGACCTCAGACGTTTCGACATAGACATCACCGCCCTAAGTGAGACCTGGCGGGCAGGGGAAGGCCAGCTCAAGGAGCAAGGCAGTGGTTACACCTTCATCTGGAAAGGCAAACCTGAAGAAGAACGCCGCCTCCACGGGGTAGGCTTCACCATAAAAAATGAGCTAGTTGAACGCCTCATGATTCTATGGCTCACCCTAGCCCAGAACCAGTACGCTACGGTCATCAGTGCGTACGCACCAACACTGGAAGCCACAGACGAGACCAAAGGGGAATTCTACTCCAGCCTCGAACAATCCCTGTCCCGAGTCCCAACGGGCGACAAGCTGATCCTCCTTGGCGACTTCAACGCCAGAGTTGGAAAGGACACAGACCTCTGGGGAGGTGTGATTGTAGAGAGGGGGTAAGGAAAGCCGACTCCAGCGGTACCTGTAATGATATCAGCAAATAGTGATGGTATTTGCCTGTTTGATTATTATGCCTTACCAGCATATTTGCCTGTTTGATTATTTATGCCTTACCAGCAGAGGGCATGTGACAGAGGCAGAGTTTAGTTTTAGTTTTGTTTTAGATGGATCTCTAACATGGTGTCTCCTGTAATGCTGTTAACTGAGTTGAACAAACTTTAGATTAAAAGACATTCTCTTTCATAAATGTCTCGTCATTGAACTCACAAAGAGATCAATACATGGTGTCAGAAGTGATTGAAAGAGATGAAGAGGAAAAATCTGAAGTTAAATCAGCTCTCCACATATTAGCAACCCAAAAGAGAACATCGTTATTTACCTTTGAAGAATAGCTAACGAAGTGAAAAAATGGAAGGTTTACACCCACCGGTGAAGCTTCAGTTGACAGGTAATGTGGCTGAAAATTGGAGGAGATTCAAACAACGTTTGGAGTTGTAATTAGCGGCAATCGGAGCTGACGAGAAAAGTGATAAAATGAAAGCGTCAGTGTTCTTACATGTCGTGGGTGATGAAGCGCTGGAGGTGTATAATAACTTCACATTCGCTACTGATGGAGACAAAATGAAGTTGGATAAAATAATGGAACAGCTGGAGGCCTACTGCATACCTAAACATAACGTGACGTTTGAGAAGCACAGATTTTTCACATGTGTACAGAAAACGGGAGAGACTATTGATCAGTATGTGACTGAACTGAGAAACAGAAGCAAAACATGTGAATTTGGGGGACTGACAGACTCGCTGATAAAAGACAGACTGGTGTGTGGTATTCCAGATAATGGTCTAAGGGAAAGACTGCTAAGAGAGCAAAATCTAGACCTGGGAAAAGCCATAGCACTGTGTAGGGCTACAGAGACTGTGAAGTCGCAGGCAAAAGAGCTGTTCAGTGACAGTAGCTGCAATGTGGATGCAGTGAGAAAGAACGGACACAAACCGTTTAACAAAAAGAGCGCCAATGTGAAAAAAGAGGTGTGGCCAGCGAACAAAAATAAAAGGGGCAATCGAAAGTCATGTAGTCGATGCGGTACACAGCATATACCAAAAAAGTGTCCAGCATATGGTAAAAAATGCAATAGTTGCAACAAAAACAACCATTATGCCCGTTGCTGTAAGAACCAAGCGCAACAAAGCAAGGTCCATGCAATAGATGAAAGCGAGATAGAGGAGTTCTATGTGGATGTTGTGTCTGAAAACAAAAAAGAAAAAAGAGACTGGATGTTGACACTAAAAGTGAATGACATACACATTCCATTTAAATTGGATACTGGAGCACAAGTTAATGTGATATCAGAGACTGATTTTAAGAAAATTAGACCCAGACCAAAGATACATGGAATACCAGTGAAAGGAAGGTGCATTGTCAAAGTGACACACAAGGGCAGAGAGCACACGCTAGCATTCCTCGTGGTGCCAAAGGATGTGCAAGCCATACTAGGTTTAAAAGCCTGTGAGAGACTGAACCTGGTAAAGAGAGTCCTCGTTGTGGAAAGCGAAGGAGAGACAGTCTATGATGAACTCATGAAAGAGTACAACGACCTATTTCAGGGTCTAGGCTGCCTTCCAGGAGAACACACGATCAGAGTAGATAAAAGTATGCCAACGGTCATACATCCATGCAGAAAAGTTCCGTATGCTCTTCATAAGCAACTGAAGGCAGAGTTGGACAGGATGGAAAGCCTGAACGTGATTCAGAAGATAGATGAGCCAACTGAGTGGGTGAGTTCCCTCGTGGTTGTGGACAAAAAGAATGGAAAGCTCAGAATTTGCCTGGCTCCAAGAGATCTAAACAGAGCAATAAAGAGAGAACACTTCAAGCTTCCTACACGTGAGGAAATCATGTCACAGTTTGCAAATGCAAAGTATTTCAGCAAGTTAGATGCATCATCAGGATTTTGGCAGATGAAACTGGACGAGGCAAGTTCAAGGCTGTGCACGTTCAACAGTCCATTTGGCAGATACAGATTCCTAAGGTTACCATTTGGCATTGCCTCAGCTCCTGAAGTGTATCACAAAACTATCCATATGATCTATGAGCACCTGGAGGGAGTTGATACATCAATGGATGACATCATAGTATGGGGAACCACGAGAACTGAGCATGACGAGAGACTGAAAAAAGTGCTGGAAGCAACAAGGAAAACAAACCTGAAGCTGAATAGAGAGAAATGCCAGCTCGGGGTGACAGAACTGACATTCGTGGGAGATATCCTTAGCAGTGAGGGCATCAGACCAGATCCCAGAAAGGTGTCCGCCATTGAGAATATGCCAAAGCCGCAATGCAAAAAGGACGTGCAGAGGTTTAATGGAATGATCAACTACATGGGTAAATTCATATCCAACCTCTCAGAAAAGATGGCGTCACTGAGAAGACTAACTGAAAAGAACATAGAATGGGAATGGAATCATGAGCATGAGAAGTCATGGAGCGATCTAAAGAAACTGCTCACAGAGGAACCAGTTCTGAGGTTTTATGACCCAGCGAGACCCATCAAGATATCATCAGGTGCATCACAGAGTGGGCTCGGTGCCGTTCTTCTGCAAAAATATGACTACTGGCAACCTATTGCATATGCATCGCACTCAATGACAGACGCAGAGACGCGATATGCTCAAATAGAAAAGGAGCAGCTCAGCATCACATACGCCTGTGAAAGATTTCACCAGTTTGTGTCAGGACAAGCAATCAGTGTAGAGACTGACCATAAGCCCTTGATTGCATTGTTCCAAAAGCCACTAAATAGCTGTCCGCTTAGAATACAAAGAATGATGATCAGGCTGCAACGCTATACACTGAATGTTGCGTACACACCGGGTAAGCTGATGTATACAGCAGACACGTTGTCCAGAGCTGTTGACCCAAGAGAGCCCGCAAACACCAAAATGGATGAAAAAGTGAACGCCTACGTGGACATGATCACAAGTGCACTGCCCATAGCATTTGCAAAAATGGAGCTCATAAAGACTGAGACAAACAAAGATGAAACACTGAGACGACTGAGGAAAAGCATCTTGGATGGATGGCCCAACATGAAGCAAGACTGCTCACCTGACATGGCAGAGTACTGGAACTGCAGGGCGGAACTATCAGTGGTCAAAGACATCATCTACAAAGGAAGTAAAATAGTTATGTCAAAGAGTCTGAGAAAAGAGATTCTAAAAAGGATCCATGGAGGACATCTGGGAATCAAAAAGTGTAAGAAAAGAGCACGAGAGGTGATGTACTGGCCACGAATCAACCAAGATGTGACAAATGAGGTGTCAAACTGCACAATATGCCTGAAATGTCGAGCAAGCAATCCGATAGAACCACTAAAGCCACACCCAGCGCCAGACAGACCTTACCAGAAGGTAGGCGCTGACCTATTCGTATGTCAAGGGAAGGACTATCTTGTAGTCACAGACTATTACTCCCTGTATCCAGAGGTTTGTAGACTGTACACCACCACTGCAGATGCTGTGATAACATGTATGAAAGCCATATTCTCCAGATATGGTGTGGCAAGCGAGGTCTTCACAGACAACGGACCCCAGTTTTACAATGCAAGTTTCCGACACTTTGCCAAAGAGTGGGACTTTGTCCACACAACGTCAAGTCCTCACTTTCCACAGTCCAATGGATTAGTGGAAAAATCGGTCCAGACAGTGAAAAGACTGATGTACAAGGCAAAAGACAGTGGAACTGACTTCTACCACAGCATGCTTATATACCGCACGACGCCGCTCGAGTGTGGTATGTCACCAGCCCAACTCCTTATGGGACGTCTGCTAAGGTCAAACCTACCCATCCCGGAGAACCTCCTGAAAACAAAAGAGGGGGAGAAAGTGATGAAGTTCAAAGAACAACAGAAAGAAAAGCAAAAGTACTACTATGACAGAGGAACACAAAACCTACCTGAACTCCACACTGGTGACCAAGTAAGGTTCAAAGACAAAACAAACATATGGACTCAGAAGGGAACTGTCCTGAGTGAAGTCCAACCAAGATCATACACCATTCAGACAGATGAGGGTGCTGTTCTGAGAAGGAATCGTCGGGATCTTCTCATGGGACCAGCCACAGCAGGTCAAAAGACTGATACTGTTGAACAACCTGATCACACAGCAGGTCAAAAGACTGATACTGTTGAACAACCTGATCACACAGCTGAGAATCCATCATCTGAGGCAACAACTCAGATTCAAGGACAATCAATCAGAAAATCCTCAAGACACGTGAAGCCTCCTAAGAGACTCATTGAGCAAGTTTAAGGACTATTGTAATAGAAGGAAGTAATGTTATCTTATTCTCTCTTCAAGTTCTAGTGTATTTACATATTTCATGTGAACACACAAAACAAGGCTAAAAAACATTGATAATGATAATGATAATGTAAGTTCATTAAGTGTTACAGTTAAAATGCAGAGTAATACAAAGAAAACATGTTGTTACATAAAAGTAAAATACTTTTGTTTTAAGAAAGGGAGATGTAATGATATCAGCAAATAGTGATGGTATTTGCCTGTTTGATTATTATGCCTTACCAGCATATTTGCCTGTTTGATTATTTATGCCTTACCAGCAGAGGGCATGTGACAGAGGCAGAGTTTAGTTTTAGTTTCGTTTTAGATGGATCTCTAACATGGTGTCTCCTGTAATGCTGTTAACTGAGTTGAACAAACTTTAGATTAAAAGACATTCTCTTTCATAAATGTCTCGTCATTGAACCCACAAAGAAATCAATAAAGTACCCTCCTCCTGACAAAATGCTTAAAACATGGCCTTGTCATAACCAACACCTTGTTCCATCAGTGAGACAAGTACAAGGATTCATGGCAATACCCTCGCTCCAAGCACTGGCATCTGCTGGACTATGTCATCGTCTGAGCGAGGGACCTCAAGGACGTCTGCATCACCCATGCCATGACAGGAGCTGACGACTGCTGGACAGACCACTGTTTAATCCTCTCTGTCATCTCCATCAATGTAGCCCCAAAAAGCGGCAGCAGCAGAAACAATGCCACAGGAAAATCAATGCTGGAGCACTCAAAGACGCTGTTAAGAAAGCCCTATTCAGACTGCGCCTCACAACCAGCCTCACGACTCCCAGTGATTCAGAGACACAGAGTGTCCACAGTGCCTGGTCTGCACTCAAGACCTCCATAATCAGCACCTGTGAAGAGACGCTCAGTCACTCGACCAAGATTGGTTCGACGAGAACGACCAGGAGATCCAGGAACTAATAAACCGCAAGCTCAAGGCATTCCTGATCTGGAAACAGCAACAGAACTCGAGAGCAAGAAAGCAGCTCTACAGATGCCTGAAGGCCGAGGTCCAACAAAAAACTTGCGACCTAAAGTACAGATGGTGGGTGGAGAAAGCGCAAGAGATCCAGCAGCTAGCCGACAACCACGACGTGTGTGGATTCTTTAGCGCAGTCAAGACCGCCTATGGCCCAAGCACCCAAGGTCCTGCCCCAATGTGGGCCAAGAACGGAGAGGTACTCACCAAGGACAGAGAGGCCATCAGTGCCTGCTGGAAGGAGCAATCCAAAGGTCTCCCTAACTGAGACTCTGTCTTCGACGCGAGTGTCCTCAACTCCATCCCGCAGCATGCTACCCGCCATCACCTCAGCACAACCCCAGCCTGGCATGAGGTTGACAAGGCCATCCGACAACTGAAGAACAACAAAGCCTGAGGAGCAGATGGAATCCCCGCCGAGGCGCCAAAACATGGCGGAGAAGCATTATAGGCGCGAATACATTAACTCATTTCTCTTATTTGGAAGGAGGAGAGCATGCCGGGGATCTCAGAGATGCTGTAATCATGACCATCTTCAAGAAAGCGATACTTACAGAGGAGTCTCCCTGCTGTCTGCCACGGGGAAAGTCATCGCAAGACTCCTCCTCAATCGCCTTCTCCCAGTGGCTGAAGAGCTCCTCCCAGAGTCGCAATGCGGATTCCGCCCACTAAGGGGCACAATTGACATGATCTTCACCGCGTGTCAACTATAAGAGAAATGCAGGGAACAGCACCAACCGCTGTACATGGCCTTCTCTGACCTCACAAAGGCCTTCAACACCATCAACCATGAGGGATTATGGAGTGTCCTCCTCAAATTCGGCTGCCCTCAAAAGTTTGTCACCATCCTCCACCTGCTTCACGACGGCATGCAAGCCGTGATCCTGACCAATAGATCCACCACAGACACAAGTCACATACGGACTGGGGTCAAGCAAGGCTGTGTCATCGTACCAACGCTCTTGTCGATCTTCCTGGCTGCAATGCTCCATCTCACCCTCAGTAAGCTCCCCGCTGGAGTGAAGCTAATCTACAGAACAAACGGGAAACTGTTCAACCTCCGTCACCTCCAGTCCAGATCTAAGGTCGTCCCATCCTCAGTCATCGAATTACAGTATGCGGATGACACTTGCGTCTGCGCACACTCTGAGACCGAACTCCAAACCATCATCAACACCTTCACCGAAGCATATGAGAGCATGGGCCTTACACTAAACATCCGTAAGACAAAGGTCCTCTACCAACCTGCCGCCACCACACAGCACTGCTCCCCGATTATCAAAATCCATGAGGAGGCCTTGGACAATGTGATCCACTTTCCATACCTCGGAAGCCTACTGTCAACAAGGGCAGACATCGATGACAAATCCAACACCACCTTCAGCATGCCAGTGCAGCCTTCGGTCACCTGAGGAAGAGAGTGTTTGTAGACCAGGACCTCAAACCCTTAACCAAGCTCATGGTCTATAGAGCAGTAGTGATACCTGCCCTCCTGTATGCTTCAGAGACATGGACCATATACAGCAGGCACCTCAAAGCACTGGAGGTGTACCACCAATGCTGCCTCTGCAAGATCCTGCAAATTCATTGGCAGGATAGGTGCACCAATGTTAGTGTTCTCACTCAGGCCGACATCTCCAGCATCGAAGCTTTGACCACGCTCGATCAGCTCCAATGGACGGGCCACATCGTCCGCATGCCCAATACGAGACTCCCAAAACAAGCGCTCTACTCGGAGCTCCGACACGGCAAGAGAGCCCCATTTGGGCAGCGGAAACACTTCAAGGACACCGTCAAAGCCTCCTTGAAAAAGTGCAACATCCCCATCGACACCTGGGAATCCCTGGCCCAAGACAGCACAAAGTGGAGGAGAAGCATCCGGGAAGGCGCCGAACAACTCGAGTCTCTTCGCCAGGAGAAAGCGGAAGCCAAGCGCAAACAGCGGAAGGAGCGCATGTCAACCCAAGCACCTCACCCACCCGCTCCTTCAACCACCATCTGCCCCACCTGTGACAGAGACTGTAGGTCCCGCATTGGACTCATCAGTCACCTGTGTAGTGTATGTACCTTGAAGAAGGAACTATATTCTGCAGCCCCTGTATACTGCAGTACCAGTAGTGACCACCCCTGTATATAAGCCTGTGTAGTAACTTTGTATAGTAGTTCCAGTTTTGTCTCCATTCAGTAAACACCTGTTATAACCAACTTCTGCAGTCCGTGCCTCAATTACACACGGACGTTACAACCTGAGAACTAATTTTTAATGTGGAAGCAAGTCATTCTCGGTTCCGAGGAACTGCCTAAGAAGAAGAAGAAGATGTTGTGCAGTGCACAGCATACAACGATAATTCTGGACACCCTGTCTAGTGCATACTGAAGGGCTCCTCCAGATCTGTCAAGGCATCTGAAGTGCATCTTCAGCATGCTGATTGCTTGCTCTATGACTCGTCTGGTGAACATGTGGCTGTCGTTATAATGCTCCTCAGCCTCCTCAAGGGTGTTATGAGCCAAGTCTTCAGTGGATAGACCTTGGCTTCAAGCAGCCAGCCGGTAGGTCTGTTTGGAGGTGCGAAGAGCTGAGGGACTGGCACAGCATGTAAGAGTCATGACAGCTGCCAGGGAATCTGGCGCACACATGCATGATGATTTTTTATGGTTGCAGGTGAGCTGCACATTGAGGGAGTGGAAGCCCTTGTGGTTCATAAACACACCTGGGTGATCTGGGGGTGCACTGATGGCCACATGTGTGCAGCCGATGATGCCCTGCACCTATGGGAAGCCAGTCAGAGTGGCAAAGCCGAGCACCCGCTCAGTAACACTGGCTTCATCAGTAGCAAAGTTTACATAAGTGGCTGACTTGTCAAACATGGCATCAGTCACCTGGGTGATGCATCTGTGGGCGGCCGACTGCGAGATCCTGCAAATGTCTGCTGCAGATCCCTGGCAGGAACCTGGGGCGAAGAATTTGAGGGTGTTGGTGACTTTGACAGCCACTGGTAAGGCATATCCACCAGGTCCTCTGGGCAGCAGGTCTTGTTCCAGCAAGCTACAAATGTCTGCGACAACCTGGCGCGATAGCCTGAGCCTCCTGAAGCACTGCTTCTCAGTCATGTTGAGGAAGCTCATCCTCTGCCTGTATACCCTGTGGTGGGGGTATTGCCTCCAGCGCGGTGCAACCCTGTGCTGATCCCCTCTCTTCTGTGGAGCATCAGGTCGTTGAGGAGAAGACTGCTGTTGTGGCTGCTGCTGGTGTTATGACTTGTGTTGTTGGTGCTGGGGCTCATCTTGGTCCGATTCTGTGGTCCAAGGTGAGACAGTAAAAGCGTCACTCATGCTGATGCAGTAGTTGGCAGTTAAAGTGGAGATCAGAGGGGGAATCCCTCAATGATGTGATGGTGAGTAGCAATGTGGTGAGAGTAGTTTCCGAGGTTGCAAAAATGACCTGCAAACTCCTGACAGCTAAATCTCTGCACAAATGGTGTCAGCCAGAGCCTTGCCATTAGACAAGGAAGAAGGTGTAAGGTCTGAGTATTTATGTGTTTTTTCCAGCTGTCACTTAATGACCACTGAGATTCCACCTCCCCTTCACAGGCGAGGTTCCTGAGGTACATGAATCCCGTGCGTGGAAAGTTAAAGCCAAAACCTGATGTTAAAAAGCTTCTCAAGAGCCTCTCAACAAGCAGTTAAGTACTTCTATGAGGCGGCCCGTCTCTGCTGAGTGGGTCCGTGGGGCGCTGGGAATCGCGCCCGAGTTAAATGCAGAAGACGGCGGGACGACGGCGGTTTCCCAACGTGCTGTCAATTTCCGCAAATTTAACTGCCAACCCGCCCCCAAACCCACACGCTCAGCACTAGGGAAACTCCGGCCTATATCTCTCTCTATCTGTGTTTCAATGCCTGCCTCACTCTGGCGGTGATTTTGTCAATGGGGGCGTGTTGGAGGCGGGAATGCTGCTTGTCGGGTTTTAGTCGTGCCTCCATTGATGTCCAGCTAACCCATGCTATTTTCCCTTGATTGACCTTGTTAAGCCCGCCCTGCCGGTGACAGAGAACATCAGCATATGACGTTTCATCTGTCAAAAATTTTTGAGAAGCTGTCAAACACTGACATTCTCTGTTGTTTGGTGAGCATTCAAGACTCACCAAATCTATTTCCTGAGCAGAAAGCAGGTGGCTGTTGCATCGGAGAATGCAGCAGCCATTCTGTCATCTCTGCCGTGGAGATGCCGGAGCCTCCGGATCCCCAACGATTGAAGCTTGCAGGAACAAACAAAGGTAAGGAAACTTTTTCTATGACTTTTCACTCACCTCACATACTTACCTCTCCACATTTGCACCCATCACTTACCTCCACAAGCACTTTTCGCACCTTCTGACTCCTGCAGACCCATTGCTCGCTTCGCTGACCCCAGAGGGGCTTCCCGACACCGGGAAGCCCGCACTTGTGTTGGAAAAATGGGGATAATCCTCTTAACTGCCTGTGAACTACCTGTTAACAGGCAGTTAAGTGGCTGTAATCCCCTTCCCGCCTTGAGGAGATGGGTCCCAGCGCGAGTCGGGGACCCGTCTCCTGGGAAGATGGCATGGAGGCGGGTTGGGGTGGGTTCGTGGCCCACTTACAGTTTCTGCCATTTTCCCGGCAGTCCCACCTCCATACCCGCCTCCCCAGTGCTGACAAAATCGCCCCTTCTGTGTCTGTCTTCATGTGACTATCTATCTGACTCCATCCCTGTATCCACCTATCTTTCTTTCTTTGTACATATATAATATATATATATATGTCTCCATGTTTATCTCTTGCTCTGACTTTCCCTCAGATTGTCCAAACTAAGTTAAAGATTGAATTTCCAAATTAATACATTTTTTTTATTCGTTTATGGGATGTGGGCGTCGCTGGCAAGGCCAGCATTTATTGCCCATCCCTAATTGCCCTTGAGAAGGTTGTGGTGAGCTGCCTTCTTGAACTGCTGCAGTTCATATGGTGAAGGTACTCCCACAGTGCTGTTAGTGTAAGGTTCGAAAATTTCTGCACAACCCCAGAACAGAAGGAAAGTCATTTTAAAAATGATTTTGGACCATTACAGAAGAAATCTGTAAAAGATAAAATGTATGGTTGGGCCTAACAGAAGAATTCAAAGATTTAAATTACACAATTTAAAATGAAGAGATATTGGACTGTTGGAAGGTAATATTGGGCCAAAGGGATTTAAAAATCAAAATCCCAGGAAGATTTGGCTGGTTTAAAAAGGCATGTACAGATTTGTAGGAAAAGGCTGCAACAGCAATGTGGGATTGACCTCTGCAGAGGAACAATTTGGGTATTCGAAAGTAGCCAGACTGTTTGGGAGGAACAAAAAACGAAACTCAGCCCCTACCTGGGAATTTGCATTCAATCAATAAATCAATGAAAACCCCAGCCTCACCTAAAGCCCAAAGCCCATTAAAACACATGCATAAAAGAACCTGCACAGAATTTGAAGGCCTTACAGGAAATCTAAGATTAAAAGACTGTTTGAGACATCCAAAACCACTTCACACCTTCTTCAACTACTCAGGAAGCTATTCCGAAACCAGTTAACTAAATGGGACCAATCAAGTGGCCCTTAACGAGCCAGCCAAAAATCTAACAAGATTAGCAGGTTTCGTTTTAGTATAAACTAAAGACCTGACTCCACAAGAAGGAGTTCGTTCGATGAGTTTGATGGGTTCGATCAGTACAGTTCAGGCAGAGAATTGAAACAGCAGTCAGTGAAATGAAGTCAGCAGTACAGTTCAGACAGACCACAGAAAAAGGCACAGCTCATTCGAAAGACATCAGCCTCGGAACAACAGAAGGAGAACAGAAGGAATCGCAGCAACCAAGGACCCCACGAAACAAACAACCAACAATATTACCAACAACTAGGTAATATTGGGCCACCGCGACCAACAAGAAACCAACCTGGAAGAAACCAAAGATCTGCAAGTTTTTCCCACTCTACAAACTATTCCTGCGTTTGGTGAGCATTTCCTGGTCCTCTGGAATTCAACCTAGTTAGTATAGTGGGATTGGGAGGGATAAAGTATTTTTGTCTATTGTCATTCTCCCTCACATATTCTGAAGTGTTCCCCCTTTTAGAGTGATAAGATTTATTGTGCTGTTGTAGGAACGTGGGTTCCTAACTAAAAGACTGAGTTCTACTCAGGCGATCAAACAAAACGAACTTTAATGAAACAAACAGGCTTTAATAAGAAACTGCAGGATAACATCAAGTGTAGGTTTGCTCTCTCTGGAGGCTCCACGAGGACTGCCCCTGCAGTCCTGTGGCTGATGTCATCACGTCATCATGTTTTCCCGCCAGTGGGGGATCACGTGATGAACGGCGTGACGTCATCACGTTTTAGCCGCGCTGTTAAAGCAACCACACTCTGTACAATTAAACAGCATAAATAAAGATACAGACTCAGACTGTAGCTAACATGTTGTTAAAGGAATTATGTACAAATGATCTGAGTCCTTTGGTGGCTCCGCCACATGCGCCCCCCCAGAATTGTCTTTAACAGCAAAAGTGAGGTGTCGAGGAGGCCTAACAAGTCTGTCCGAGCGACTTCGGTAACCCTGCAGAGGAAGCTGATGGACAGTGGTCGAGCTGGCGGGCGGTTGTGGTTGAGCTGGCGCGGCGAGTGTGGTCGAGCTAGCGGGCGGCTGTGGTTGATCTGGAATGGCGGCTGCGGGCGGTCGGCCACGTTTTGGCGGTTGAGCGACGATGACTGGGCGGTCCAGGTCCAGGTGAGCCGGCTTCAACCAGTCCACCGAAATGTGATCCTCCGATGTCGACCGAAAAGGATTTGTCTCCTGATTTGATGACGCGGAAAGGACCAGTGTAAGGGGGCTTGAGCGGATCCCGGTGAGCGTCATGGCGGATAAATACGTACTCTGCATTCTTCAGCTCCACTGGCACGTGGGAGCTCTGTAAGCCGTGATTTGATGTAGGCACCAGAGCGAAGCATCTGGCCGCTTCCTGGTGGCTGACGAGTTGCTGGGAGGCGGACCATGGCTCTGTGGGAGAAGGGAGGAAATCCCTTGGTACTCGGAGCGGCTGGCCATAAACGAGTTTGGCTGAGGACGATTGCAGGTCTTCTTTGGGCGCCGTACGAAGACCCAAAAGGACCCATGGGAGTCTGTCCACCCATCCTGCACCTTGAAGACTGGCCCATAGGGCGGCTTTAAGTGACCTGTGGAATCACTCGCAAAGGCCGTTCACCTGTGGATGATAGGCGGTGGTGCGATGAAGTTTGGTGCCGAGCCCCTGAGCTACAGCGTTCCAGAGCTCCGAGGAAAATTGTGGCCCACGATCGGAAGAGATGTCCGCCGGTACCCCGAAACGAGCAACCCAACAGGATATGAAAGCTCTGGCGACGTCTGCCGAAGTGGTGGAAACCAAAGGAATTGCCTCTGGTCACCTAGTGGTGCAGTCCACCATGGTGAGGAGGTGCGTATAACCATGAGAAGGCGGAAGTGGCCCCACAAGGTCCACATGCACGTGGTCGAAACGACGCTCCGGAACAGCGAACGTAGCCACTGGAGCTTTTACATGACGCTGGTCCTTGGCCTTCTGGCAGACCACGCAGGTGTTGGCCCAGTCACGGACATCGAGGTGCATACCCTTCCAGACGAACTTCGCCGACATTAGCCGTTGTGAAGCCTTCATACCAGGGTGCGACAACCCATGTATGGCGTCAAAAACCTTCCGGCACCATGCAACTGGCACGATGGGTCGGGGAACGCCCATGGAGACGTCGCAAAGGAGCGTGGTGCCTGCGGCCTGGAAACTGACGTTGGTCACTTGGAAATTAGAGGGGACGGTTCTGTATGATTGGACCTCTGGGTCCGAGGCCTGATCCACAGCCATGAGGGCGTAGTCAATCCCCAGGTGAACCGCATGGACCGTCGCGCTGGAGAGGCAATCCGCCACCAGGTTGTCTTTACCAGACACATGTTGAATGACCGTGGTAAATTCAGAAATAAACGTCAGGTGACGTTGTTAACGAGCTGACCACGGTTCGGCGGTCTTGGCCATGGCAAACATTAGAGGCTTGTGGTCAACAAAAGCCATGAAGGGACATCCTTCTAATAAGAACCGGAAATGGCGAATGGCTAGGAAAAGGGCCAGTAACTCGCGATCGAAGTTGCTGTATTTTCTTTCATTTTTCCGTAGTTGACGACTGAAAAACGCCAGCGGTTGCCACGTGCTGTTCACCCACTGCTCCTGCACTGCGCCGATGGCGTAGTCCGATGCGTCTGTGGTAAGGGCGATGGTGGCACCTGGAAGTGGGTGCGCCAACATGGTTGCATTGGCCAAAGCGCTCTTGGTTTTGACGAACGCCTGGTCCATCTCGGCCGTCCAGCTGATCAGATCCTTACCAGACTTGCCCTTGAGGGCCCCGTACAAAGGCTGCATTAGCTGAGCCGCCTTAGGGATGAATCGGTGATAGAAATTGACCATCCCCAGGAACTCTTGCAGGGCCTTGACGGTTGGCGGGCGTGGGAAAGAGGTAACAGCTTCCACCTTCATCAGTAAGGGGACGGCGCCATCTGATGTTATGCGGTGTCCCAAGAAATTGATCCGCTGCAGGCCGAACTGGCACTTGGCCGGGTTGATGATTAAACCATGCTGGCTGAGGTGAGTAAAGAGGGTACGCAGATGGCAGATGTGCTCTTCCTTGCTAGCGCTGGCGATGAGAATGTCGTCAAGGTAGACGAAGATGAAGTTAAGGTCTCGGAGCACGGAGTCCATTAAGCGCTGGAAAGCCTGTGCCACGTTCTTCAAGCCAAACGGCATCCGCAGGAACTCAAATAAGCCGAAAGGGGTGATGACTGCGGTTTTCGGGACATCTTGCGGGTGCACGGGAACCTGTTGATACCCCCAGACGAGGTCGACCTTAGAAAAGATATAATTTCCCGCCAAATGGGCCGAGAAATCCTGAATATGCGGGAATGGGTACCGATTAGGAGTAGTGGCGTCGTTCAGGCATCGGTAGTCACCGCATGGCCGCCAGCTGCCGCCCGGTTTCAGAACAATGTGGAGAGGCGAAGACCAGGGACTATTCGACTGGCGAATAATTCCCAGCCGTTCCATCGTGTTGAACTCCGCTTTCACAGCCGCAAGCTTGCCGGGTTTGAGCCTTCTAGCCCGTGCATAAACCGAGGAGCCAGTAGTGGTGATATGATGTTCAACACCATGCTTCGTGGCCGAGGAGGAGAAAGTGGGCCTTGTCAGCTCCGGGAACTCTCCGAGGAGCCGAGTGAAGTCGTCCGGAGAAGGGAAAGTGCAGGCGATAGAGCGCGCCATGGAGGTATCGTGGTGGCACGGGATCAAGTGGAAGGTGGCCGCATTGATCAACCGGCGGTGCCGGACATCAATGAGGAGGCTGTTGGCACACAGAAAATCCGCCCTTAGGATGGTCTGTGAGACTGTGGCCGTGACGAATTCCCAATGGAAGCGCTGACCGCCGAAACAGACTTGAACCCGTCGCTTTCGGAAAGTTTGAATGGCTGCGCCATTAGCCGCCACGAGGGAAAAACCGTGGTTGCTAGGTTGCATATCGAGATTCGACGCAGGTAGGATGCTACACTGCGCCCCGGTGTCACAAAGGAAACGTCGACCCGATAGGGAATCGGTGATGTAAAGAAGTTTCCCCATAGATCCGATGGCCATCGCAGCCGTGGAGCGCCCGTTAGACCCGGTCCTCCTTCGCCAGGAACGCTGCAGGAGCTTTGTTTTTTGGGGGGGCGAAAAACTGCAGGGAGAGCGGCAGCGTCGTGCTTTCGCGCCAAAACAGGCATGGTAGGAGCACCAGCCCGCTGCAGGAGGAGCAGGAGCCGTGTCTGTGGGGGATGGGCATCTCGTGGTCGCGCAGCACTGCTGGGTTACTGTGAAAATCTTATCTGCTTCGGCAGCAAGCTCGGCGCAGTCTGTAATCTCGGATCTGGCTAGGGAAGCCTGCACCTGCTCCGGCAGTTGGCAGAGCAATAGCTCCCGAAAGAGGAAGCATTCCGGTTCGGCACCTAAGAGTGTGAGCATTTGGCTCATGAGCTCGGACGGTTTGGAGTCCCCAAGGCCGGGCATAGCGAGGAGCCGGCGAGCATATTCTGACTTCGAGAGCCCGAAGACCTGTAGCAACCGCGCCTTTAACGTATCATACTTGCTGTCAGTAGGAGGGCTACCGAGGAGGCTGACAATCCGTGAGGCAGTGGCGCTATCGAGGGCGGAGACCACATAATAATAACGGGTCTGATCCGCGACGATGTTCCTGATGGCGAACTGGGCTTCAGCCTGGATAAACCACGCGGCTGGTTGTTGCTCCCAGAACTGTGGCAGTTTCAGAGTCACGGCGTTCGTGTCCATGCTGAAGATCTTCCGCGAAAACCGTTCACGAAAGTCGGGCTCACCAATGTAGGAACGTGGGTTCCTAACTAAAAGACTGAGTTCTACTCAGTCGATCAAACAAAACGAACTTTAATGAAACAAACAGGTTTTAATAAGAAACTGCAGGATAACATCGGTGCAGCACGGTGGCATAGTGGTTAACACTGTTGCCTCACAGCGCCAGGGACCTGGGTTCGAATCCGGCCTCGGGTGACTGTCTGTGTGGAGTTTGCACATTCTCCCCGTGTTTGCATGGGTTTGCTCCGGTTTCCTCCCACAGTCCAAAGATGTGCGGGTTAGGTTGATTGGCTATGATAAATTGACCCTTAGTGTTAGGGGGATTAAATACGTGGGGTTACGGGGATAGGGTGGGATATGTGTTGGTGTAGGGGTTGCGGGGAATTGGGTGGGATATGTGTCGGTGCAGGCTCGATGGGCCGAAATGGCCTCTATCTGCACTGTGGGGTTTCTGTGATTCTGTGAACATCGAATGTAAGTCTGCTCTTTCTGCAGGCTCCATGAGGACTGTCCCTGCAGTCCTGTGGCTGACGTCATGATGTCATCACGTTTTCCCGCCAGTGGGGGATCACGTGATGAATGGCGTGATGTCATCACGTTTTAGCCGCGCTGTTAAAGCAACCACACTTTGTACAGTTAAACAGCATAAGAGGTTAGCGTGCAAAATTAAGGCACATGGGATTGGGGGCAAGGTATTGACTTGGATAGAGAACTGGTTGGCGGACAGAAAGCAAAGAGTTGGAATAAACGGGTCGTTTTCCGAGTGGCAGGCAGTGACTAGTGGGGTAGCGCAAGGATCGGTCCTAGCACCCCAGCTGTTCACAATATATATTAATGATCTGGACGAGGGAATGGGATGTAATATCTCCAAATTTGCAGACGATACAAAGCTGGGTGGGAGGGTATGCTGTGAGGAGGATGTCGTGAAACTCCAGCACGATTTGGACAGGTTGGGTGATTGGGCAGAAACATATCAAATGCACTATAATGTGGATAAATGTGAGGTTATCCACTTTGGTGGCAAAAACAGTAAGGCAGATTATTATTTGAATGGCAATAGATTGGGAGAAGGGGAAGTGCAAAGAGACCTGGGTGTTCTTGTACACCAGTCGCTGAAGGTAAGCATGCAGGTGCAGCAGGTGGTTAAGAAGGCAAAAGGTATGTTGGCCTTCGTAGCAAGAGGGTTCGAGTACAAGAACAAGGATGTCTTGCTGCAGTTGTACAGGGCCTTGGTGAGACCACACCTTGAGTATTGTGTGCAGTTTTGGTCGCCTTACCTGAGGAAGGACGTTCTTGCCATGGAAGGAGTGCAGCGAAGATTCACCAGGCTGATACCTGGGATGGCAGGAATGACGTATGAGGAGAGATTGTGTCGATTGGGCTTATACTCGCTGGAGTTTAGAAGATTGAGAGGGGATCTCATCGAAACCTGTAAAATTCTGTCAGGCCTGCACGGACTAGATGCAGGAAGGATGTTTCTGATAATAATAATTAATAATTCAACTTTATTGTCATTGTACAATGCACAAGCACATGAACAACGAAATGTGATCTTGCAAGCTCCCATGAGTCCAGTACAAATAACATTAAACGTAAATAGCACTGTCCTGGGAGAAGCAAAGCCGCTGCGTCTGTGCGCGCCGCCATTCCATTTCCACCATTCCTCCTGTCCGACAATCTTCAGCCCAACGCCCGGGCCTGCTCACCAGCCGCCCCTCCCGTGACCTTCTCACCAACCGCCCCTCCTCGGGGCTCCTTCCGTGACCTTCTCACCAACCGCCCCTCCTCGGGGCTTCTTCCGTGACCTTCTGCACCTGGTCTTCCCTGATGGTCACCCCTCCAGGTACTAACCAGGCCTGGCTCTAGCTTAGCTTCCAAGCCTTGCCAGTAGTTCAGAATCAGGGGTAATAGTCTAAGGATAAGGGGTAAGCCATTTAGGACTGAAATGAGGAGGAATTTCTTCACCCAGAGAGTGGTGAACCTGTGGAATTCTCTGCCACAGAGGGCAGTGGAGGCCAGTTCATTAAGTATATTCAAGAAAGAGTTGGATATATTTCTTAAGGCTAAAGGGATCAAGGGATATGGGGAGAAGGCAGGGACAGGGTACTGAATTTGGATGATCAGCCATGATCTCATTGAATGGCGGAGCAGGCTCGAAGGGCCGAATGGCCTACTCCTGCTCCTATCTTCTATGTTTCTATGTAAAGATACAGACTCAGACTGTAGCTAATATGTTGTTAAAGGAATTATGTACAAACGATCTGAGTCCTTTGGTGGCTCCGCCACACTGTGCATATTTTCTTGTCTCAAATAAAATCCAGGTTCTTTTCACCAACTCAGTTGTCTGTTGCAATTTAATTACAACCCACAAATAAGTCCAGGTCTAGAACCAAGGGAGTGGGAGCGATTCGAACTGCTCAGGGAGTCAGAGGTGAAGCTGACCACACACACCACCCCTTACATTAGGTAGAGAGTTCCAGGATTTTGACCCAGCGATGATGAAGGATCGGCGATGTACTTCTAAGTCAGGATGGTGTGTGACTTGGAGGGGAACTTGGAGGTCGTGGTGTTCCCATGCACCTGCTGCCCTTGTCCTTCAAGGTGGAAGAGGTCATGGGTTTGGGAGGTGCTGCTGAAGAAGCCTTGGCGAGTTGCTGCAGTGCATCTTGTAGATGGTACACACTGCAGCCATGGTACGTCGATGGTGGAGCGAGTGAATATTTAAGGTGGTGGATGGAGTGCCAATCAAACAGGCTGCTTTGTCCTGGATGGTGTCGAGCTTCTTGAGTGTTGTTGGAACTGCACTCATCCAGGCAAGTGGTGAGTATTCCATCACACCCCTTCCTTGTGCCTTGTCGATGGTGGAAAGGGTTTGGGCAGTCAGGAGGTGAGACACTCTCTGCAGAATGCCTAGCCTCTGACCTGCTCTTGATGCCACAGTATTTATGTGGCTGGACCAATTAAGTTTCTGGTCAATGGTGACCCCCAGGATGTTGATGGTGGGGGATTCAGTGATGGTAATGCCATTGAATGTCAAGGGGCGGTGGTTAGACTCTCACTTGTTGGAGTCATTGGCTGGCACTTCTGTGGCGCGAATGTTACCTGCCACTTATCAGCCCAAGCCTGAATGTCATCCAAGACTTGTTGAATGCGGACATGGACTGCTTCATTATCTCAGGAGTTGTGAATGGCACTGAACACTGTGCAGTCATCAGCGAACATCCTCATTTCTGACATTATGTTGGAGGGATGATCATTGATGAAGCAGCTGAAGATGGTTGGGCCTAGGACACTGCCCTGAGGAACTCCTGCAGTGATGTCTTGGGGCTGTGATGTTTGACCTTCAACCACCACAACCATCTTCCTTTGTGCTAGGTATGATTCCAGCCAGTGGAGAGTTTTCCCCCTGATTCCCATTGACTTCAGTTTTACTAGGGCTCCTTGATGCCACACTCCGTCAAATGTTGCCTTGATGTCAAGGGCAGTCACTCTCACCTCACCTCTGGAGTTCAGCTCCTTTGTCCATGTTTGGACCAAGGCTGTAATGAGCTCGGGAGCCGAGTAGTATTGGCAGAACCCAAACTGGACATCGGTGAGCAGGTTATTCATGAGTAAGTGCTGCTTGATAGCACTGTAGATGACACCTTCCATCACTAAACTGATGGGGCCGTAATTGGCCGGGTTGGATTTGTCCTGCTTTTTGTGAACAGGACATACCTGGGCAGTTTTCTTGTGTTCAAGAAAGTAAATATCACCAAGAAATGGGTGACCAGTCTGTTGCACACTGAGCGTCCCATGGACGCAGCAGCCAAATAGACTGAGAGCAAGGATTATAAGAAGTCGGTGGAAAAGGCCATCTGGTTTGTCTGCGCCCTACAACAGATCCAGCTTTTAGATCAGCACATTAAATGTTAACAGAAGAGCTGCAGGAGGCAGCCAAACTGTCTCAAGCAAGGGCTCTAGCAGGGGAACGATTATTCAAGTCAAGTCACCGAGGCAAAAGGAAATGAGCTGGTACTGAAAGAGGAGAATGCTCGCCTAACCAGACAGTTAAGGGAACAGGAGGAGCAGTACAGAATTATAAAGGCAGCTTATCAAGTAGCAAGCACTAGGGATTTTAAAGTGGGAGATCACGGCCCCTGTCAAAAGCAGATCGACAGTTTAAAACTTGCTCTGTCCAGGGCAAAAGGCACGGTATGCCTAGTAAGCCCGGGTGCGGCCCGGATAGACGTGGAAGTAGAAGTTGAAACTGTGCAGACGTCACCTGTGGTGCCAGTGAGCAACTCGGTTGGGCAGCAGGAGGGACAAGCAATCTGTAGAGAAGACAGGGAGGAGTGCACACCACCACCACCTGTGATGCCGGGCTTTGACTCGGTTTGGCAGCAGGCAGAAGTGGGTAAACAAATGCAGGAAAGGTCAGAGCCAGGGCCGATGTGCCCAGCTCGACAGCAAAAGTTTGGCCCACCTGGGGTAGGTGGGGGCCTGGGGCCCCTTGAAAGCCAGTTTGTGATTCCCCATGGGACCCAACAGCTTAGGGCTATGGTAAGCCACCTGAGTAAGCTCACCCACAAGGGAGACCCCTCAGTCCACTTTATGGAAGTGGAACAAGCACCAGGCATTAATGAGTGCGACGACTCAGAAATGGCCAAGATGCTCCTGTTCACCTTGGATGGCAAGCTGTACCAGTCCCTCTCTGCTGAGTGCAAGAAGGGACAGGGAGGGTACGCTGCCCTCCGGGATCAAGTTCTGGAGGCAATGGGGATGAATGAAGGTAGTCCGTTCTCCCGGGTGGAGAAGACTACTCAGTTAGCAGGGGAGACCCCACAGGCTTTCGCAGACAGGCTGTGGCCTGTGTACAGGAGTGCCTGTAATGGGGATCTTGACCGGGCTAACTTGAACCAGGATGAACTGGCTCACTGGCTCCGAAGTCTGGTGGCAAACAGCTTGCCACGGATCAGAACCAAGGCTGAGCTGTGGGTCGACCCAAGAGGCCCCCAGGTCACCGAGGAGACAGAGGTCAGACAACTAACGGTAGCGGGTTAGACGAACCACAGGCTAAAGGGAAAGTGCATGAGTTTAAACTCAGCCAGGGTAAGAAGGAATGGCACCAGGAAGGGGGTAACCCTTCCGATGTGAGGAGTAACTGCTTTGGGTACGGGAAGAGTGAGCATTGGAGAAGGGACTGTAAAAATCCTTGGAAGGATAGTGCAGGAAAGAGTGCCCCAGCTCCCGCCCCAAAGGCAGAAACACCGGCCTCTACCCCCACAGTAGATTCGATAGTAGCTGCACTTCAGGTTTTGTTGGCTGGCCCAGGGAAGGTAGCCAAAGCCACTGGTGCTTTAACTCCATCTGCCCCCCCAGTTAACACAGACTTATGACTACAGCCAGCGATGCCTGTCTATCTGTGTCCCCTTGAGTACGATGTATGGAAAAGACCGCTTGTTAAGATGGAGGTGGAAAAGGTAAAAGGGACCTATCTGTTGGACACGGGGGCTTCAAGCACCATAGTCTACTCAGATAACCCCGCTGCCTCACCTCTGTCTAACGGGGTCCCATAGAGCTTAGTGGGGTTCACAGGTAACGAGCATGTTGGCTCGTTCTCTGTCCCACTGTCCATTCATTTAGGAGCACTCCACACCAAGTGGACTTGTGTTCTAATGAAGTGGGAGCAGGAAGGGAAGGGGATCCTGGGGACTGATTTTATCATAGGCCACCGGTTCCTAGTGGATCTTAGGAACCACTGTCTGTGGGGAGCATGCACTGGCAAAGAGGGTGAAGTGGCAGTTATCCCAGGGAAGCAGGGCAAGGGGACCCTGTGTACCCTAAAACCCAAGGAGGGTTACGACCTCGAGCAAATGGTCAGTAACACTCCAGTGGAGTACCAGGCATTTGTGGTACCAGGCATTTGTGCGAGCACACCTCGGCGCATTTGCCACTCACAAGCATGATTGTGGGAGGGTGAACCGGGTAGAAGTAAGTGTAGATGGGGAACACATGACCCAACCACAAAAGCAGTATAATTTCCCAAGAGAGGCAAAGAAGGACATGGAAATGGCCATGACCTCTCTGGTCAAACAGGGGGTATTGAGACCAATAGCCACCCATGTAAACTCTCCGTTGTGGCCGGTTAGGAAACCGGACAACTCCTGGAGAGCCACGGTGGACTATCAGGTGCTCAATAGGAACATCCCCGCCTGTGCATGTAATGTATATACCATTAAGTGGGGAACTATCTTTTACAGCTCATGTATACTGCAGTACCGGCAGTGACCACACCTGTATATAGCCCTAAGTAGTAATCTGTACAACAGAAAATGCTGGAAAAACTCAGCAAGTCAGGCAACATCCGTGGAGAGAAATTTGAGTTGACGTTTCGGGTTTGACCCTTCTTCAAAACCCGTACAGTAAAATCAGTAATCTGTACAGATCAGTTCCACTGTGAGCCACGTTGAGTAAACACCTGTTGTACCGTTCTCTGCAGTCTGTGTCTTATTATACACGGACACAACATTGATGACGAGGCAAGTTCGAACCTACCTGCAACTCTGCATCACCTCCCGGGGATTCATTCCTGGAGATCAGTGGATTGGAGGTCAAGGCCAGAGACTCGGCCGTCGACCACGGGCAACCGCCCAGTCATCCAGCAGAGACTCGAGAATTGCGGGGGAGGCTGTCGAGAGCCAGGCTTGGCTTTCCAGTCGAGGTGGTCCAGCGAAATGGGCTGGCAACAGGTAGTGCACAGACCCTTCCCGGACAGCGGCGGTCTAGAGCCTGACCGAGCGGCAGAGCAAAGGGCCGAGCAGCGTCGACGGGGGAGAGAGGGAGAGGGCAGAGCGCATAGGGCGCAACCAGTGTTCAGGGACCGAGCAGCGTCGGAGAGAGGGAGAGAGGGACGCGCAGAAACCCGCGAGGCGCCGCCATTGCCACGAGGACCGCCGAGAGCGGCGTTAGCAGCAGCGCAGGAGAAGCGCGCGATACCTACAGGGCGCCGCCATTGCCACGAGAACCGCCGGGAGCGGCGTTGGCAGCAGCGGGGGAGGAAGGAAAGCGCGGGAGACGCCATTGTAAGCCATTGGGAGACGCCATTTTAAACCACACCCAAAATGCCGAAGAGTGGCAGTATCACCGCATTTGACAATGAAGTTGAAGATTGGACTACATATGTCGAACGAATAGAGGTGTACTGCAAGGCAAATGAGGTGACAGATGACAAGAAAGCGTCGGTATTGTTAAATTTAATGGGTGCAAAGACGTATGGTTTATTATGAAATCTAGTAACCCCAACGAAGCCAATGGAAAAGAGTTTTGAAGACATAGTAACGATACTAAAGGAACATTTAAATCCCACACCGCTGCTGATAGCAGAAAGATTCAAGTTTCACAAACGGAACCAGCATAAGGATGAAAGCAATGCTGATTATTTAACAGAACTGCGCAAACTATCGAAACACTGCCAGTTTGGAGCGGGACTGGCAGATACCTTAAGGGACAAGTTTGTGTGTGGGCTTCAAATTGAAGGAACCCAGAAAAGGCTTTTATCTGAAAAGGACCTTACGCTGGAAAAGGCTTTCAGCATTGCGGTATCATAAGCAGCAGCAGCACGGGGCGCTGCAGAGATACAACAGAGACCGCAAGAATATGGCACAAACAAAATGTCATATGGAACAGAGAAGTGCTATCGCTGCAGCAGAACAACACACGACCAGAATGATTGCTGGTTCAAAGACAAAGTGTGCAGGCAGTGTGGAAAAGTAGGACACATAGCACGAGTCTGCAGGTCGGGAAAGAAAACCAGCAATAAGAAACCTATCAAAGAAACGTGCAAGAAGGTACATAAGATGACGGAGAATAGTTCAGACGAACAAAAGAGTGATAACGACTCCGAAAGCAGGGAACTGAGTTGTCTGAAACTACATAATGTGATCACAACGGAGGAACACTGAATCATTTGGGTCACTCTCAAGATAGCAGGAGTCCAGGTAAAGATGGAATTGGACACAGGATCAGCCCTAACAGTCATAAACCGACGGGACTACGAGCGGCTATTCTCACACATACCCTTGAGAGACACAAAAATTATTTTGAAGACGTACACGGGGCAAAAAGTCGACCCCAAAGGAAAAATAAGGGTGACCGTTATATATAACAGTAAGGAAACACCAAAACTAGACCTGTATGTATTGCAAGATGGAGGACCACCATTACTGGGACGTGAATGGATCTGGAAAATACAACTGGATTGACATTCCATACAGGCACTGACTGTGGCTGACAAAAAGGATGACGACGTCACACCTGGGCGACTGTCAAAGATCCTAACTGATGCGAAAGAAGTGTTCCAGCAAGGACTCGGAACACGATGATTAAAATTAAAGAAAACGCAAGCCCAAAATTTTTTACGGACAGACCTGTACCTTATGCGATCCGCCCAGCCATCGAAGCAGAGCTGGAGAGTCTGGAACGTTCAGATGTACTGTCCAAGGTAGACTGGAGCGAGTGGGATATATCCATCGTCCCTGTGATGAAAAAGTCGTTGAGCAGCATGCCTGGGGAACCAAGGAAGGTTCGCATCTGTGGGGACTTTAAGGTAACAGTGACCCCGGTCCTTCACACCGTACAATATCCACTTCCGCGGATTGAAGATATTTTCGCCTCGCTATCTGGAGCAAAACACTTCACTAAGATTGATCTGGCCCAGGCGTATCTGCAAATGGAGGCAGAAGAAGCATCAAAAAAATACCTCACAATCAACACCCATAAAGGTCTCTACCAATACAACTGGCTGGCATTCGGGGTAGCATCAGCTCCGGCTATTTGGCAGAGGGCAATGGAACAAGTCCTGCAAGGGATCCCAGGGACCCAGTGTTATTTGGACGGCATCCTGGTCACGGGCGAAAATGACAGTGATCACCTTGCCAACCTGGAGCAGGTGCTCACTAGATTGCAGGAATATGGGCTCCGAGCTAACCGCCCCAAATGCGAGATTTTTAGAAAACAGATCTCGTATTGTGGCCACGTTATCGATAAAGAGGGGTTACATAAGTCCCCAGAGAAGATTGAGGCAGTAGTCAAGGCTCCAGCACCGGAAAATGTGTCACAACTGAGGTCGTTCCTCAGGCTGGTAAACTACTACCATAAGTTCTTGCCAAACTTGTCTACAATACTACACCCACTGAACACCCTACTGCAAACTGGGGTGCCATGGAAGTGGAGTGACGAATGTAGACGAGCTTTCCAGAAGAGCAAAACACTAATCACATCGAAAGAGGTATTGGCCCATTACAACCCAGCATTACCAATTCGGTTAGCATGTGATGCGTCACCCTACGGCATTGGAGCGGTGCTGTCGCACAAATTCTCGGACGGCTCAGAGAGGCCAATAGCCTTTGCGTCACGATCACTAACCTCAGCCGAGCGTAACTACGCCCAGATTGACAGGGAGGCCCTCAGCCTAGTGTGGGGAGTGAAAAAATTCAATCACTATCTGCACGGGCAGAAATTCACCTTGCTGTCTGTTCACCAGCCTCTTGTCTCCATTTTTAATCCGAAGAAGGGCGTTCCGGTGATGACTGCGCAATGACTACAAAGATGGTCACTTTTTCTAGGGGCACACCACTATGAGATTGAATATAATGGCACGAAACAGCATGGAAATGCTGATGGGCTATCACGCCTGCCACTGCCTACTGCGGAGGAAGCACCAGCAGTGGATCCTGTCGAAATATTCCATTCGACTATAGTTGAATACCTACCGGTAACTAACGCTTGTATCGAAAAATAAACCCGAAATGACCCGACACTGTCTCGGGTATATGATTTGACGGTGAAGGGATGGCCAGCACATGACGACTCACTGTTGCCAGCATTCTCGACAAGGAGAGAACAGCTGTCAGTGTGCCGGGGGACCTTGATGTGTGGATCCCGAGTGGTAATTCCACCCAAGTTAAGGGATAGAGTGCTCAATGAGCTTCATGAGGGTCATCTGGGAGGGGTAAAAATGAAAAGCCTAGCCAGGGCTTATGTGTGGTGGCCGGGAATCGATAAACAAATCGTGGACCTGACCAAGAGCTGTTCAGGATGCCAGAAAGTCCAAAATGCACCACCACAGGCCCCTCTACACCCATGGGAGTGGCCCTCATCTCCATGGCAACGGGTGCATACTGATTTTGCTGGTCCATTCTTGGACTCAATGGCCTAGAAATTCAGTTGGTTGCGCCAGCTGTTAGCGCCTTAGGAGGAGTAGATGTCGGGCGCTAGGCGGCTAGCGCCCGGGCGCAGCGCGATCTGCGCCTCGCCCCAAATTCACTAGAGATTTAGCGGCGCAAAGTCTTTGCACGCGCTCAGCTGCGCGCGCAGATCATGACGTCATTTCCTCGTGCAACGCCCTTTGTGCGCCCCCAACCGGAACTTCAGTGGCGACACCCCATTGTGCGCCTGGCGCCCCTAGCGACTGTTAGAGTGGAACGGTGCTCAGCCGGTGTGGGGCGCGGGGGGCGCAAATTAAAGGGCACTCCCCCTGCACTATAAAAGGCTGCCATTTCGCAGCACTCCTTCTTGAGAAACGGATCTTTGGAGAGAGACCAAGGTAGATAGCTTTCTGCTTTGGCCCAACACTCGGACAGGTACTTCTGGCTTCAGGCCACAGCTTTCCACTAGTCTTTGCCTTCATTGACATCTCATTGTTTGCCAGCATATTATGGGGGCTGCAGTGGGTGTCAACGCTGGCTTTCTCAATTACATCCAAAGGGCTCACAGACGCCATGAGAGAATGGCAGCCCTGGCTAGACGGAGAGGGGGCAACAGGTGTCGGGAAAGGAGGCCTTACCCACCCAGGGTATACCGCCAGCAGTTCTCCTATCTCAACATGTCTGAGGAGCAGTGTGTTCGGAGGCTGCGATTCAGAAGGGACGTGGTCACAGAGATCTGCCAGCTGCTTGGCGGTGATCTGCAGCCACAGCTGAGGAGCAGGGCGTCTCTGTCGGTGGAAGTGAAGGTGACGGTGGCTCTCAACTTCTATGCCACCGGCTCCTTCCAATCCGCTACTGGGGACATTGCCAACATCTCCCAGTTCGCCGTGCATTGCTGCATCCACCAGGTGACCAATGCCCTTTTCAAAAGGAGATATCAGTTCATCTCCTTCTCCATGGCCCTTGCCAAGCAGCAACAGCGTGCAATGGGCTTTGCAGCATTCGCGGGCTACCCCATGGTGCAGGGCGCCATTGACTGCACGCATGTGGCTTTGCGGGCACCGCTGGAGAATGCCGAGGATTACCGCAACCGGAAGGGCTACCATTCGCTGAACGTCCAGCTGGTGTGTGACCACAGGCAGCTCATCCTAGCTGTCAATGCCCGCTTTCCAGGCAGCAGGCACGATGCCTTCATCCTGCGACAGACTTCTGTGGCAGACATGTTCCAGGCACAGCCTCACCCACGAGGATGGCTTATCGGGGACAAAGGCTATCCTTTGTGTACCTGGCTGATGACCCCGCTCCGTGCGCCCAGCACCCCTGCTGAAGAGGGATACAACGAGAGCCATCAAGCGACCAGGAACATCATCGAACAAACAATCGGCGTCCTGAAGCAACGGTTCCGCTGTCTGGATCGTTCCGGTGGAGCCCTCCAGTATTCGCCGGAGCGAGTCTCCCATTTTGTGGTCGTTTGCTGCATGCTGCACAACCTGGCTATCTGCAGGACTCAGGCACTGCCACCAGAGATTGGAGGACCACCTCAGGAGGAGGAGGAGGAGGAGGAGGAGGACCAGCACAGGAGGGAGGCACAAAGTGCAAGGGCCGCCCGTCGCCGGCTTATTGAACGTCGGTTCTAGGCCCCCTCTCAGGGAATGGCTTGTGCCAATGTCAGCAGATGAATGTAGCCGCTCCACAAGCCCTCAGCCGAGCAGGGCAACCAGGACTTGACAAAAAAACCATGCACACTGCAATTTAACAACAATAATTTATTGCAAACCTCTGCCCTTCCCACATTACATCCTCATGTGGAGAAGCCCCCTCCAAAAACACAAAACTACCAGTCTCGGCCTTACAAAAAGAAAGAAAGACACCAGTCTCGGCCTTACACAAACACAACTGCACCAGTCTCGGCCTTACAACAAGCACCAGGCATTTGTGCATACCTCTACTTTTTGCCCTGCGAGGGCGATGCCTTGCGCATCCTTGCCTGGCCCCTGCCCGCCCTGCAGCTCCTCCTCAATGGGAGCCCAGTGGCTGCAGCAAGGCTGGGGGAAGGCTGCTGAGGGGCAGATGGCGAGACGGCAGATGCCCTTGGGGGTCGGCCTGCACCAGCTCTGGCCTTGGAGTGGCCGGCTGTTGACTGCTCCAACTCTGGCTGGGCGGCAGCAGTCTGTCCAGCGGCTCGTGGCAGCTGCAATGGCGGAGTGGCAGTGTCGGCTGCAGGAATGGTGGCAACCTGGCAGATCGCAGGTGCTCGCTGGTCGCCTGAGACATTGGCACTCGCACGGGCCAGCACTGCAGCATGCGCAGCAAACAGCTGAAGAACAGACTGCTGGGCTGCTGCTGCACGGCGAGTGCCCTGGCGATGCCTGGCTGATCCAGCGAGGGTGGCAGCAGTTAGTGCCCGTGTGGCCCTGGTCTGTGTCCGCATGACAACAGCCAGTGAATGGACGGCACGACTGAGCACTTGGCTAGAAGCCGACTGTGCTGCCGCGAAGTCCTGCAGACTCCTGGCCTGTGCTGCACTGAATTGTTCCAGACTCCTGGCCTGTGCTGCACTGAATTGTTGCAGACCCCTGGCCTGTGCTGCTCCGAATTGCTGCACACTCCTTGACAGAGACTCTATGGAGTCAGGCATCCTTGCCACTGCAGCCATGAGCTCAGTGTGCCTGCGCTCAGCCTGGATGGCCATCTCCTCTAGGAGGCGCACCTCCTCTGTGCTCACCGTTGCAGGACTGGAGGCCGCACTCACCCTCTGGGGAGAAGTCCGCCGAGCTTCCCCACCCCTCCCGCGTTGCTGCAGGCCGCTGGGCCCCAGAGCTTCACTCTCCTCCGACCCTTCCTCCCGGCTCCCCTCCAGGGAAGACGTGTCCCCTACATCGCCATGGGCTGGCGCGGCTGAGGGTGGCACTGATGGGCCGGCTTCCTCTTCCTCCTCTTCGTATTCCGAAGCGCTGACAGTGGCAGCTTGAGGGCCCGCCTCCTCACCTGGCGATTCACCATCTGAAAGCAGGAAGGCACAAGAGTAGCTTTAGAGTGAGGACAGGGCAGCAGCGAGGGAGGCATGAGTGCTGCCATTCACCGCATTGGTCGGACAGTGGCAAAGGATGCTGATCTCATGCGCAAGTGGAACGAGAGAGGTCCAAAAGGTGATGCCCTTACCATTGGTGCCCAGAACAGGGTCGGCATCTCCACTGGCGATGGGGCCAATCAGCCGGCCTGCCATAATGCGCTCCACATGCTGGTCGAGGTCGGAGAGCTCTTTGAGGTCAGGACGGCCTCCCCCGGTCTCAGTTCGGTTGCGCCGGTTGTGCGCCACCTTGGCCTGCAAGAGAAAGGACGGCCTCTAAGTACAGTGTGAAGCCCTGATCTTGTCTGCACTGCCTCCCATGGTCGAATAGCTTGCACAGTGTGTAGCCCTGATCTTGTCTGCAATGCCTCCCATGGTCGAATAGCTTGTACAGTGTGTAAAGTGCTGAATGTGCAAGTGATTTTCATGCCAGTCCCATAGCTGCTGGATGAGGGCTGGCCATTAGGGCTTTCAGGTCCCTTTGCCCATAAAGTGAGGTGCACATGCAAGGATGAGGAGGACACTGGAAAGGGTACTCACCCTGACAACCCGAGTGAGGTCGTTGAACTTCTTCCGGCATTGCACAGGAGTCCTGGCAACCACGCTGTTGGAAGAGACCCTGTTGGACACCTCCCTCCAGGCTTTCCGGTAGGCGCTGGGCAGCGGCCTCTTGCCACCTTCTGGGAACAGAACATGGCACCTGCGCTCCACTCCGCCAACCAGCAGCCTCAGGTCACCGTCGCTGAAGCGCTGCGCTCTCCCTGGCCTTCTCCATAGCCCTGGGCATTGTGCAGGTGAAGCTGAAGTGGTCAGGCCTAGGTTAAGGGCTGCAGTGTGCAGGGCATGGCAGGCAAACAAATCCACTCTCCCCCTTTAAGAGCTGACCGGCGCCAGAGTGTCTGCCGTCAATCAAGAACTCGCCGCACCGGCGCTGCGCCCGGCCTCGGGGGTATCGCTCAGCACCGCCTGTTGTGTATGTAATATGTGTGCTACTTTGAACCTATGGACAGGACTGCACTACTTGTTGGGCGTAGTGATACGCAGTACCACTCCTGGCCATAGGGGTATAAATAGTACTGTGGGTACTGATCTCCCCTCAGTTCCCGCCTGTGGGCATGAAGTAAAGACCTACGTATAGTCCCTACCTCCAACCAGTAAAGAACTGTTTTATTGTTACTGATTAAGTCTCAGTATTAATTACTTGAACAACTCACAGACTTAACACTGGCGACGAGTCTGATTCGGACCCTGCGGCAGTCACTCCACGGCAGCTTCGTCCACAGCCAGGACGTTGCAGAGAGGTTTCCACCCTCTCCACCCCACTGGAAGACATCCTGACCTCAGAGCCTCCATCGGCGACCGTCAGCTTCTTCTCCAGCTTGGTGGTGGGTAAGCCGTTGTCTGAGCCGGGCAGCGACGCGACAGGCAGTCGACCGCGTTGGCCGCACGAACGGGGCTGGGGGAGCTGGAGGAATAGGGCGTGAGAGCCGCTTCGAGCGGGAGGCGTTTCAACGGAGCGATCGCATCTCCTGATAAGAGCCGAGAGCCGCTTCGCGATCCAGCGATCGCATCCGCTGATAAGAGCCCCACTCGGGCGATCGCGGCGAAGATAAGGGCCGCACTCGGGGGCTGAAGGGAGACGGCGTTGGGGGACGGGTGAAGACCGCCAAGCGTGGGAAAACCGCCATTTTGTGGGCGGAGGACGACGGCAAGAGCGGGAAGCCGCCATCTTGGATAGCAGTAAAAAAAAAAAAAATCTGAGAAATTGCAAATCTACAATGCCTAAACACGGGAATATTAGTACCTTTGATAGTGACCTCGAAGATTGGGCCATATATGTTGAAAGAGTAAAAAATTATTGTAAGGCCAATAAAATTCATGACCAAGATAAAGCTCTAACATTATTAAATTTAATGGGTGCGAAGACATACGGGCAATTGAAACACCTGTTATCACCAGATGAACCGACGGATAAGACGTTCGATGAGATTGTTACTGTCCTGAAAGATCATCTAAACCCCACGCCGCTGATGCTAGCGGAACGATTTAAATTTTACGACAGAAGGCAGCTACAGCATGAAAGCAATGCTGATTATTTGCTGGAATTGCGTAAATTAGCGAAATATTGCCAGTTTGGAACGGGACTGACAGAGGCACTTCGAGACAAATTTGTGTGTGGTTTATTTAAACAGGTTACACAAAAGTGACTGCTCGAGGAGAATGAGCTGACGCTTGAGAAGGCGGTCACTATGGCAGCAGCACACGAAGCCGCAGCGAGAGGCACGGCAGTAATGCAGCTACGGTCACCGGAGCTCAGTGCACACAAATTGGGTGTGAGTTCTGGCAAATGTTATCGTTGTGGAAAGACAACGCATGATCAGAACCAGTGTTGGTTTAAAAACCAAGAATGTAGAACTTGTGGTAGGCTTGGACATATAGCTAGAGTATGCAGGTCAGGGAAGAAGACCAGCAACAAGAAGTCACCGCAAGGAAAATACGCAAAGGTACACAAGGTGACCGAACAGGAGTCCGATTCAGACACTAGCAGTAATGAACTGGCTAGCTTAAGCTGTAATGAACTGGCTAGCTTAAGAGTACTCAACGCTGGTAAGGGTGCAGACCTCCAGACAATTTGGGTCACTCTTCAGATAGAAGGAGTCCAAGTAAAACTGGAATTGGACACTGGATCGGCATTGACGGTCATAAATAAGAAAGATTACGGAAAGTTATTCCAACATATTCCCCTACAGGATACGGGGATTATATTGAAAACATACACGGGGCAAAGAGTGTACCCCATCGGGAAAATAGAGGTTGCAGTGGTCCACAAGGGCGAAGACAGTCAAATAATGGACTTATATGTGATATCTGAAGGAGGTTCTCCACTACTAGGACGGGAGTGGATTAGGAAAATGAATATGGACTGGCATTTCCTACAAACAATAACGAGTGAGAACTCGGTGAAGATAGTCGGCCCAGACTCTGGAACGGATGATGGTAAGCCCAACTCAGGTGCAAAAGACAAAGTTTCAGCACAGAATTCCACTGAGCAACAACAACATAGTTTAACTGTGGATTCTGAGTCTGGCAAGTCTACTGATGTGCCCATTTCTGAGGGACACCGGGCTCGAACTCAACTCCATTTCAAACTACAACAGCAATTAGAACAAATGCTTCGCCGTTGTGAGCAAGAGTTGAATGCAACGAAAGAGTTCTTTGATATAGAGTTGGAGAATCTGGAAAGACAACAGAAGCAGCTGATGGAGAAAATGGAGCAGGAGCACACAAAACGTCTGATGTCAGAGGAGTTAACGGTCAGCCAACTCCTGCATATGCTGAAGGACAGGACTCTGAAATGGGAAAAACTTGAACACGAACTTCAATATTTAAACGAAAGGGGTTCGGAGCTCTCAAAGGTTATTGGAAGAGCTGAGGTGGCAACACAGACTGGGATGACTGCAACAGAGCAGCCCTTGGATGCCAAAAGTACGCTGACTCACGTCAACGTAGAACAACAGACCGCTGAAACAGCTGCTCCGGTAGAGGGATTGAATAGTCCGATCAATCAATCTCCAAAAGAAGTTGAAGTAGTAAAATCTCAAATGAGGTCATTAGTAAACGACTTGCTGAAAGCCCAGAAAAAGCTGGATGAAGAGGTACGCATGAAGAAGTCTCTTCAGGAAAGATGTCTGGACTTGGAACAAAAGCTGGCTAACGCCCAGCTGGGTATGGAGGAAATAGAAGACCCTCTCGCTGGCCTAGATCAGGACGACACCGAATATTACTATGTCCTGTCCTGCCCAACTTGTAACTTCGACTCCCACCATACAGAAATCATGGAGGAGCACCGAAAGTCTACGGAACATCGGGAGAAGGTGGCTCTACTACGGAAAAAGGAGGGAGAGAAGGAGGAACTGCGCATGCAGCTGGCAGCTGACAGTGGAGCCCAGAGAGTCTCCAAGAAGCAGAAAAGGAAAAGTCGAAACAGAAGATGACCCATCTGAACCATTATTACCTCTACCAGATCACACACGTGGTCCCTCCGAACGGAGCCAATTCAGTTCGGAAGTTCAAACTGTTAAATCCATGGAAGGACTATTGAATGAGTCACTCCAGCAACGTGAACCGACTCCACCACAGAGATTGAATCTGTGAACTGTTTTCCGCAGAGACTGAATCTGTGATCTGTTTTGACATGAAGTTATCTATGTATCTATGTTATTCTGTTATGTAAACCTGAAGTTATATATGTATATATGTTATTACGTTATGTTAAATGGGGAGATGACTGTAAAGCTAGGAAGGGAGGAATGTTGTGTATGTAATATGTGTGCTACTTTGAACCTATGGACAGGACTGCACTACTTGTTGGGCGTAGTGATACACAGTACCACTCCTGGCCATAGGGGTATAAATAGTACTGTGGGTACTGATCTCCCCTCAGTTCCCGCCTGTGGGCATGAAGTAAAGACCTACGTATAGTCCCTACCTCCAACCAGTAAAGACCTGTTTTATTGTTACTGATTAAGTCTCAGTATTAATTACTTGAACAACTCACAGACTTAACACCGCCGGCTTAGCGCCTAAAGATAGTCGTGCATCGCCTGTTTTAGCGCAGCAGCAACCTCTTGGGGCGATGCGACTGAATATCGGCGAAGGGGGCGCGACTTTGCACCGGGCGCAAACTTTAGCGGCCGCCCGACTTTAGCGCCCCAAAAGTGGCTATACTGAATTTCTAGGCCAATGTTTTTAATAGCCGTGGATGTCCTCCACCACCACGGAGAAAACTATTGCAGTCTTACGGACCATTTTTGCCAGGAATGGCTTGCCAGAACAGATTTGCTCCGACAATGGACCACAGTTTGTGTCCGAAGAGTTCCGGAGGTCATTCGACTATAATTGAATGCTTGCCAGTAACGAATGCTGGTATAGAGAAGGAGACCCGAAATGACCCGACACTGTCTCGGGTATATGACCTGACGGTGAAGGGAAGGCCAGCACATGGCGACTCACTGTTGCCAGCATTCTCATCCAGAAGAGAACAGCTGTCAATATGCCAGGGGACCTTGATGTGTGGATCCCGAGTGGTAATTCCACCCAAGTTAAGGGATAGAGTGCTCAATGAGCTTCATGAGGGTCATCTGGGAGGGGTAAAAATGAAAAGCCTAGCCAGGGCTTATGTGTGGTGGCCAGGAATCGATAAACAAATCAAGGACCTGAACAAGAGCTGCTCAGGATGCCAGAAAGTCCAAAATGCACCACCACAGGCCCCTCTACACCCATGGGAGTGGCCCTCATCTCCATGGCAACGGGTGCATATTGATTTTGCTGGTCCATTCATGGACTCAATGATTTTAATAGCCGTGGATGCGCACTCGAAATGGCCTGAGGTCATCAAAATGCCCTCCACCACCACGGAGAAAACTATTGCAGTCCTACGGACCATTTTTGCCAGGAATGGTTTGCCAGAACAGATTTGCTCCGACAACGGACCATAGTTTGTGTCCGAAGAGTTCCGGAGGTTCTTGAAAAAGAATGGGGTAAGGCATTACACATCCGCCCCGTATCATCCAGCCACAAATGGATTGGCTGAGAGGTTCGTACAAACCTTTAAGAAGGCAATAAAGGCTATGTACAATGACAACATTCCGCTGCAGCACAAGGTGGACAATTTCCTGTTCGCCTACCGGAATGCGACACATGCAGTCACCAACCAGGCCCCAGCCATGATTTTCTTTAACCGAAGGTTAAGATCTCACCTGGATTTGCTCAGACCAAATGTACGAAGAAATGTTGAGAGTAAGCAATTCCAGCACATCCATGAGAAGCCAACAAGGAGCTTCAATGTAGGGCAACCAGTCTTGGCCCGCGACTACCGAACAGAAAAATGGCAGCCAGGAACGATATGCACACAGCAGGGCCCACTAATGTACACAGTGGACATTGGGGAGAGCATCGTGAGATGTCATGCTGACCAGATCCTAGTGTCACAGGAACAAGTCAACCCCATGCCTCGCCCATACGTACCTGGTGATGAACCCGACGTACAGGTTGCATCTACCCCAGAAACAGTAGCATCGGAAGCTAATGAACCAACCGACGACAAGGGGCCAGAATCGCCTCCGCACCAAGAGCAAGACACTCGGGAAAGGCGCTATCCAGAAAGGATCAGGAAGCCTCCCCAAAGACTGAATATATAAATAGACTATTTTCAGCTAATGTTGCATGTTAAAAGTGTTAATTGTAATTAGTTTGATATTTAATTGTTAAATGAGTGTTATGGTACTGTTAATCTAAAAGGGGAGGAATTGTAATGTATATACCTTTAAGTGGGGAACTATCTTTTACAGCTCATGTATACTGCAGTACCGGCAGTGACCACACCTGTATATAGCCCTGAGTAGTAATCTGTACAGATCAGTTCCACTGTGAGCCACGTTGAGTAAACACCTGTTGTACCATTCTCCGCAATCTGTGTCTTATTATACACGGACACAACAGTGCACCCACGGTAGCAGCCATCGCCGACCTCATAGGACGTATTCCAGCCTCCGCGACCACCTTCACGGTGCTGGATATTTCCAATGGGTTCTGGTCCATCCCTCTAAGGAGAGAGGACCAGTACAAGTTCGCCTTTACATTCAAGGGCCAATAGTACACATGGAACTGCCTACCACAGGGGTTCCACAACAGCCCCAGCATCTTCCATCAGTGTATGGCAAATTGCTTAAAAGGTTTCAGCCGACCTTGACAGTTGGTTCAGTATGTGGACGACCTACTCCTATTCACTCATGAAGGAGAGGAACATGGTCCACTGCTGGCAGAACTGCTGGAGTTGCTGAAGCAGGAGCATTTTAAGGTAAACCCCAAGAAGGTACAGATCGGCCAAAAGGAAGTCAAGATCATAGGGCTGGCTGTACGAGCAGGAGAAAGGGCCATAGATAAAGCCAGAAGGGAAGCAGTACAGGAGTTACCAGCCCCCAGTACAGTGACAGGAGTGAGATCCTTTCCAGGGCTAACAGGTTACTGCAGGGATTTTATTGAAGATTATTACGCACCCACAGCAGCCCCTCTGCGCCAACTCCTACACAAGGGAGTGGAGTGGGTTTGGGATGAGGGTTGCGAGGCAGCATTTGTAAGCCTCAAGAAAAATCTGCAGACTGCACCAGCTCTAGGGACGATAGATGGGGAGTGTTTTTGGAGGTAGCAGCCAGCGGGGACAGTCTGAGTGCAGTGCTGCTCCAGGAGCGGCACAGTCAGCTGAGGCCAGTGGTTTACTCCTCCAGAATACTCACGGAGGTAGAACGGGGCTATTCCTTCTGTGAGAGGGATCTCCGTGCCACTCACTGGGCTGTGAAAAGATCACTGATCTTCACAGGCACCTCGCCCATCACCCTCCTCACCCATCACACACCCACCCAGATGCTCCTAGATGGGAGAATTAAAGATGGGACAGTGAGCAGCGCCCGCATTGCTCGCTGGACCCTGCTTCTCTCACAGATGGATCTAAGGGTAAAGGGTCTCTGCGAGCCCAAGCTCGCAGCCAACATGATCTATCCAGGGACGGCCCACAGGTATTCTGTTGAAGGAAGTCGACATAGGTTTTCAGGCCGGTCTACACCCCACAGGACGCGAAATCTATGTGGATGGTTCCAGCATGGTATCTGATGGGAAACTACGCACAGGGTGTGGAATTTATGACCCAGGGGCAGACATTGCTCTGGCAATTAAACTCCCCAGCACTATGAGCGCCCAGCAGGCTGAACTGTCCGCGGTAGTGTACGTGGTTACACACCCAGAGAAATTCCCTACCCCATACACGATTTGCTCGGACAACATGTTCACGTGCAATTCGTGTACAGAATACCTGGCCATCTGGTCCCGTCGGGGATACAACTCCGCCGACGGGAGACCTCTGGCCATCAAGCCTCTGCTGGAGAAAATCATGACAGCAGTAGGGAAAGAAGGAAAGGTCTTTATCCACAAGGTTAAGGCCCATTCAAAGACAGAGCCCTTGAGAGAGGGGAATCAAAGGGAAGATGAGTAAGCCAAGCAGGGAGCTAGGGAAGAGGAGTTTTGGGACCCCTATCAGACAGAGTCGGTAGCCGCAAGGGAGGCACACAAGGGGTAGCCTTGGTCCTGGACCTAAAGCAGGCCCAGGTACGGGGTCCCATCCTCAGAGCTGTAGTGTATGTACCTTTAAGAGGAGAACTACTTTTACAGCTCCTGTATACTGTAGTACCGGCAGTGACCACACCTGAATATAAACCCTGAGTAGGGATCTGTACTGTTAGTTTTTACAATACCCTCATCCAGTAAACACCTGTTGATTGTTAATCTGCAGTCTCCGTCTAGTTATTGAAAAACACCATCCCTTAAGATTCACGGATTTAACAGTGGCGACGAGGCCGATTCGAACCTACCTGCAACTCTGCATTTCCAGTGGAAGAAAGTCGAGGCCAGAAGCACGGGCGTCGACCACGAGCAACCGCCCAGTCATCCAGCAGAGAGTGAGCATCGCAGGGGAGGCTGTTGAGAGCTGGGCTTGGTTCTCCAGTCACGACGATCCGGCGCAACAGGCTTGCAACAGGTACGGCGCAGACCCTTCCCGGACAGCGGCGGCTGGAGCCGACCGACGGCACAGAAAAGGCTGAGCAGCGTCGACGGGGTAAGAGAGAGGGTAAAGCGCACAGGGCGCAGCCGGGGGTTGAAGACCGAGCGGCGTCGACGGAAAACAAAAAGAGAGAGAGGGTAAAGCACAGCCGGGGTTCAGGACCGAGCGGCAGCAACGAGAGAGGCGTGCAGGAAAATGTGCAGAGCGCAGCCAGTGCTCAAGGGCTGAGCAGCGTCCGCGGGGGAAGAAAGGAAGCACGGGAGACGCCATTTGAGCCGCAGCGGAGAAGAAGGGAGAGCGCGGGAGATGTCATTTTTGAAGCCGCAGCGGAGAAGAAGGGCGAGCGCGGGAAGAAAGGGAAGCGCGGGAGACGCCATTTTGAGCCAGCGGAGAAGAAGGGAGAGTGCGGGAGACGCCATTTTAGCCAGTCTAACCACACCCAGGGATGCCGAAGAGTGGCAGTGTCACAGCGTTCGACAATGAAGTCGAAGATTGGGCGACATATGTGGAACGCATTGAAGTGTACTGCAAGGCGAATGAAGTGCCAGATGCCAGGCAAGCACTGGTATTGTTGAATGCCATGGGTGCAAAAACGTATGGCTTACTGCGAAACCTAGTAACCCCAGAGAAGCCAGTGAATAAGGATTTTGAAAGCATAGTGGCAATCCTACAGGATCACTTAAACCCCACACCGCTGCTGATAGCAGAAAGATTTAAGTTTCACAAAAGGAACCAGCATAAAGACAAAAGTAATGCTGAGTATTTAACGGAACTGCGCAAGCTATCGAAACACTGCCAGTTTGGAATGGGACTAGCAGATACGTTAAGGGACAAGTTTGTGTGTGGGCTTCAAAGTGAAGGAACCCAGAAACGGCTTCTAGGCATCTAAATGTTTAACCAGACAAAAGGGAACAGTTTCATATTCATGAGAAGAGCATCAAGGACCCGTTAAGGACATCACCAGGACATTAAAAACAATGAAGGTCATTCCAGACCAGAGATGGCCCGTTACCGGCCATCCAAGAACAGTTCAAAATATAATAACTACCCCATTGTGCTCCCAGCCCGCCAAAATTAAAACAAAAGACTAACCTGATTTGGCGCGAGATAGGGCTTCTGATGAGAAGTATATCTGGGAACCCAGAGGTAGAAAGAAGTCGTCGTGGAAACCGGGAGGAAGCCATAAACGGAGCGGCCATCATCGGAGAGGAAGAAGAAGAAGACGGTTCGAGCCGACGTCCCGCCCCGGGGTAAAACATCATCGACCAACCCCAGGCCATTGACAAAACGAGAGGCCATCGACCCGCTCCGGCTCGGGTGAAGAGAGAAGGAAAAACTACAGAAAAGATGATGGGGGCCAGCCCAAGGCTCCTCTGACCGGGGTCGAGCAAACGATCCCCAACCCCGCCGACATCCAGACCAGCCGGTGTCCAGCCGTCCCTGACCCCCACCTCAGGAGAGAGGTGTGGCGCAGTTCACTGGGGCTCCACTGACCACGTGGAGACAGGACGCCTGGAAGGATCAAACGCAGACCTGTTTCAAATCCTTACACTTCCTAGTTGGATTGGTGTGCATGTTTCTGGCCCTTCATAATCAGATCTAGGTAGGTTTAAGGGGGTGGACATTTAAGGGTATAATTAACATGAGTTGTTGTCCCTCGATGTTCCGTGTGTTTTTCCCATTTCATGATGATCTTTGTAGAGTATAATATGCCTGTATTTGCCTTAGTTAGTAATGTGTCGTTATGATTTGTTTGTGTTTTCCCCTCCCATGTACCCTCTTATTTGCTTGCATTTGATTTGTTTCAATAAAATTTCATTTTGTTTCATCAAACTTGGTCTATAAGAGTTTTCTCTACATTGTAGTTCCTGCCCCAAAGTCCAGAGTACAGAATCTAAGGGGCGAGTGGGTCGAACCACTCACAGTTTACTGTGCAAGAGAGAGAGGCCTCTAGAGAGAGAAACCTCTGCGATCTAAAACCCCTTACAGGGGGTGGAGTGGGATTCCAGCCTGCATGCGTGCGCGGTCCCACACTCCCCGATCCCAGTGAATGCCACTGAAATTGTGACCCGCCCCCGAAAGCCCCTGCCCATGACCACAACATCACTGACTATAGTCCAGAGGCGCCCTACCACCACCAAGGGACCAGGGAATGGTTTAGTCCTAGTACCAACAGATAAGCTGCTGCACCAGGGGGTACACTATGCAGTGGTCTCAGTGATCCTGAACCTGACCAAGGTGCACTTACCTGAGTGGTGCCCTAAAGAGACAGAACGGTTGTACCAAGCCCTGTTGAAGAAAATGTTTAGAAAGTTCTATGAGTTCGACTTTGCCAATGTGGACAAAGCGAGACTGTACAGTTTACATCCTGAACATAATATGGGTGTGGGGAGACAAAGAAGGGGGACATGGAATGATATTTTTACAGCTTATAGTATAGGGTCCTCAGTGATAAACAGCCTAGATGACATAGAGCTGCAAACCCAGAAAAATGGTTTAAAGACCCAGTTAAGAAAACTCCCAACAGGAGAAAACAGCGGTGGGCTCAGAGCTGCATGAGGACCAGGCCATGACGGTCCATTTAAAGGAGATAATAGCTGAGCTGGCGAGACATGCCAAAACAGTAAATGCACATATACGGGAGGACAGGAATGCTTCGGATCAAGCTGTACAGAATGAGGTGTGTGTGCTATACGGGGCACGGTTGCTGGGCAAGGGCCGCAGCAACCTGGAGGATTTAAAACAAGGTTTCGTCCCCTCCTGGATTAGCAACAAGCACCTCACAGCCCTCCACCCGTTCAGTAATTCGCTGAGCCCGTGTCAGCTCTGGCTAGCTTCTGAAGCCTACCCTGTCCCAGTGCATTGTGGACGTTCCAATCACACTATCATGGGGATAGTAGTGAGGATGCCGGTCATGGGTGGGACAGCCCGACCCGCACCGGTATACAGGGTGGAGAACATTGGGATCATTCAAGGGGGTGCACACGTTCGTTTTGCAGAGGTCCCACCTTATGTCATAAAGTGGGAGCACACTATGACAGGTACAGACCTCTCCGGGTGTCGGAGCCGGGGAGCACACATAATCCTGTGTCCCCAGCATTTGAATGCCTATTCGAGACCACAGTGCGGGTTTAAAGCTGCTGGTGCACGACCTGTGAACTGCACCATGTAGGTAATGGCAAAGGACCATGTTTCCCCTCAGGTAGCATTCATAGGGGGTGGGACATATTGTGTCACCACAAGTGCGCCCCACTACCGGCATGGACAGTACATCTGGTGTCCGGTGAGTGACAGCAGTTTTTGTTTTAAGCCCGAGGCAGAAGTTCAAGTGGCCCAGGAACGGATTGTACCCATCCCTGAACCCTCGACTGTTCACCTCACTGTCAAGAAAAGCATCACCAACCTGCAAAGTTACGTCACACATTTCGGCTATGAGATTCCCCCTCTACCAGAACATCTTACTACCCTATTAAAAGCAGTGGTCATCTCACAGAAAAATTTCTATACGTTGGAGCAGAAGGCAGTAGAGATAGGGGCCAAGAAATTGGATATTGTGGTTCCACCTTGGTGGGACATTTTTGAAAATATAGAAGTCCCCTCTTGGATTAGGCTGGCTTTGCATCTTTTAGTGGTTTGCCAGCTGGGAATAGTTTTCTATTTGTTGTGTGCGAAGTGCAAAGAAAGGGACCAAATGCTCTGCTCTCAGCATGAGGGAGCATGGGACAAAAACAAAAATAAATGCTATGTCCAGGTATAAAAACAACCGTGAACATGATTAAAAATAAAGTTGAACAAGTGTGTGTGTCAATTTATTTTTTTTCCTGTGTGTGTAATGTTTCCAAGTGGTTCAGGGGTGTTGGACCCCCTTTGTGCTTGGATGTGAATGTAATAAAAGTTTTACTTTGTGTATTTTGATAAACACTACACCAAAAGGGAATGGGAGAGTGTTTTGTTTGGGTATTAGTTTAAGTAATACAGGGGACGATTGGCTCCCAAGGATCAGAAATTTTGCTCACACCTGCATGATACTACAGTATTACAGGGGGGTGTAAGGTTTGAAATTTTCTGCACAACCCCAGAACAGAAGGAAAGTCACTTTTAATAGGATTTTGGACCATTACAGAAGAAATCTGTAAAAGATAAAATGTATGGTTGGGCCTAACAGAAGAATTCAAAGATTTAAATTACATAATTTAAAAGGAAGAGATATTGGACTGTTGGAAGGTAATATTGGGCCAAAGGGATTTAAAAATCAAAATCCCAGGAAGATTTGGCTGGTTTAAAAAGGCATGTACAGACTTGTAGGAAAAGGCCGCGACAGGAATGTGGGATTGACCTCTGCAGAGGAACAGTTTGGGTATTCAAAAGTAGCCAGACTGTCTGGGAGGAACAATAAACGAAACTCAGCCTCTATCTGGGAATTTGCATTCAATCAATAAATCAATGAAAACCCCAGCCTCACCTAAAGCCCAAAGCCCATTAAAACACGTGCATAAAAGAACCCGCACAGAATTTGAAGGCCTTACAGGAAATCTAAGATTAAAAGACTGTTTGAGACATCCAAAACCACTTCACACCTTCTTCAACTACTCAGGAAGCTATCCCGAAACCAGTTAACTAAATGGGACCAATCAAGTGGCCCGTAACGAGCCAGCCAAAAATCTAACAAGATTAGCAGGTTTTGTTTTAGTATAAACTAAAGACCTGTCTCCACAAGAAGGAGTTTGTTCGATGAGTTTGATGGGTTCGATCAGTACAGTTCAGGCAGAGAATTGAAACAGCAGTCAGTGAATTGAAGTCAGCAGTACAGTTCGGACAGACACAGAAAAAGGCACAGCTCATTCGAAAGACATCAGCCTCGGAACAACAGAAGGAGAACGGAAGGAATCGCAGCAACCAAGGACCCCACAAAACAAACAACCGACAATATTACCAACAACTAGGTAATATTGGGCCACCGCGACCAACAAGAAACCAACCTGGAAGAAACCGAAGATCTGCAAGTTTTTCCCACTCTAAAAACTATTCCTGCGTTTGGTGAGCATTTCCTGGTCCTCTGGAATTCAACCTAGTTAGTATAGTGGGATTGGGACGGATAAGGTATTTTTGTCTATTGTCATTAATCCTCACATATTCTGAAGTGTTCCACCTTTAAGAGTGATAAGATTTATTGTGTTATGTATATTTTCTTGTCTCAAATAAAATCCAACTTCTTTTCACCAACTCAGTTGTCTGTTGCAATTTAATTACAACTCCCAAATAAGTCCAGGTCTAGAACCAAGGGAGTGGGAGCGATTCAAACCACTCAGGGAGTCAGAGGTGAGGCTGACCACACACACCACCCCTTACATTAGGTAGAGAGTTCCAGGATTTTGACCCAGCGATGATGAAGGATCGGCAATGTACTTCTAAGTCAGGATGGTGTGTGACTTGGAGGGGAACTTGGAGGTGGTGATGTTCCCATGCACCTGCTGCCCTTGTCCTTCTAGGTGGAAGAGGTCATAGGTTTTGGGGGTGCTGCTGAAGAAGCCGTGGCGAGTTGCTGCAGTGCATCTTGTACATGGTACACACTGCAGCCGCAGTACGCCGGTGATGGAGCGAGTGAATATTTAAGGTGGTGGATGGGGTGCCAATCAAACAGGCTGCTTTGTCCTGGATGGTGTTGAGCTTCTTGAGTGTTGTTGGAACTGCACTCATCCAGGCAACTGGAGAGTATTCCATCACACCCCTTCCTTGTGCCTTGTCGATGGTGGAAAGAGTTTGGGCAGTCAGGAGGTGAGACACTCTCCGCAGAATACCTAGCCTCTGACCTGCTCTTGTTGCCACAGTATTTATGTGGCTGGACCCATTAAGTTTCTGGTCAATGGTGACCCCCAGGGTGTGGATGGTGGGGGATTCAGTGATGGTAATGCCATTGAATGTCAAGGGGCGGTGGTTAGACTCTCGCTTGTTGGAGATAGTCATTGCCTGACACTTCTGTGGCGCGAATGTTACCTGCCACTTAACAGCCCAAGCCTGAACGTCGTCCAAGACTTGTTGCATGCGGGCATGGACTGCTTCATTATCTCAGGAGCTGTGAATGGCACTGAACACTGTGCAGTCATCAGCGCACATCCTCATTTCTGACATTATGTTGGAGAGATGGTCATTGATGAAGCAGCTGAAGATGGTTGGGCCTAGGACACTGCCCTGAGGAACTTCTGCAGCAATGTCCTGGGGCTGTGATGATTGACCTTCAACCACCACAAACATTTTCCTTTGTGCTAGGTATGATTCCAGCCAGTGGAGAGTTTTCCCCCTGATTCCCATTGACTTCAGTTTTACTAGGGCTCCTTGATGCCACACTCCGTCAAATGTTGCCTTGATGTCAAGGGCAGTCACTCTCACCTCACCTCTGGAGTTCAGCTCCTTTGCCCATGTTTGGACCAAGGCTGTAATGAGCTCAGGAGCCGAGTATTATTGGCAGAACCCAAACTGAACATCAGTGAGCAGGTTATTCATGAGTAAGTTCTGCTTGATAGCACTGTAGATGACACCTTCCATCACTAGACTGATGGGCCCATAATTGACTGAGTTGGATTTGTCCTGCTTTTTGTGAACAGGACATACCTGGGCAATTTTCCACATTGTCAGATAGATGCCAGTGTTGTAGTTGTATTAGACCAGCTTGGCTAGAGGTGCGGCTAGTTCTGGAGCACAAGTCTTCAGCATGATAGCTGGGATGTTGTCGGGGCCCATAGCCTTTGCTGTATCCAATGCGCTCAGCTGTTTCTTGATATTACATGGAGTGAATCGAATTGGCTGAAGACTCGTTTCTGTGGTGGTGGGACATCAGGAGTAGGCCGATATGGATCATCCACTCGACACTTCTGGCTGAAGATGGTTGCAAACGCTTCAGCCTTGTCTTTTGCAGTCACGTGCTGGGCTCCACCATCATTGAGGATGGGGATATTCATGGAGCCTCCTCCTGCCATTAGTTGTTTAATGGTCTACCACTATTCACGACTGGATGTGGCAGGACTGCAGAGCTTTGATCTGATCCATTGATTGTGGGATCGCTTTCCCCTGTCTATAGCATGCTGCTTCCGTTTTATAGCATGCATGTAGTCCTGTGTTGCAGCTTCCCCAGGTTGGCACCTCATTTTTAGGTATGCCTGGTGCTGCTCCTGGCATGCTCTTCTCCACTCCTTATTGAACCAGGGTTGTTCCCCTGGCTTGATGGTAATGGTAGAGTGAAGGATATGCCGGGCCATGAGGTTACAGATTGTGGTGGAATACAATTCTGCTGCTGCTGATGTCCCACAGCTCCTCATGGATGCCCAGTTTTGAGCTGCTAGATCTGTTCTGAATCTATCCCATTTAACACAGTGGTAGTGCCATACAACACGATGAAGGGTGTCCTCAGTGTGAAGACAGGACTTTGTCTCCGCAATGATTGTGCGGTAGTCACTGCTACCAATACTGTCATGGACAGATGCATCTGCGACAGGTAGATTGGTGAGGACGAGGTCAAGTAGGTTTTTCCCTCGTGTTGGTTCTCTCACCACCTGTCGCAGGCCCAGACTGGCAGCTATGCCCTTCAGGACTCGGCCAGCTCGGTCAGTAGTGCTGCTACCAAGCCACTCTTGGTAATGGACATTGAAGTCACCCACCCACAGTACATTCTGTGCCCTTGCTATTCTCAGTGCTTCTTCCAAGTGGTGTTCAACATGGAGGAGCTGAGGGAGGGCGGTAGGTGGTAATCAGCAGGAGTTTTCCTCGCTTGACCTGAAGCCATGAGACTTCATGGGGTCCGGAGTCAATGTTGAGGACTCCCAGGGCCACTCCTTCCTGGCTGTATACCACTGTGTCACCACCCCTGGTGGGTCTGTCCTGCCGGTGGGACAGGACATACCCAGGGATGGTGATGGAGGAGTTTGGGACATTGGCTGAAAGATATGACTCTGTGAGTATGACTATGTCAAGCTGTTTCTTGCTAGTCTGTGATACAGCTCTCCCAATGTTGGCCCAAGTCCCCAGATGTTGGTGAGGAGGCCTTTGCAAGGCAGACTGGCCGTTGCCGTGTCCTTAGCTGGTGCCGAGGCCGAAGCCGAGGTCGGGTGGTCCGTCCGGTTTCTTATTGTTGTATTTCGAGCGGTTTGTTACAACGGAGTGACTTGCTCGGCCATGTCAGAGGGCAGTTAAGAGTCAAACCACATTGCTGTGGGTCTGGAGTCACATATAGGCCAGACCAGGTAAAGACGGCAGATTTCCTTCCCTAAAGGACATGAGTGAACCAGATAGTTTCATGATACTAACTTTTTAATTCCTGAAATTAAATTCCCCAGCTGCCGCGTTGGGATTTGAACTCACGTCCAGGCCTGTGGATCACTAGCCCAGTGACATTACCACAATGCTACCATTCCCTAGTATGTAAATTAGTGGATGGAAAATACTAAGGATTGTGTCCATGATTTCAGGGCCAATTAGTGCACATTCAGAAAATTCATCATAAAAACGTCATTTCAACACAGATAAATGTGAGGTATTACATTTTGGTAAAAAAATAAGGAGGTCATACATTACTTGGGAAATAAGAATCGAAATGAGGTAGAGGAGCAAAGGGAACTCGGGTGGAGAAATTCATTATAGCCCAGGAATGGGCGGTAACTTTTGAAAAGTTTGAGAATTAGCGCCAGGCGCTAATGCTTCAGACTGCACGCAAAATTCAGTCTCATAGCACAAAGGATTGGTGCGCTAAATCAAGCGCTAATGGCCTAGCTCAGTGGCTTTGAACTCGATGTGCTGACCAATATCAGGTGCAGTCTAATCACAGGACATCATTGCCACAGGCTCTTTCCAGCTCTTAAAGGGGAGGTCTGTTGATGCTGCAGAACCTCTTTCTCATCATTGCTGGCTCAGCCGTCGCAGCCAGCAGCAGCAGGTCAAGGAGAAGGAGCCCGACAACTCAAGCAGCCATAATGATGGCAGATCCATGCCCCAGGGAGAGAGCCTGCAGATTCTGTGACCATGCATTGGAAGCATGGTGTTCGCAGTGGAAAGATGGAGGGGCGCTGCTCGACCCAGCAACTGGTAGGAGGCCCTTGTTGCAAGTCTTCCGCACCATGTGGAGGGAGGTTCCCCAGCATGTCTCGGGTAGCACAAACAGTGCAGGAAGAAATTTAACGACCTCACTCGCGTGGTCAGGCTGAGCCAATGCTTCAACAAATACTACATACCACTATCTGAACCAGAGTCTTCACACACTGCCCAAAGCATCACATCCCCAGCACTCACCCACCAACAATCTCGACCTAGCAACACTCACACCCACATCTCACACCTTGCACACGATGACAGCTATTCAACTATGACAGGCACATCACCCAAACACATTGCTCCACACTCACTCACACACTTTCCTTTCTCTTGCAGGCCAAGGTGGCTCACAACAGGAGGGAGCAGGAGCACACAGGCAGGGGACAGGTTGACACTCAACCACTGTCTGAGCTGGAGACTCGAGTGCTGCAGCTTATTGGGTGCCAGGTGATGGGCGCCATGGCCACCAGCGACATTGACCCCCTTGGGGACAACAACAGTATGTTCATCCCTACTCCTTCCCACATCCCACTTCCCCCTCATGCCACAAGCCTTTCGCACTTTACAGCTAATCATGCTGTATGCCCTGCCCTTCCTGCCCTCTCCCATCACCTTAACTCGAATCCTGTGCCTTTATGCTTTCAGATAATGAGCAAGCACCTGAATAGCCTGTCCCTGAGGGTAACATTGAAAGCGAGGTGGGAGAAGAGGAGGAGGAAGAAGACATCACCTCACTGCATGTCTCACTCACAGGCACCAGCTCAGATACTGGCACTTTGCGTTCTTTATAGGCTTGTATAGCAACGGGATCTACACAGAGTGATGCACCGGGGTCAAGTGGGCTGTAGCAAGGCCAGGGGGAAAAGGTAGCTTGGCAGCCAGCTCCCCAGAGGGCGAGTTCATGCTCGAGTTCTGTTGCACAGGACACAGATGAGAACCTCGATGGGGAGGCCTTTAGAAGAAGGGTGATGGGCATGCACACGGAGATGATAGGTGCAATGGCAAGGGCGTCCAAGAGCTTCTCAGAAATGGTAAGGAGCGTGGAGGAGTCTGCCTCCAATTTTGGACAGAGCTCTGCGCGCATCATGGAGCCCATCATTTCCAGCCTGCAAAGGATGGTAGACTCCCAGAGAAACCATGGCGACCTAGACCTGATGCCACGTGTGATGGGTGATCTGGCAGCTTCCATTGCAGCACAGGCAGAAGCGATGCAACGTCTTTGTGCTGTAATGCAGTCTATGCTTAGTGGCATTCAATGTCATGCAGTCTCAGTTTGATGCAACGCAAACTCTGACTGCTGCCATTGTGGTTGGGTCTACCACCGTCGACCGGGGCTTCACGGTATCGCAGCAGGCCAGCAATCTGTGCTGCAACAGATTGCTAGGGATGCTAAGGTGCTGCCCCAGGGGAGTGGCATTGGGTCAGTGGAGCAGGAAGCTGCTGTCCTTTCTCAGGATGACAGCATTCCTGCTCCCACCACTGGCACTCTGCCATTGTCCTTGTCGTTGCCTGTCACCCAGCCAGCCCAGACTGCTGCTGCCCATGCTGAGGTGGTGCAGTCTACAGCCGGGCCTTCCAGGTCCAGAGCTGGTTGAGGGCATCCTGCAAGGCCATCTGAAGTCTCCCACATGGACACTCAGCAGCCTTCCACCAGCTGTGCTGCAGCCACTGGGCCAACACTTCATAGGAGCACTAGAGTAGGCAAAGGCACTGTAATGAGAGGCACTAAGAGATTGCACAAGGTTGAATAGGTAATATTGTTGTTGTAAATATGTGTTAACTGATTATTGATAAATTTATTAATTCAGTTTGGATTATTTTGTGGTGTCTCTTATTTCAGCTTTGCGCTGTGACACGGCCTGCGACACCAATGGAGTGATGGGGACGTGGTGAGCAACAGGGATCTGGGATTTAACTTATTGGAACCGCAGTCTGATGAGGTGCTCACGGACGGCCCTTCCAGCAGGCCGATTGAGTGGTGTAAGGCTCGCAAAATTCTACAGATTCCCCCAAACCAAGAAGAAAAGAGGTTTTGGACTGTTTAAAAGAATATTGGGCCAGAAAGGGGCTTAAAGTCAAAACCCCAGGATTTTTGACTGTTTTAAAAGGCATGTCCAGGCCTGTGGAAGGCAGCGACAAAAGGAGTTGGGTTGGGCACTGTAATACAAACAGTTTGAGTATTGGCAAAGGCCAGATTGTCTGGGAATGTTCTGGACCATCTCAGTCATTCCACGTAAAGCCAATAGGCCCACGGAAGGACGGTTCCCACCAAAAATTACAGGGCCATCAAGAACATGAATAATACAGAACATGCCACTAATCAACAAAAGAGACCCTGGCCCCAGCAGGAGAAGACAATCGAACAACAGATTAACCACTCAGAGAAACATCCAAAACCACTTTGCACACTTTAACTGATTTCGAAGCAATCACGAAACTAGTTAAAAGTCAATTAAAGATAGGTGGGACCAGCCCGAAAAGCGATAAAAATTTTAAAACTATTAAAGTTAACGAGCCCGCCAAAATTAACAATGGGCCAGAGGAGATTTCGTGGGCAGATAAGCAAGGCCTCAAAACAGTATAATAGTGGACTGCTTTTACACAGAAAACAGTTCAGTTCAGAAAACAGTAGTTGAAAGGAGAGCAGTTCAGAAAGTACGGTTTAGAAGGAGTGGAGTTCAGTTCAGTTCGGTTCAGAAGAGTACTACTCATCATCATCATCACCGCACAGTCAGAGAGTCATACAGACAGTCAGTGAAGGTTATTCGGACGGTGTGTGAACTTGAAGGTACAGTTCATACAGACAGAGGCACAGCTCATTCAAAACACATCAGCCTCAGGACAATCAATCGATGAAAGGACAACAGGAGGAGAACGGAAGGAATCGCGGCAACCAAGGGCCCCAAGAAACAAACAACCAACAATATTACCAACAACTAGGTAATATTGGGCCACCGCGACCAACAAGAAACCAACTCGGAAGAAACCGAAGATCTGCAAGTTTTCCCCACTCTACAAACTATTCCTGCGTTTGGTGAGCATTTCCTGATCCTCTGGAATCCAACCAAGTTAGTGTAGTGGGATTGGGAGGGGTGAAGTATTTTGTCCATTGTCATTCTCCCTCGTATATTCCAAAGTGTCCCCCCCTTTAGAGTGACAAGATTATTGTGTTGTGTATATTTTCTTGTCTCAAATAAAATCCAAAGTTCTTGAATCAAATTTAGTTGTTTGCTGCAATTTCATTACAACCCCCAAATAAGTCCAGGTCTAGAAACAAGGGAGTGGGAGTGATTCGAACCACTCAGGAGTCAGAGGCAAAGCTGGCCACTCATACCACCCCTTACAGAATGGCGACAACAGCAGGACCTTGGCAAAAGGGACGTGATGCAGTAGACACTGTTTTTGAGGACAGAACTAAGATGGAAGAGAGGATTTCCTCTTATGTGTTCAAGAAAGTAAATATAACAAAGAAATGGGTGACCAGTCTATTGCGCACTGAGCGTCCCATGGATGCTGCAGCCAAATGGGCTGAGAGCAAGGATCATAAAATTCTGTGGAAAAGGCCATCTGGTTGGTCTGCGCCCTGCGACAGATCCAGCTTTTAGATCAGCACATTAAAGTGTTAACAGAAGAGCTACGGGAGGCAGCCAAACTGTCTCAAGCAAGAGCTCTAGCAGGGGAATGATTATTGGAGGAATTAAACACCCAAAATCAGGAAAGACTACAGATAGTAGAGTAACATAGGAACAAACAGTAATACTTTCGGTGTCAAGACACCGAGGCTAAAAGCAATGAGTTACATAAGAACATAAGAACATAAGAAGTAGGAGCATGAGTAGGCCATACGGCCCCTCGAGCCTGCTCCGCCATTCAATAGGATCATGTCCACTTCCCTGCCCTCTCCCCGTATCCCCTAATTCCCTTATCAGCTAGGAAACTGTCTATCTCCGTTTTAAATTTATTTAATGTCGCAGCTTCCACAGCTCTCTGAGGTAGCAAATTCCATAGATTTACTACCCTCTGAGTGAAGAATTTCTCCTCATCTTAGTTTTGAAAGGGCCGCCCCTTATTCTAAGATTATGCCCCCTAGTTCTAGTCTCACCCATCAGTGGAAACATCCTCCCCACATCCATCCGATCAAGCCCCCTCACAATCTTATATGTTTCGATAAGATCACCTCTCATTCTTCTGAATTCCAATGAGTAAAGGCCCAACCTACTAAACCTTTCCATCATAAGTCAACCCCCTCATCTCTGGAATCAACCGAGTGAACCTTCTCTGAACTGCCTCGAGATCAAGTATATCTTTTCTTAAATATGGAAACCAAAACTGTACGCAGTATTCCAGGTGTGGCCTCACCAGTACCCTGTATAACTGAAGCAAGACTTCCCTGCTTTTATACTCCATCCCTTTTGCAATAAAAGCCAAGATTCCATTGGCCTTCCTGATCACCTGCTATACCTGCATACTAACCTTCTGTGTTTCATGCACCAGGACCCCCAGATTCCTTTGTACTGTAGCACTTTGCAGTTTCTCTCCATTTAGATAACTTGCTCTTTGATTTTTTTCTGCCAAAGTGCATAACCTCAAACTTTCCAACATTATATTCCATCTGCCAAATTTCTGCCCACTCACTTAGCCTGTCTATGTCCTTTTGCAGGTTTTTTATGTCCTCCTCACTCACTGCTTTCCCCTCCCATCTTTGTATTGTCGGCAAACTTGGATATGTTGCACTCGGTCCCTTCCTCCAAATCATTAATATAGATTGTAAAGAGTTGGGGTCCCAGCACTGACCCCTGCGGAACACCACTAGTCACAGATTGCCAACCGGAGAATGAACCATTTATCCCAACTCTCTGTTTTCTGTTAGATAGCCAATCTTCCACCCATGCCAGTATATTACCCCCAATCCCGTGATTTTTTATCTTGTGCAGTAATCTTTTGTGCGGCACCTTGTCAAATGCCTTTTGGAAGTCCAAATACACCACATCCACTGGTTCCCCTTTATCCACCCTGTTTGTTACATCCTCAAAGAATTCGAGCAAATTTGTCAAACATGACTTCCCCTTCATAAAACCATGCTGACTCTGTCCGATTAAATTAGTTAGTATTGAAAGAGGAGAACGCTCGCCTAACCAGGCAGTTAAAAGAACAGGAGGAAAAGTTCGGAGACGTGAAGGCAGCTTATAAAGTAGCAAGCACTAGGGATTTTGAAGCGGGAGATCACGGCACCTGTCAAAAGCAGATCGACAGTTTAAAACTTGCTCTGGCCAGGGCAAAAGACATGGTATGCCTAGTAAGCCCGGGTGCGGCCCGGGTAGACCTGGAAGTAGAAGTAGAAACTGTTCAGATGTCACCTGTGGTGCCGGGGAACAACCCGGTTGGGCAGCAGGAGGGACAAGCAATCTGTAGGGAGGGCAGGGAGGATTGCCCACCACCACCACCTGTGTCGCCGGGTTTTGATTCGGTTTGGCAGCAGGCAGCAGGGGGCAAGCCAATGCAGGAAAGGTCGGAGCCGGGGCCGATGTGTCCGGCTCGGCAGCAAAAGTTTGGCCCGCCCAGCGGTGGTGGGGGCCAGGGGCCCCTTGAAAGCCAATTCGTGATTCCCCATGGTACCCAACAGCTTAGGGCTATGGTAAGCCACCTGAACAAACTCAACCAAAAGGGAGACCCCTCAGTCCACTTCATGGAAGTGGAACAAGCAGCAGGCATCAACAAGTGCGACGACTCTGAGATGGCCAAGATGCTTCTGTTCACCTTGGATGGGAAGCTGTACCAGTCCCTCTCTGCGGAGAGCAAGAAGGGACAGGGCAGGTACGCTGCCATCCGGGAGCAAGTTCTGGAGGCGATGGGGATGAACGATGGTAGTCCTTTCTCCCGGGTGGAGAAGACTACCCAGTTAGCAAGGGAGACCCCAAAGGCTTTCACAGACAGGCTGTGGCCTGTGTACAGGAGTGCTTGTAATGGGGATCTCGACCGGGCTCACCTGAACCAGAACGAGCTGGCCCACTGGCTCCGAAGCCTGGTGGCAAACAGCTTGACGCAGATCAGAGCTAAGGCTGAGCTTTGGTTTGACCCGAAAGACCCCCGGATCACCGAGGAGACAGTGGTGAGACAACTGACCCTGGCTTACCGGAACGGTAGAGGGATAGAAGAGCACCCGCCAAAAGGAGAAGTATATGAAATAAAACCTAGCCAGAGTAAGAAAGAGTGGCACCAGGAAGGGGGTAACCCTTCCGATATGAGGCGTAACTGCTTCGGGTGCGGGAAAAGTGGGCATTGGAGAAGGGCCTGTAGAAATCCTTGGAAGGATAGTGTAGGGAAAAACTCCCCAGCTCCTGCCCCAAAGACAGAAACACTGACCTCTCCCCCCATGCTTGATTCATTAGTAGCTGCAATCCGAGTTTTATTAACTGGCCCAGGGAAGGTAACCACCGCCACTGGTGCTTTAACCCCATCTGCCCCATACAACCCAGACCTATGACTAGAACCAGCGCAGCCTGTCGACCTGTGTCCCCTTGAATACGATGAGGGGGGCAGGCCCTGTGTTAAGATGGGGGTGGAGACGGTGCAGGGGAGATATTTGGTGGACACTGGAGTTTCCAGCATGGTGGTCCATTCGGAAGACCCGACCAATTCACCCAGGTCTAACAAGGTCCCATTTAGCCTAATGGGATTCACAGGGAACGAGCAGGCTGGGGAAATGTCCAAACCTTTGGCCATAGATTTAGGATCCCTCCATACCACGTGGGAGGGTAACCAAAAGTTCGATGAGTTGGCCAAGCAGGGGGCCAGGGAAGGAGAGTTCTGGGATCCCCGCAGAGCAGGTCCGGTAGCCGCAATCCGGGACAAGGGAGGCACACAGGGGGTAGATTTGGCCCCGGACTTAAAGCAGGTCCAAGCCCAGGATTCCGTCCTTAATGCCGTCCTGGTAAAGAGAGAGAATGGGGAGTCCATAGAAGGCCCGTTTGGGGCAGCGGACGAGACTTTAAAACAGACTGCTAGTAAACTGTTTAAAACCAAGAAAGAGGAATGGCCAGCAAGGGCGAACCGTGTTAAAGCTAGAGAGCATCAGCTTGCAGCTGTGGCAGACTCACAGACCGCAAAGGTGGGGGCAGTGACGTGTGTGACTGGAGAGGCCCTCCCACCAATTAAGTGGGACTCAGATACACCCCCAGTAGCCGGAGCCTTAAGAAGGTCCCCTCGCATACCACAGCCTAAACTACCTTGGTCACCCGAGTATCACTTTAAACGGTCCAGCCCCAGAAGGGCTGCAACCCAAAAAGCAATGCCCAAGGTCAGGGATCAGTCTAAGGACAGGGATCCCCAGCCTACAGCCTCCAAAGGTGAGGGAATCACAGGAGAGGTAGCGTTAGGCAAAGAGGGAGAGAAGGGTCCCCAGCCTGCGGCATCAGGCTGCGGGGAACCCACAGGCCAGGACAGGGACTCGGCAGCCACACAGAAAGGGGTAGTGTGCTGCAGCACAGGAGGGCACACTCCCCCGATTAACTGGGATTCAGGGAAACTCCCAGGTCTTTTAAGGAGGACTCTCCGTGTCCGGTGGCACAGGTTACCTTATGCCCAGGCGTACAAGCTGCCCAGATTCCATAAAAGGCAGAGGCCTAACAGGAATTAACCTGGCCATCTGGAGACGGGCGGCAGATATATATAGCTTATAGTTTAAGAGTGTTTTACAGTTTCTTAGGTTTTGGAATTATTGTTTAATTTTGGTTCAGTATAAGTTTAAGTTTTGGAAATTTTGATAACTGTGTCAGGCCAGAGAACCTTCTCGGAACATGGTGGAGTGAGAGTCGGTGGGAATCGCGGAGCGGCGGCAGTTCAAAAGGCTCCCAGAGACCAGGTAGGCCTCAGTGCGGAGCGAGAGTCAGTGGGAATCGCGGAGCGGCGGCAGTTCCAAAGGCTCCCAGAGACCAGGTAGGCCTCAGTGCTTACCAATCTCCAATCTCTGAACTCGGAGGGAAGGAGAGAAGTAAAAAGTAATCGAAGTGTGACGTCACCAGAAAGCAGGTAAGTGATTGGTTGGTGAGTATTTCTCTCTTTTTTAAATTTAAACTCTGTGGTTTATAGTTTCTAAAGTCTCTGTGGTGTAGCGCGGACTGTTTGTAAACTGGAGCCCTTAAATATAGCATTTAATTGTAGTGTAATTGGTGGGATTGATTTGATTTAATATAATTGCAATTAATTAAGGGGAAAGTCATGGCAGGACAGCCCGGTGCCGTGGTATGCTCCTCCTGCGCTATGTGGGAACTCAGGGACACTTTCTGTGTCCCTGACAACCATCTGTGCAGGAAGTGTGTCCAGTTGCAGCTACTGGCAGACCACATTGCGGTGCTGGAGCAGTGATTGGATACATACTGGACCATTCGCGATGCTGAGGACATCGTGAATAGCACATTTAATCAGTTGGTCACACCACAGGTAAAGGTGGCACAGGCAGAAAGGGAATGGGTGACCAACAGGCAGAGTAGTAGGGGCAGGCAGGTAGTGCAGGGTCCCCTGAGGCCATCCCCCTCTCAAACAGGTATACCGCTTTGCATACTGATGGGGGGGATGGCTTACCAGGGGAAGGCAGCAGCATCCAACTTCCTGGCACCAGGGGTGGCTCTACTGCACAGGACAGGAGGAAAAAGAGGGGTAGAGCTATAGTAATAGGGGATTCTATTGTAAGGGGAATAGATAGGTGTTTCTGTGGCCGCAAACGAGACTCCAGGATGGTGTGTTGCCTCCCTGGTGCAAGGGTCAAGGATGTCTCAGAGCGGCTGCAGAACATCTTGGAAGGGGAGGGTGAACAGCCAGTTGTCGTGGTGCATATAGGTACCAATGATATAGGTAAAAAATGGGATGAGGTCCTAAAAGTTGAATATAGGGAGTTAGGAGGTAAATTTAAAAATAGGACCTCAAAGGTAGTAATCTCAGGATTGCTACCAGTGCCACGTGCTAGTCAGAGTAGAAATAGAAGAATATTTCAGATGAATACGTGGCCAGAGGAATGGTGCCAGGGGGAGGGATTCAAATTCCTGGGACATTGGAACCGGTTCTGGGGGAGGTAGGACCAGTTCAAACCGGACGGTTTGCACCTGGGCAGGGCCGGGACCGATGTCCTAGGGGAAGTGTTTGCTAGTGCTCTGGGGGAGGGTTTAAACTGAAATGGCAGAGGGTTGGGAACCTGAGCAGGGGGACAGAGGAAAGGGAAACAAGGATAAAAGCAAAAGATAGGAAGGAGAAAAACAAAAGAGAAATCAACGGTTTAAATCAAACATGGCCACAGTAAATAAAAATTCTAATAGGTCTAAGAGCGTTAAAAAAACAAGCCTGGAGGCTTTTTGTCTTAATGCGAGGAGCATTCGTAAAAAGGTGGATGAATTAGCTGCGCAAATAGAGGTAAACAAATATGATTTGATTGGGATTACGGAAACATGGCTCCAGGGTGGCGAAGGCTGGGAACTCAACATCTAGGGGTATTCAATATTTAGGAAAGATAGGCAAAAAGGAAAGGGAGGAAGGGTAGCATTACTGGTTAAAGAAGGGATTAACACAATTATAAGGAAGGATATTAGCTCTGATGATGTGGAATCTGTATGGGTAGAACTGAAAAATACCAAGGGGCAGAAAACATTAGTGGGAGTGGTATATAGACCTCCAAACAGTAATGCGGAGGTTGGGGATGGCATTAAAAGGGAAATTAGAGAAGCCTGCAAAAAGGGCACAGCAGTCATCATGGGTGACTTTAATCTACATATAGATTGGGCTAACCAAATTAGTAAACAATACTGTGAAGGAGGAATTCCTGGAGTGTTTACGGGATGGTTTCCTGGACCAATATGTCGAGGAACCAACCAGAGATCAGGCCATCTTAGACTGTGTATTATGTAACAAGAAAGGATTAATTAGCAATCTTGTTGTACGAGGCCCCTTGGGTCAGAACGATCATAATATGATTGAATTCTTCATTAAGATGGAGAATGAAGTAGTTGACAGAGACTAGAGTCCTGAATTTAAATAAAGGAAAGTACGATGGTCTGTGTAGTAACCTGGGAGGTTATGAGTAACCTGATCCACCAGGTGGTGCTGTGGCAATTGGTCTCCTGAGTTAAGTCTGGTCTGTACTGGTTGTACTCTTTGTTTTTGCTGCCTCATGGCAGAAGCTTTTATGTGCAAGTGTTGATTAAACCATGTTACGGAGTTAACCTGTGTCCGTCTCCATCTATGGCCACCTCAAGATACCACATATGGTGACGAGGATGGGATGCCACAGGCCTCCATCCATTACCAGGGAAAGTGCGGGCAGTGCAGTATGTACCTGCACCCACCTCAGTGACTGAACTGAAAGCCTATCTAGGGCTCCTGAATTATTATAACCGGTTTCTTCCAAACTTATCGATGCTGCTGGCACCCCTGCACAAACTGCTGAGAAAGGAGGAGCCATGGCGTTGGGGGCCAGAGCAAGTGAAAGCGTTTCAGCAGTCAAAGGAGCTACTTCAGTCCAGAAGGGTGTTAGTGCATTACGACGAGAAGAAGGAGCTGATAATGTCCTGCGATGCATCACCCTATGGAGTGGGGGCAGTGTTGGCCCACCGCATGCCAGATGGAGCGGAAAGGCCCATCGAGTTTGTTTCACACACGCTCACAGCTGCGGAAAAGAACTATTCACAGCTTGATAAAGAGGGGTTAGCCATTATATTTGGAGTAAAGAAATTCCATAAGTACATATATGGGAGGAAGTTTGTAATCAGTACTGACCACACGCCTCTTATTAGCTTACTGAATGAGATGAAAGCGGTGCCTCAAATGGCATCACAGAGAATAATGAGATGGGCAGTAATGCTAAGAGCCTATGAATATGTGATCACGTACAGAGCCGGCAAGGAAAATGGGAATGCGGATGCTCTCAGCCGCCTGCCCCTCTCAAAATCTCCTCGCAGTACTTCCCCTGAGGAGCACGTCCTGATGCTGGATCAGTCCCCTGATGACTTCAGTGCAAATCCAGGGCTGGACAGCCAAGGACCCCGTTCTGTCAAGGGTCCGTGAGTATGTGTTGAAAGGCTGGCCAGATCACCGTGAGGGACCGGAGTTCGTGCCGTACAGACAGAGACAGCACGAGCTCAGTGTCCAAGATGGATGTGTGCTATGGGGAGCACGCATCATAGTCCCAGAGCGGGGATGCTCTACTTTGATGGAACAGTTGCATCAATCGCACCCAGGAATGATTAGAATGAAAGGACTGGCTAGCAGCAACCTGTGGTGGCCTAACTTGGATGCTGAAATTGAGTCAAAGGTAAAGTCATGCACTATATGTCAGGAACAGAGGAAAGCACCTGCCGGGGCACCACTCCATCCCTGGGAGTGGCCCAGCAAACCCTGGAGGAGAATTCACATAGACCATGCGGGACCTTTTATGGGCAAAATGTTTTTGGTGCTGGTTGACGCTCACTCAAAGTGGATCGACGTTTATCCAGTGAGCTCTGCAATGACTGATGCCACATTGGATTGTCTCAGGAACAGCTTCAGCACGCATGGTATTCCAGAAATGATTGTATCCGACAATGCACAGTGTTTTGTTAGTGAAGGGAGCAAAGAATTCATGGTGAGGAATGGAATCACACATGTCACCTCGGCTCCATATCACCCAGCCTCAAATGGGTTAGCCGAGCGAGCCGTGCAGACTTTTAAGGAGCTCATGAGGAAGAGCTCAGGTGACACCCTGGAGACCAAGCTCAATAGAGCCTTGTTTAGTTATCGTATAACACCCCAAGCTACCACGAGGCTTTCTCCGGCCGAGTTGATGATGGGGAGAAAGTTGTGGTGCACGTTAGACCTGATACACCCAGATCTCAAAAGCAAGGTTGAGACAAAACAAACAAACCAAAAAGCGTACCATGACAAACATACTAAAGCTCGCCATTTCGCCATAGAGGACTCTGTGTACACCCACAACTTCAGCTATGGACCTAAATGGGTACCAGGACTAATCCAGGACATTACAGGACCTGTGTCGTACTCCGTGTTACTAGGGGATGGTTGAGGGGTTTGTCGGCATGTGGATCAGCTTTTCAGCCGGCAGCAGGGGGAACTGCCTTAGATGGAACAAAGGGCAGTAGAGGAGGCTGTTCCAGGACCCAGCACGGCTGAAAAGGTGCCAGTGGACACTGGTACTGCCAGGCCACAGCGGGACAGAGTAAAACCAACATCAGAGACTACTCCAATCTCAAGTGCAAGTGAATCTGAGAATCCACCACAAGTGGAATTAAGACGTTCACAAAGGATTCGCAAGCAACCAGAAAGACTTATACAAACCTATTAAATTAGTCAGGGGTTAACCATGGTTAGAGCATACTGGTTAATTAAAATGTAGCACCTAGTAAGGGTTATTGTTTTAGAATTGCATACGGCAATCTTAAGGGGGGAGGAGTGTAGTAACCTGGGAGGTTATGAGTAACCTGATCCACCAGGTGGTGCTGTGGCAATTGGTCTCCTGAGTTAAGTCTGGTCTGTACTGGTTGTACTCTTTGTTTTTGCTGCCTCATGGCAGAAGCTTTTATGTGCAAGTGTTGATTAAACCATGTTACGGAGTTAACCTGTGTCCGTCTCCATCTATGGCCACCTCAAGATACCACAGTCTGAGGCACGAATTGGGTAGGATTGATTGGGGAATGTCACTCAAAGGGTTAACGGTGGATAGGCAATAGCAAACATTCAAAGACCGCATGGATGAACTACAGATGTTGTTCATCCCAGTTTGGCATAAAAATAAAACAAAAAGGTGACTCAACCATGGCTAACGAGGGAAATTATGGATAGCATAAGATCCAAGGAGAGGACATATAAATTGGCCAAAAAAGGCAGTAATCCAGAGGATTGGGAGCAGTTTAGGATTCAACAAAGGAGGACAAAGGGATTAATTAAGAAAGGGAAAATAGAATATGAGAGTAAGCTTTCAGGGAACATAAAAACTGACTGTAAAAGCTTTTATAGATATGTGAAGAGAAAAAGATTGGTGAAGTCAAGCGTAGGTCCCTTGCAGTCAGAATCAGGGGAATTTATAATGGGGAACAAAGGAATGGCAGACCAATTAAATCCATATTTTGGTTCTGTCTTCACAAAGGAGGACACAAATAACCTCCCAGAAATATCGGGGAACATAGGGCCTGATGAAAGGGAGGAACTGAAAAAAATCAGTATTTGTAGGGAGATGGTGTTAGGGAAATTGATGGGATTGAAGGCCGATAAATCCCCAGGGCCTGATAATCTACATCCTAGGGTACTTAAGGAAGTGGCCCTAGAAATAGTAGATGCATTGCTGATCATCTTCCAACATTCGATGGAATCTGGAAGAGTACCCATGGATTGGAGGGTAGCTAATGTTATCCCACTATTCAAAAAAGGTGGTAGAGAGAAAACAGGGAATTTCAGACCGGTAAACCTGACATCGGTAGTGGGGAAAATGCTAGAGTCCATTATAAAGATGTAATAGCAGAGCACTTGGAAAACAGTGACAGGATCGGACAAAGTCAACATGGATTTACAAAAGGTAAATCGTGCTTGTCTAATCTACTGGAATTTTTTGAGGATGTAACTAGTAAAATAGATAAGAGAGAACCAGTGAATGTGGTGTATTTGGACTTTCAGAAGGCTTTCGATAAGGTCCCACATAAGAGATTAGCGTGTAAAGTTAAGGCACATGGGATTGGGGCAAGGTATTGACTTGGATAGAGAACTGGTTGGCAGATAGAAAGCAAAGAGTTGGAATAAACAGGTCTTTTTCTGAGTGGCAGGCAGTGACTAATGGGGTACCGCAGGGATAGGTCCTTGGACCCCAGCTATTCACAATATATATTAATGATCTAGACAAGGGAACTAGATGTAATATCTCCAGATTTGCAGATGACACATAGCTGGGTGGGCGTGTGTGCTGTGAGGAGGATGCCGAGAAACTACAGGATGATTTGGACAGGTTGGGTGATTGGGCAGAAGCATGGCAGATGCAATATAATGTGGATAAAGGTGAGGTTATCCACTTTGGTGTCAAAAACAGGAAGGCAGATTATTATCTGAATGGCAATAGATTGGGAGAAGGGGAAGTGCAATGAGACCTGGGTGTCCTTATGCACCAGTCACTGAAGGTAAGCATGCAGGTGCAGCAGGCAGTTAAGAAGGCAAATGGTATGTTGGCCTTCATAGCGAGGGGATACAAGAACAAGGATGTCTTGCTGCAGTTGTACAGGGTCTTGGTGAGACCACATCTTGAGTGTTGTGTGCAGTTTTGGTCGCCTTATCTGAGGAAGGATATTCTTGCCATGGAAGGAGTTCAGCGAAGATTCACCAGGCTGATACCTGGGATGGCAGGAATGACGTATGAGGAGAGATTGGGCCGATTGGGCTTGTACTCGCTGGAGTTTAGAAGAATGAGAGGGGATCTCAATGAAACGTATAAAATTCTGGCAGGACTGGACAGACTAGGTGCAGGGAGGATGTTCCTGATGGTCGGGGAATCCAGAACCAGGGGTCACAGTCTAAGGATAAGGGATAGGCCTTTTAGGACAGAAATGAGGAGGAATTTCTTCACCCAGAGAGTGGTGAACCTGTGGAATTCTCTACCACAGAAGGCAGTAGAGGCCAATTCATTAAATATATTCAAGAAGGAGTTGGATATATTTCTTAAGGCTAAAGGGATCAAGGGGTATGGGGAGAAAGCAGGGACCGGTTACTGAACTTGGATGATCAGCCATGATCGCATTGAATGGCGGAGCAGGCTAGAGGGGCCGAATGGCCTACTACTGCTCCTATCTTCTATGTTTCTATTTTGTTTGTGTGTCCCTACAGAAATGAAATCGCCATGAGAAAGGTTCTGCTCCTGCTCGCCCTGGTAGGGGTGAGTATCGGTGACCGAGGAGATGTGGAGAACTCCCATATCTATGGGTGTTCAGGAGAGAGAGCACCGAACGTTACCGCAGGGGGTGGCGAACGGGGTGTGGAGGAGCTCGCCATCTACTTCCATGAAGGAAGGTGGCCAGGGTGGCTGGGGTCTAACTCGAATCAGTACTCCAGCCAGACCGGGTTCACGTACGGGGAGGCCTCCATCCCGTGCCCCAGGGTACAGGTCGTTGCTACAAGGGTCAGCGTCACTGAGGGGAAACGTGTGTGTTTGACATGTAAGGGACAGATTCCCCTGGATAGGTGGTGGTGGCTCAGAAAGCTGAGCAAGGATGTAGGAAACCCTGCAGTTGATTGGAACAATTGGGGAACAATACCCATCGGACGATTACAGGGACCCGAGGGGGTGTGAGTGTGTGTTGGGACAAGTGGTGGGAGCCGGATCAGGGAGTTTACGTTTATATGTGGGGGCCAGAGAAAGTCTGCCCCGCAGACATATCCATCATTTTCCACTGGCAATGGCAAGATGCCAGGGAGGGGATGAAGTGGGATTCCAGCCTGCATGAGTGCGCGATCCCACACTCCCCGATCCCAGTCAATGCCACCAAACTCGTAACCCGCCCCTGAAAGCCCCTGCCCACGACCACGACATCACGGACTATAGTGCAGAGGTGTCCTACCACCACCAAGGGACCAGGGAATGGTTTAGTCCTAGTGCCAACCAATAAGTTACTGTACCAGGGGATACACTATGCAGTGGCCTCAGTGATCCTGAACCTGACCGAGGTACACTTACCTGAGTGGTCTCCTAAGGAGACAGAACAGTTGTACCAAGTCCTGTTGAAAGAAATGTTTAAGAAATTTTATGAATTCAACTTTGCGAATGTGGACAAAGCGAAACTGTATAGTTTACACTCTGAGCATACTGGGGAGACAAAGGAGTGGAACCTGGAATGAGATTTTCACTGCTTATGGTACAGGATCCTCAGTAATAAACAGCCTAGATGATATAGAGTTACAAACTCAGATAAATGGTTTAAAGACCCATTTAAGAAAAATCCTAACAGAGGAGAAGACAGTGGTGGGCTCAGAGCTACACGAGGACCAAGCTATGACGGTCCATTCAAAAGAGATAATGGCCCAGAACTTCGGGTCTCCACGGGTGAGTACGCACGGGCTACTCACCCGTTGGCCCAATGGAAGTGCCGGTTTCCTGCATGCACTGCGCATGCGTGGGAAACCGGCACTTCTGTTCCCCTGAAAGAAGGGGTTCAGAGTTCGAACGCGTGCTCAGGAGAGGCGGCGCGTGCGCATCGAACTTAGGTTTTTTTTACAGGTTTTCCCGGGAGGATAAGTCTGCAGAATTTACACATTTAAAAAGCAGGCGTAAGGCCTGCTTTTTACAAGGTAAGTGGTGAATTAATTAAAATTAAAACATTTTTTCCACAGGTTTATTATTTTTAAACACTTTAAAGAAAGGTAAGTTTATTTTTAGCCCCTTTAGAAAATAAAATTATTTTTTACAAAAATTTAAATTATTGTTTAAAAAATTATTTCATGTAATTTATAGTTTATTTAAAAAATGTGACTTTAAAAAAAAATTATTTAAAGATTTAGTGATGTTTTGGGGCCGTAGCATTTATAAGTTTTGACAGCTCTTCCTGTCAAACTTATGAATGGAGCATTCCCTGCTCCGATTGGCTCTCCATGGCCCACATGATCCCAGGGGACGCATCAAACTAACTGCGCCCTTGAGATACGCAAGCACTGCGCGCCGGCAGGTGGAGCAGGCCCAGGATTGGAATTCCACGTGGGCCCACAGCTCAACGGCCGGCGCGCTAGGTAAGTGCAGGTCGGGGGCGTACACCGCGGAAAGCCCCTGACCCAAATTTCTGGGCCATTAGCTGAGCTGGAGAGACATGCCAAAGCAGTAAATGCACTTATATGGGAGCACTTATGCTTCAGATCAGGCTGCACAGAATGAGGTGTGCGTGCTATACGGGGCATGGTTGCTGGGCCAGGGCCACAGCAACCTGGAGGATTTAAAACAAGGTGTAGTCCCCTCCTGGATTAGCAACAATCACCTCGCAGCCCTCCACCCATTTAGTAATTCGCTGAGCCTGTGTCAGCTCTGCCTAGCCTATGAAGCCTACCCTGTCCTAGTGGACTGTGGACGTTCCAATCACACTATCATGGGGATAGTAGTGAGGGTGCCGGTCATAGGTAAGACAGACCGACCTGCACCGGTATACAGGGTGGAGAACACTGGGATCATTCAAGGGGGTGCACACGTCTGTTTCACAGAGGTCCCACCTTATGTCATAAAGTGAGAGCACGCTATGACAGGTACAGACCTCTCTGGGTGCCGGAGCCGGGGAGCACACATAATACTGTGTTCCCAGCACTTGAACGCCTATTCGAGACCACAGTGCGGGTTTAAAGCTGCTGGCACACAACCTGTGAACTGTACTATGGAGGTAATGGCACAAGGCCATGTTTCCCCACAGGTAGCATTCATAGGGGGTGGGACATATTGTGTCACCACAAGTGTGCCCCACTACCGGCATGGACAGCACATCTGGTGTCTGGTGAGTGACTGCAGTTTCTGTTTTAAACCCGAGGCAGAAGTTCAACTGGCCCAGGAACGGATTGTACCCATCCCTGAACCTTCAACTGTTCACATCACTGTCAGGGAAAACATTACCAACCTGCAAAATTACATAAAACATTTCGGCTATGAAATTCCCCCTCTACCTGAACATCTTACCACCCTATTAAAAGCAGTGGTCATCTCACAGAAACATTTCTATACATTAGAACAGAAGACAGTCTAGATAGGGGCCAAGATCTTGGACATTGTAGTTCCACCCTGGTGGGACATTTTTGAAAATATAGAGGTCCCTTCTTGGATTAAAATGGCTTCACACATTTTAGTGGTTTGCCAGCTCGCTATAGTTTTCTTCTTGTTGTGCACAAAGTGCAAGGGAAAGGACAGGATGCTCCACTCTCAACATGAGGGAGCATGGGACAAAAATAAAGTCTATGACCAGGTATAAAACCAACCTTAATAACAACAGAAAATACTGGAAAAACTCAGCAGGCCAGGCAAAATCCGTGGAGAGAAATTAGAGTCAACGTTTCGGGTCAAACCCTTTGTCAAGACTAAAGAGGCACAGGGAATGAAATAGATTAAGAGGCCAGGCTTGGAGAGAACAAAAGAGAAGAAACCAACCTTGACCGTTATTAAAAATAAAGTTTGATGAGTGAGTGTTGTTATTTTTCGTATGTATGTGTAATTTTTCCAAGTGATGAAGGGGTGTTGAACCCCCTCCGTGCTTGGAGGTGAATGTAATTGAATTTTTCGTACCTTGTATATCTGTGTGAACACTACACCTAAAGGGGAACGGGAGAGTGTTTTGTGTTTGGGTTTTTAGTTTAGGTAATACAGGGGAAGGTTGGCTCTCAGGGATCAGAAATTTTGCTCACCCAGGATGATACTATAGTAATAAAGTATCACAGGGGGGTGTGTAAGGCTCGCAAAATTCTACAGATTCCCCCAAACCAAGAAGAAAAGAGATTTTGGACTGTTTAAAAGAATATTGGGCCAGAAAGTGGCTTATAATCAAAATTCCAGGATTTTTGACTATTTTAAAAGGCTGTCCAGGCCTGTGGATGGCTGCAACAAAAGGAGGTGGGTTGGGCACTGTAATACAAACAGTTTGAGTATTGGCAAAGGCCAGATTGTCTGGGAATGTTCTGGACCGTCTTAGTCATTCCACATAAAGACAATAGGCCCACGGAAGGATGGTTCCCGCCAAAAACTACAGGGCCATCAAGAACATGAATAATACAGTACATGCCACTAATCAACAAAAGAGACCCTGGCCCCAGCAGGAGAAGACAATCGAACAACAGATTAACCACTCAGAGAAACATCCAAAACCACTTTGCACACTTTAACTGATTTCGAAGCAATCACGAAACTAGTTAAAAGTCAATTCAAGATAGATGGGACCAGCCCGAAACTCGATAAAAATTTTAAAACTATTAAAGTTAACGAGCCCGCCAAAATTAACAATGGGCCAGAGGAGATTTCGTGGGCAGATAAGCAAGGCCTCAAAACAGTATAATTGCGGTCAGCTTTTACACAGAAAACAGTTCAGTTCAGAAAACAGTAGTTGAAAGGAGAGCAGTTCAGAAAGTACGGTTCAGAAGGAGTGGAGTTCAGTTCAGTTCAGTTCAGAAGAGTACTACTCATCATCATCATTACCGCACAGTCAGAGAGTCATACAGACAGTCAGTGAAGGTTATTCGGACGGTGTGTGAACTTGAAGGTACAGTTCATACAGACAGAGGCACAGCTCATTCAAAACACATCAGCCTCAGGACAATCAATCGACGAAAGGACAACAGGAGGAGAACGGAAGGAATCGCGGCAACCAAGGGCCCCAAGAAACAAACAACCAACAATATTACCAACAACTAGGTAATATTGGGCCACCGCGACCAACAAGAAACCAACTCGGAAGAAACTGAAGATCTGCAAGTTTTCCCCACTCTACAAACTATTCCTGCATTTGGTGAGCATTTCCCTGGTCCTTTGGAATCCAACCTAGTAAGTGTAGTGGTATTGGGAGGGGTGAAGTATTTTGTCTTTTGTCACTCTCCCTCGTATATTCCGAAGTGGTCCCCCTTTTAGAGTGATAAGATTATTGTGTTCTGTATATTTTCTTGTCTCAAATAAAAACCAAAGTTCTTGTATCAAATTCAGTTGTTTGCTGCAATTTCATTACAACCCCCAAGTAAGTCAAAGTCTAGAACCAAGGGAGTGGGAGCGATTTGAACCACTCAGGAGTCAGAGGCAAAGCTGACCACACACACCACCCCTTACAATGGCTGCCTCCTCCCTCGCTCCTGTCCCTCCACCTTCTCCTTCTCCTGCTCCTCGTCTTCCTCTTCCTCTCCCTCTTCCTCCTCCCGAAGTGGTCCTGCAATTCCTGGTGGCAAGGGCTTGGCACTCATGATTGCCAGGTTGTAGAGCATGCAGCAGACCACAACAAAATGGGACGCCGAGTACTGGAGGGCTCCTCCCGAGCGGGCAAGGCAGCGGGACCATTGCTTGAGCACCACGATGGTCTGCTTGATGATGTTCCTGCTGGCGACATGGCTTTCATTGTATGAGTGCTGGGCAGGAGTGTTGGAGTTGGGGAGGGGAATCATGAGCTAGGTGGAGAGCGGATAGCCCTTGTCTCCACGCAGCCAGCCATGAGCTTTGATGTGGTGGCTGGAAGGGTGCTGGCACATTTGTCTGGTGCAGGATGAAGGCATCGTGGCTGCTGCCAGGATAGCGGGCGTCCCCATTGAGGATTCGCTGTCTGTGGTCGCACACCAACTGAACATTAAGTGAGTGGGAGCCTTTGCGGATACGTAAGATCTCAGGATTGTTATGCGGTGCCTGCATAGCCACGTGGGTGCATTCAATGGCACCCTGCACCATGGGAAGCCTGCTTTCCTGGCAAAGGCACATGCATGTTCGTCCTGCTTATGTCTGGTGATGGGGTAGGAAATTTAGCCCCTTCTCCTACTGTAGAGAGCCTCTGTGACCTCCCAGATGCAGCGATGGATGGCAAACTGCAAGATGTTAGATATATCTCCTGTTGCAGACTGGAAGGATCCACTGGCGAAGAAATTGAGGGTGATGGTGACCTTGACTGCCACTGTGAGAGCCGTGGTCTCCCTGATCTAAAGCTTGAGGTCTGGTTGCAGAAGGTGGCAGAGTACTGTGACCACCTCCTTGGTGAAGCGGAGCCTTCTAATACACTGCTCCTCGCTTAATTGGAGGTAGGAAATGTGCTCTCAGAATACCCTCGGAGGGTAAAGCCTCCTGTTGAGAGCCCTCATGGCCCTCCTCCTCCCTCTGGCCACATGTTCCAATCTTTCTCACTGCCTCCACTCCCTCTGCCGTAGATCCTGGAGGGCGCGGTCGACTGCCAGTACAGCCCCCATTAATGTAACCAAGTGTAGCACTATGATATGTTGCGAGAATAAATGTAATTAATTGTTAGTAGCCACAACACTCCTGCTACTAAACAACCTTTAAATGACTGAATTAAACTTGCACAATGTTAAACTGACAAGGAAACAGTGAAACAGCACTAACCTGACTGCTGTGACTCATTACTCATGATCCCTTTAAGTAGCACCCCTGGAGCCAGCATCCGCATGCTTGACACCTCTAATCCCTGTTGTTGTCGGGGCGAGGTGCTAAGGCATGGGGCGACAATGAATTTTGCAAATCGGGTGCCCATTGAGTGTTGCATGCTCACTGATGTCGTGCTCTGCCTGGTGCTGAGGTCCCCGGCGGTAACTCATAGCAGTGGCGCTATGGGGGGGGGGCGGATTTGGCAGGCGTCACTGGATTTGCCTCGCCCCAATGCTCCTGCATCAGGGGCCTGTTAGCACCCCCGTCAGGTGCTAACTGGAGGCGCTAACCACCTGAATTTTTCCCCCTCGGAGTACAAATACACAAATCACTAAAAGTAGTGATGCAGGTTAATATGACCATTAAAAAAGCAAACCAAGCACTAGGGTTTAATTCTAGAGGGATAGAAATGAAAAGTAGAGAAGTTACGCTAAACATTTATCGAACCTTGGTTAGAGCACACTTGGGGTGCTGTGTACAATTATGGTCACTATATCATAAAAAGAATATAGAGGCACAGGAGAGGGTGCAGAGAAGATTCACAAGGATGATACCAGAAATGTGAGGGTATACCTATCAGGAAAAGATTTTCTCTTGAAAAGAGAAGGCTGAGGGGTGGCCTAATAGAGGTCTTTAAAATTATGAAAGGATTTGATAGAGTAGATACAGAGAGAATGTTTCCACTTGTGGGGAAGAGCAAAACTAGACCCCATCACTATAAGCTAGTCAACAAAAAATCAAATAGAGAATCCAGAAGAGACTTCTTTACCCAGAGAGTGATGAGAATGTGGAACTCGCTACCACAGGGAGTAGTTGAGGTGAATAGCATCAGATGCATTTAAGGGGCGGTTAGATGAGCATGTGAGGGAGAAGGGAATAGAGGGTTATGCTGATAGTGTTAGATGAGGAAAGACGGCATAAGGCTCGAGTGGAGCATAAACGCTGGCATGGACTGGTTGGGCTGAATGGCCTGTTTCTGTGCTGTATATCCGATGTAATCCTATGTAACAGAAAATGCTGGAAATACTCAGCAGGTCAGGCAGCTTCTGTGGAGAGAGGAAGGTAGGGCTAATGCTTTAGGGCGATGACCTTTCATCAGAATGAACAGATCAACAGAGCCAGAGAAAAGGGGGCGAAGAGGACCTGTGATTAGGTGGGGGACTGGAGATTAGATGGCAGAAACCATAGTAGTGTAAGACAAGGAGGCAATAATGAGAGAAATAAGAGAAACAAAAGATGTATCGAAGGCCCAGAGGATGTGTGAATAGTTATAGCATTCCCTCATTACTGCACTGAAGTAATATACATGAAACAAATGTTAGTGTACCAGCAGTTACATATAGGCACTTCAATAATGCATAACGATTCATGCAAAAAATAAATGTAATATTAAAAATGTAATTATAAAATATAATGGAATCTCCTCTGAGAAATGGTTATCAGTGTAGAAACTCAGTCAATGCCAAAAAGCAGCAGGAAGTACAAAATATCGGTCATGAAAACAGAAAACGTTGGAAACACTCAGCAGGTTCTGATGAAAGGTCTTCGACCTGAATCGTTAACACTGTTTCTCTTTCTGCAGATGCTGCCGGACCTGCTGAGTGTTTCCAGCATTTTCATAGAATCATAGAAACTGACAGCACGGAAGGAGGCCATTCGGTCTGTTGTGCCTGTGCTAGCTCTTTGAAAGAACAGTCGTGTTTAGTCCCACATCCCCGCTTTTTGTCCGTAACCCTGTAAGTTCCTTATTCTCAAGTACCCATCCAACTCCCTTTTAAAATTATTTATGGAATCAGCTTGCACCAGCTATTCAGGTCGAGTGGTCCTGATCCTGACAAATCTTTGAGTGAAAAAAATTTCCTCATCTCCCCTCTCGATCTGATGCCAATGATTTTGAATCTATGACCTTTAGTTATTGATGCACTCACCAGAGGGAATAATTTTTCTCTATCTACTCTATCAAAAGCTCTCATCATCTTGAAAACCTTTATTAGGACACCTCTTAACCATCTCTGTTCCAAGGAGAGTGGTCCTAACTTTTCCAACCTCTCCTCATGACTGAAGTCCCTCATCTCTGTTAAGATCCTGGTAAAACTCCTCTGTATCCCTTCTTTTTTTTTTTTTTTAAATTGTTTTTATGGGATGTGGGCATTGCTGGCAAGGCCAGCATATATTGCCCATCCCTTCTAAGGCCTTTACATCTTTCCTGAAGTGCGGTGCCCAGAATTGTCCACAATACTCCAGCTGAGGCCTAACCACTGATTTATAAAGTTTTAGCAGGATTGCTTTGCTTTTATATTCTATGACCTCTATTTATAAACCCCAAAAAACAGTTGCTTTTTTAATGACCTTATTAACTTGCTCTGTCACCTTTAAGGATTTGTGAATATGGACACCAAGGTCTTTCTGCTCATCTAGGCTTTTCAAAATCATACCATTTAAATACATAAATACTGTGGCAACAAGAGCAGGTCAGAGGCTAGGTATTCTGCAGCAAGTGTCTCACCTCCTAACTCCCCAAAGCCTTTCCACCATCAACAAGGCACAAGTAAGGAGTGTGATGGAATACGCTCCACTTGCCTGGATGAGTGCAGCTCCAATAACACTCCAGAAGCTCGACACCATCCAGGACAAAGCAGCTCGCTTGATTGGCACTCCATCCACCACCTTAAACATTCACTCCCTCCACCACTGGCATACCGTGGCTACAGTGTGTACCATCTACAAGTTGCACTGCAGCAACTCGTCAAGGCTTCTTCGGCAGCACCTCCCAAACCCGCAACCTCTTCCACCTAGAAGGACAAGGACAGCAGGTGCATGGGAACACCACCACCTCCAAGTTCCCCTCCAAATCACACACCATCCTGACTTGGAAGTATATCGCTGTTCCTTCATTGTCGCTGGGTCAAAATCCTGGAACGCCCTATCTAACAGCACTGTGGGAGTACTGTTGTGTATTGATTGCGAGTTTGACACCAGTCAATACGGTAATGTAATGTGCAAGTTTGACACCAGTAAATACGGTAATGTAATGTGCATTGCATTATGGGAATTACCCGGGAAAGCAGCAGTCAGCCATTTTACCAATAAAGTAAAGATCACAGTTATAAGCCTGTCTGCCTGACTCTGATTTAATTCGACATATCTACATGCTTGATTGAACGCATTGAAGCATAGATACAACATTGGCGACGAGGAAAATGGACAGAATCTTTTTAAAAAGGTAGATGCTCAAGTTTTAGTTAGCTAGGATGGAGAAGACCGGCATTCAAAATTTTCAATGTTTCGCTGAGCCAGCCACGTTGTGTCCGAGATGGACGAGGTGGTTAATGTCTTTTGAGCTTTATGTCGACGGCAAAGGACTCATTATCGATGATACTTCTACAGCTGCCATGAAGCAGAAGAGAAGAGCTCTACTTCTACACCTAGCAGGTCCAGATGTCCAGGATATCTTTTTGACTCTACCGGACAAAGGAGAGCCAGCAGACTACACGGCGGCGGTTAGTGCTTTGAATCACTACTTCATGCCCCAGGTCAATGCAGCATTTGCTAGACAGACTTTTCATAAGTTGTCCCAGAAGGCAGGTGAGACTGTGCAACAATTTGCTACTCGCTTGCGGCAGGCTGCTAAAGACTGTGCTTTTGGGGGGGATGCGGATAATCAAATAAGAGACGCTGTCCTGATTAGGTGCATGTCAGCCTATGTGCGGAGGAAATTGCTAGAGGAAGGGCAAGGCCTAACACTCGCCCGCACGTTACAATTGACCTCACTATGTGAAAACGTCGAGGAGCAGATGTCAGCCATGTCATGTACAGAGAAGGCGGAGACAGATACTGTTCGTCGTGTTACACAGAAAATAGGGTATTATGTGAAAAGCTCGACAGTGAAACCAAAAGGAAATGGCGATAGGAACGAAAGGAAATGTTACAGATGTGGACACACAGACCACATGGGCAGAGATCCGAAATGCCCAGCACATGGACAAACGTGTCATAAGTGCAAGGGAAAGGATAATTTCTCCAAAGTATGCCGCACAAACGGTACAAAGAAACACAGTGTGAACAATGTAGAGGAACAAAATAACTGTGTATTTGCTGTTACTGGAAATAACGTGACAGAGAGACTTACCTTTTGTGTGGGGGGAGTAAACCTGAGAATGTTAATTGATTCGGGTGCAACTAATAATGTGATAGATGAGAATACATGGGAAGGATTAAAGTCAGAACACATTAAGTGTCAGTCACATGTCCCTAAGACAGAGAGAAAGTTATTCTCTTATGCTTCTAGCCGACCACTGTCAGTTAATGGTGTATTCACATGTGGGATTACAATAGGTAAGAGAACTGAGCAGGCGGAGTTCTTTGTGGTTAAAGGCCATGGAGAGCCGTTGCTAGGAAGGGAGACAGCCATGAAACTGGGAGTTTTAAAAATAGGCACAGATGTCTCAGCTGTAGCAGATGTAAGACAGCTACTAGAACAGCAGTATCCAAAGATGTTCCAGGGAGTAGGAAGGTTGAACACAAAACAGATCAGTTTTTATATCGACCCACAAGTGAAGCCTGTGGCCCAGCCACTCAGGCGTATACCATTCAACTTAAGGGGGGCAGTAGAGGCCAAAATAAAACAATTGAGGGACATGGACATTATCGAACCTGTAACTGGTCCCACCACATGGGTAAATCCTGTGGTTATTGTACCAAAAGCAGATAAGGATGTAAGGTTATGCCTAGACATGAGACGAGCAAACCAGGCAATAGTGAGGGAACGATATCCAATCCCCACCGTTGATGAGATACTCCAAGGTATGAATGGCTCGACGGTGTTTAGTAAGCTAGACCTGAAATGGGGTTATCACCAGCTAGAACTGACCCTTGAGTCACGAGAAATCACAACGTTTGCAGTACATAACGGAGTATACAGGTACAAGAGGCTGATATTCGGTGTATCTTCAGCTAGTGAGCAATATCAGCACGAGATAGCTAATGCCTTAGCTGGAATAGAGGGTGTTGAAAACATCTCAGACGACATTATCGTGCATGCACATGACCAGGAAACGCACGATAGATGCCTGCACACTGTCATGTCCAGACTAATGGAAAGTGGACTGACACTAAACTCAGAGAAGTGCCAATTCAACATGGACCGATTGATTTTCATGGGAATCCTGTTGTCTGAAAAGGGCATCGGACCAACAGCAGAGAGAGTGCGAGCGGTGGCAGAAGCTCGGGAACCAGGGAATGCTACAGAGGTGAGGAGTTTCTTGGGACTCGTTGGGTACAGTAGCAGGTTCATCCCACAGTTTGCACAGCTATCAGAGCCACTGTGACGCCTGACGAGAAAAGACACACCATTTAAATTTGGATCACAACAGAGACAGTCATTCAGTGCACTCAAAGAAGAGTTGGCCAGAGCCAGCACTTTAGCATATTTTGATAAGGACGCACCAACCAAGGTGATAGCAGATGCCAGTCCTGTAGGTTTAGGTGCAGTACTAGTTCAGGACCAACAGGGACAAGAGGTGCCAATATGCTATGTAAGTCGTAGTTTAACAGATTGTGAGAGGAAATACTATCAAACAGAGAGAGAGGCCTTAGCTCTTGTATGGGCTTGTGAGAGGCTGCATCCATATGTGTATGGCCGAAAATTTAACTTGGTAACTGACCATAAGCCATTACAAGTGATATACGGCTCACACTCTAAACCCTGTGCCCGTATAGAGAGATGGGTACTTAGATTACAGCCGTATGATTTCAAGGTGATACACATTCCAGGCAAGCAAAACATTGCAGACCCACTGTCACGATTGCTGGGGGAGACAGCAAAACAGGAGAGACATGCTCATGGCTCAGATGAATACATGAGATTTGTAGCTTTGAGTGCGACACCAAGAGCACTCACTACTAAAGAGGTGGAGGAAGCCTCTGCTACCAACCCAGAGCTGATTGAGGTACAGAAGGCAATCACAAATGGACATTTTGAGAACTGTAAAGCTTATGCAGCAATTGCAAATGAGCTGTGCGAAGTGGGGTACCTAGTTGTTCGGGGAACACGCATCATGCTACCCACAGTGTTACACACACGAGCCCTGGTGTTAGCACATGAAGGACACTTGGGAATAGTTGGAACAAAGCAACATCTCAGAACCAAGGTTTGGTGGCCTGGCATGGACAAGGCAGCTGAAAAACACTGTAAAGCATGCCACGGCTGTCAGATAGTAGCCAGACCCGACCCACCTGAACCGTTGAGACCAACACCATTACCGGAGGGCCCCTGGCAGGATGTAGCTATAGACTTACTGGGACCCTTGCCATCCAACCACTCCATTCTTGTGGTAGTTAATCATTATAGTCGCTACTATGAATACGACATCATGACCTCCACAACAACAGAGAAGGTTATTGATAGTTTAGAGTCAATCTTCAGCCGTCATGGTTTGCCAATCACCTGCAAATCTGATAATGGTCCCCAATTCAGATCTGAATTATTCAAAGAATACTGTGAAAACAACGGGATCAAACACCTGAAAACGACAGCAAAATGGGCTCAGGCTAACGGAGAAGTCGAGCGCCAGAATGCATCGCTGATGAAGAGAATCAGAATTGCTCAGTCAGAAGGACTAGATTGGAAACGTGAACTTAGAAAATATGTGACTGTGTACAGGAGCATTGACCATGCAACGACAGGAAAGATCCCGGCAGAGCTGCTCTTTAAACGGAAAATGAGAGGAAAGCTGCCAGACATCACAGAGTCGTGCACAGACATGGAAGTACGTGACCGGGAGGCAGAACAAAAAGGCAAGTCCAAACTATACGCAGATGAACAGCGGAGAACACAATACTCAGAGGTGGAAGTTGGTGACATGGTGCTGGTACGGCAGGACAAAGTGGACATGTTCACCACTCCTTTTAATGCCACACCACACGAAGTTTTGAGTAAAACAGGGAGTCAAGTAGTAGTAGAATCCCCAGACGGAGCACGCTACTCGAGTAACACTACGTTTGTGAAGAAATACAGAACCAATGGACCAAAGGAGACACTCCATGAGCAGGAGGAAACACAAGGGACTGAGGACAGTACAGTAGACCCTGACACACATACCACTGTGACACAGGCAATACCCACTGACACCAACATGACAAACATACCCAATACAGCCAGACCACAAAGGGTTAAAAGAAAACCCCAAAGACTGTCTGATTATGTCACAACATAAACTGTGCGAGAACTGCATGGGTGATGTTAAATGTTTAAACCTGGGAATTATTTAGTTGTGTGGTAAGACACAAGTTTGTAAAAAGTTTATAAACCAAATAAGTTATGCAGTGTTATTGTAAGCAACTGTTTGTAAATTGCAAGTTTGTTTCCAAGGAAAAGGGGGATGTCGTGTATTGATTGCGAGTTTGACACCAGTCAATACTGTAGTGTATGTACCTTTAAGGGGAGCTATGTTTTTGAAGCCCCTGTGTACTGTAGTACCGGTAGTGACCACTCGGGTATATAAGCCTGAATAGCATCTTGTGTAGTTAGTTCACCTCCAGACTTTTTTCAGTAAACACTTGTTAAATCAACTCCTGCATTCCGTGTCTCCATTAACACACGGATCTAACAGTGGCGACGAATTAGAAACAAACTTACCTGCAATTCGGCAGCACCTCAAGGAGATCAATTCCTCAGACGAAGGTCAAAGCCAGAAGCAAGTAAAAAAAAAAAAAAAAAAACTGGTTTCACCAGCTAAACGGGCTGGTGGCAGGTAGTGCACTGATCCTTCCTGGGCTGCGGCGGGCTGGGGCTCGATCAGGTGGCTCTGCAGCGGGGCCGGGCAGCGAGTCGGAAAGCAGAAGCAAAGAGAGACAGAGGGTGGAACACTCAGGAGGCGGACGGTGCTGCAAAGCAGGTCAGCGTTCGGACCGAGCAGAGGGAGGGGAAAGTCCCAGAGGGTCCGCTCCACGACGGGAACGGTTCTCCAAGTAACGGAGAAACTGTTTAAAAGATATATATAAAATAAAAAGAAGAAAAATAGAAATACCGCAAATAGCTGCAGGTCGCAACGGGAACCGCGGAGAACAGCGTTGGCAGCAGCGGCAGCGGCGGGAAAGCGCGGGAGGTGCCATCTTGACTCGGCGGGGAAGAAGGAAAAGCACGGGAGGCGCCATTTTTGATTTTCAGGATGCCGAAGACTGGCAATATTACTGCTTTCGATAGTGATATAGAGGATTGGACCACATATGTGGAAAGAGTGGAGGTATATTGCAAGGCGAATGAAGTAGCGGATGATAAAAAGGCATCGGTACTTCTAAATCTGATGGGCGCAAGGACATACGGGCTGTTACGAAACTTGATCACTCCAGCCAAACCGATGGACAAGAATTTTAAGGAGATTGTTGATATCTTACAGGAGCACTTAAACCCAACACCGCTGCTGATAGCGGAACGATTCAAATTCTTCAGGAGGAATCAGCACAAGAATGAAAGTAACGCTGATTACCTCACTGAAATATGAAAACTGTCAAAGCACTGCCAATTCGGGGCAGGACTGGCAGATTCTCTACGAGACAAATTCGTCTGCGGTCTCCTAAGCGAAGGAACACAGAAAAGACTACTTTCTGAGAAAGATTTGACACTGGACAAGGCTTTCAGTGTGGCTGTATCATACGAAGCATCAGCAAGCGGAGCTGCAGAGATACAGCAAAAGCCACAGGACGTTGGCACCCATGAAATGGCACGGGGTTTCGAGAGATGTTATTGCTGCGGCAGATCCACCCATGACCAGAAGGACTGCTGGTTCAAGGACAAATCATGCAGGCAATGCGGTAAGATGGGACACATTGCACGTGTATGCAGATCTGGAAAAAAATCCGCTGACAGTAAAAAGGTCAATAAGGAAAAGTACAGAAAGGTACAAATGATGACGGACAGTAGCTCTGAAGACCAGAAGAGCGATAGTGACTCCGGAAACAAGAGACTAAGCCGTCTCAAATTACAGAAAGAAGATTACCAAACCATTTGGGTTACCCTCACGATAGCGGGGTCCCCAGTCAAAATGGAGCTAGATACAGGATCAGCTCTGACCGTCATGAGTCGACGGGATTACGAGCGGCTATTTCCGCATATACCTTTGAAAGACACATCCATTATCTTGAAGGCATATACGGGGCAGAAAGTATACCCCAGAGGGAAAATAAGGGTGCCTGTTGTATACAACGGCAAGGAAATACAGAAGTTGTATTTATACGTTCTGCAAGATGGTGGTCCACCGTTGTTGGGACGTGAATGGATCAGAAAGATACGTTTAGACTGGCACTCCATTCAGGCACTGACGGTGACCAGTAAGAAAAAAAATGATGATGACGTCATACCTGGACGATTAAAAGAAATCTTGGCTAACGCCAAAGAAGTGTTTCAACAGGAACTAGGAACCCTGAAAGGCACCACCGCCTCAATAAAAGTGGAAGATGCGGCAATTCCCAAGTTTTTTAAGGCAAGGCTGGTGCCATACGCAATTCGTCCAGCCGTCGAGGCAGAGCTGGAGAATTTGGAAAAAGCAGGCATGTTATCCAAGGTAGATTGGAGCGAGTGGGCAACACCCATCATCCCGGTCATGAAGAAAACATTGAATAATGATAAATCTGAAGAACAGAGAAAAATTCGCATCTGTGGGGACTTCAAGGTGACTGTAAACCCGGTTCTTCACACGGTACAGTATCCTCTTCCGAGGATAGAAGATATTTTCGCCTCACTATCCGGAGGGAAACGTTTCACCAAAATTGACTTAGCACAGGCATATCTACAGATGGAGGTTGAGGAGGCCTCTAAAAAGTATCTCATGATAAACACACACAAAGGCCTGTACCAGTACAATCGACTGGTTTTCGGAGTGGCATCAGCTCCGGCTATCTGGCAAAGAGCTATGGAGCAAGTCCTGCAAGGAATTCCGGGGACTCAATGCTACCTAGACGACATCCTTGTAACAGGAGAAAACGACAACGAGCGCCTTGCCAACTTGGAGCAGGTGCTCACGAGGCTGAGAGAACGGGGCCTACGAGCAAATCGCCCCAAGTGCGAATTTTTCCAGAAACAAATATCATATTGTGGCCATGTCATTAACGAAGAAGGGTTGCATAAGTCACCTGAAAAAATTGAAGCGGTCGTAAAAGCCCCCGCGCCTGAAAATGTCTCACAATTAAGGTCGTTCCTGGGATTAATAAATTACGGTCATAAATTTTTACCGAACTTGTCAACGGTTCTGCACCCACTTAACGCACTGCTACAAACGGGAGTAGTTTGGAAATGGAGCGAAGACTGTAAACGTGCCTTCCATAAATGCAAAGGCTTGATCACGTCCAGGGAAGTGTTGGCTCATTACAACCCATCACTGCCAATCAGGCTGGCGTGCGATGCATCCCCTTACGACGTGGGAGCGGTATTATCGCATAGATTCCCTGATGGCTCGGAGCGGCCGATAGCTTTTGCGTCACGCTCATTGAACTCAGCTGAGTGTAACTATGCCCAGATCGACAGGGAGGCACTCAACCTGGTGTGGGGGGGTGAAGAAATTCAACCATTACCTAGACGGACAAAAATTTACCTTGTTGACTGACCATCAACCCCTCGTCTCCATATTCAACCCTAAAAAGGGCGTTCCCATTATGACAGCGCAAAGGCTACAGAGGTGGTCCCTTTTCCTAGGGGCACACCAATATGGCATAGAATACAAAGGAACAAAACAGCATGGGAATGCTGATGGGTTATCGCGCCTACCGTTGCCAACGGTAGAAGAGGCGCCTACAGTGGACCCAGTGGAGATGTTCCACTCGACCATAGTGGAATGTCTACCGGTGACAAATTCTACCATTGAAAAGGAAACGAGAAATGACCCGACTCTCTCACGAGTCTACGATTTAACGGTGAAGGGATGGCCAGCACATGGCAAACCACTGTTGTCAGCATTCTCACATAGAAGAGAACAGTTGTCAGTGTGCCGAGGAACTTTTATGTGTGGATCCAGAGTGGTGATTCCACCCAAACTCAAGGATAAAGTGCTAAAGGAGCTTCACGAGGGGCATCTGGGTGGAGTGAAAATGAAGAACTTAGCCAGAGCGTTTGTGTGGTGGCCAGGTATCGATGGAAACATCGAAGAAATGACCAAGAGCTGTCTAGGATGCCAGAAGGTCCAAAACGCCCCACCACAAGCCCCTCTACATCCATGGGAGTGGCCCTCATCTCCATGGCAAAGGGTACATATCGACTTTGCTGGTCCATTTATGGACTCAATGTTCTTAATCGCGGTGGATGCACACTCCAAGTGGCCGGAGGTAATAAAGATGTCCTCCACCACCACGGAAAAAACCATCACAGTATTAAGGACCATATTCGCCAGGAATGGGCTGCCTGAACAGATCTGTTCTGATAATGGACCGCAATTTGTATCCGAAGAATTCAGGAAGTTCTTAAAAAACAATGGGGTTAAGCACTACACGTCCGCCCCATACCACCCTGCCACCAATGGATTAGCTGAAAGGTTTGTCCAGACCTTCAAGAAGGCCATAAAGGCCATGGGTAATGAAGACATAAATCTACAACATAAGGTAGATAACTTCTTGTTTGCGTACAGGAATGCAACACATGTGGTTACAAACCAAACCCCTGCCATGATGTTTTTCAATAGAAGACTAAGATGCCGGCTGGATTTGGTCAAGCCAAACGTCAGAAGGGATGTAGAGAACCGGCAATTTCAAAGCATGAATGAAAGGCCAACTAGAACCTTCCAGATAGGTCAACCAGTTTTGGCCCGGGACTACCGTACCAAGAAATGGCAGCCTGGAACTATTTGCACACGACTAGGACCGCTGATGTATACCGTGGACATTGGAGAAAGCATAATAAGGCGCCATGCTGACCAGATCATAGAGTCATCCGAAAAAGGACAACCTACACCACAACTCTATACGCCTAGTGATGAAGCAGAGGTACACATAGTATCTACCTCCGAGCCGGTGATACTGGAACCAGATGAACCCGACACTGGCATTGAAGCCGAATCGACCTTGCCAAAAGAACCTACTACACCACCGAATCCTACTACACCACCGAGGCGTTATCCGGACCGAGTCAGGAAGCCTCCAGAGAGACTGAATTTGTAATTGATTAACTTCAGCAAATGTGTAGATTATTGTTCTTGTAAAAATGTTATTTAATGATTACTTAAAATGTTATGTACTATTTAGCTAAAAAGGGAGGAATTGTAGTGTATGTACCTTTAAGGGGAGCTATGTTTTTGAAGCCCCTGTGTGCTGGAGTACCAGTAGTGACCACTCGGGTATATAAGCCTGTATAGCGTCTTGTGTAGTTAGTTCACCTCCAGACTTTGTTCAGTAAACACTTGTTAAATCAACTCCTGCATTCCGTGTCTCCATTAACACACGGATCTAACAAATACGGTAATGTAATGTGCGAGTTTGACACCAGTAAATACGGTAATGTAATGTGCATTGCATTGTGGGAATTACCCAGGAAAGCAGCAGTCAGCCATTTTACCAATAAAGTAAAGATCACAGTTATAAGCCTGTCTGCCTGACTCTGATTTAATTCGACATATCTACATGCTTGATTGAACGCATTGAAGCATAGATACAACAAGTACCTTCACCACACGGACTGCAGCGGTTCAAGAAGGCTGTTCACCACCACCTTCTCAAGGGCAATTAGGGATGGGCAATAAATGCTTGCCTTGCCAGCTACACCCACATCCCATGAATGAATACATTTGTTTTATTTTTTTTAATTTATGGTATACTGTCTTTCCATATTAGTCCTCCCAAAGTGCATCACCACACTTCTCCGCACTGAACTCCATCTGCCATGTTTCTGCCCATTTCACCATCCTGTCTATGTCATCCTGAAGCCTATAACTTCAGTATCCACTACTTTGCCAAGTTTTGTATCATCTGCAAAATTTTCTGTTTTAATTTCAGATTTCCAGTCTTTTGCTTTTGTTTTATTAGTATCTGAATATTATGAATAAAATACTCAGGTTAGGTGGGAAGATTCGGATGCCCTTAACTTTGAAAGATATAGAAGAACACATTTGGGGGGAGAAATTCAGTATCGCCCCATTTGGGGCGCAATTATCGGCCGGGCGCAAAGATTAGTGCCTGGCGCTAATTATCGCCTCCGACTGCAAACTTGGCTTTTATCGCCCCTGGAGGTGATTGGAGCGCTAAATCAGGTGTTACACACCTGTCGTAAGGCGCAAGGGCCGAGCAGCGAGGTGCTACCTCAGAGTGCTGGCGATGCTCATGTGATGTCAGTCAGCAATGGAACAGAGACACACTGGCGCCGGCCAGTTCTTAAAGGGGAGGGTCGATCTTCCTCTCCATCCACATCCTGCTCATTGCAGCCTTGAATCTCGGCCTGGAGAGACCTGTAAATCAAATCTGTTGGAAAGTAAAAAGGAGAGGCCCAGGGAAAGAGCTGAGAGTGCAGCCCCCATATTCTCTTTTAAATCGATGCGAGGAAGATCAAATCAGAAAGAACCTGCAAAGTGCTGCTCAATACCCAAAACTCCTCAACACAGCTTTGAATATCTCCTGCAGTCTCTCTCTCTCACTCAGAATGCGTGGTTCCAAAATTTCGCCGACAAAAAAAGGTAGGAACAGTCGCCTTTAAATAACACTTCCCTAGTCCCTTCCTGACTGCAAAACGCTCCCCTCAACCTGTCATTGCTAGCGGCAGGTGGTAAGGCAGGGGGCGCCACTCAATATCCTGTCCGGGGTGCTATTGGAGCATTGCACACTCGACTGGCGTCACGATCTGCCGGCGCAGGAGATCGTGGCGGTATTGTTTGGCGCTGCCACAAAATGTCTAGTTAACTTCGTGAGCGACGCAAACATCGCCGCGCACAGGCGCTGGTTGCTTTGCGCCCCATTAGCGCCCTCTTAAAGTGCTAACGGGAGGCGCAAACCAACTGAATGTTTCCCCCTTAAACTCTAATGCTGACGGTGATGCCTTTTTCATTCTTCCGGATCTCTGAAGAAAACTTGCCTATCGATCTCCAAAACCACGATACTGAGAAGATCACACAGAGGCCATGATTTCGCCAGCCGTGGCGAGTCTGGTGCAGCCGGAGTACAGAGCGGCCTCACACCACGCTCCCGTCTTCATCCCGCCTCCTCGAAGTGATTTTACGTTGATTGGGCTTGTTAAGCCCGCTGTGCGAGGTTCTTGGCCAATTAAAAGGAAGTGGGTTGGATTACGTCATTTGATGATGCGTCATCAGCCGGTTTCCTTAAGAGGACCATGTCCACATTCATTTTAACAGTTGTGCTGTCAGTATTCTACAGCATTGAGGTGCTGCAAACACTGACAAGCACTGCACAAAGGGGTGCATGGCTGTAACCAGGCTCTCCCATGACTCCCTCCATATGCTTATGTAGGGAATCACAGCACACAGGGAGGTCCTCTTCCCTGCCTTCTTCTTCTTAGGCAGTCCCTCGGAACTGAGGATGACTTGCTTCCACATTAAAAATGAGTTCTCAGGTGACTGATGAGTCCAATGTGGGACCTACAGTCTCTGTCACAGGTGGGGCAGACGGTGGTTGAAGGGGCGGGTGGGTGGGGTGCTTGCGTTGATGTGCGCTCCTTGCGCTGCTTGCGCTTGGCTTTCGCTTGCTCCCGGCAAAGAGACTCGAGGTGTTCGGCGCATTCCCGGATGCTTCTCCTCCACTTTGTGTGGTCTTGGGCCAGGGACTCCCAGGTGTCGGTGGGGATGTTGCACTTTTTCAAGGAGGCTTTGAGGGTGTCCTTGAAGCATTTCCTGTGCCCACCTGGGGCTCTCTTGCCGTGCCGGAGCTCCGAGTAGAGCGCTTGTTTTGGGAGTCTCGTATCGGGCATGCGGACAATGTGACCCGTCCATCGGAGCTGGTTGAGCATGGTCAGAGCTTCGATGCTGGGGATGTTGGCCTGAGCAAGAACACTGACGTTGGTGCGCCTATCCTGCCAATGGATTTGCAGGATCTTGCGGAGGCAGCGTTGGTGGTACCTCTCCAGTGCTTTGAGGTGCCTGCTGTACATGGTCCATGTCTCTGAGGCATACAGCAGGGCAGGTATCACTGCTGCCCTGTAGACCATGAGCTTAGTGCCGGGTTTGAGGTCCTGGTCTTCAAACACTCTCTTCCTCAGGCGACCAAAGGCTGCACTGGCACACTGAAGGCGGTGTTGGACTTCGTCGTTGACGTCTGCCCTTGTTGATAGTAGGCTCCCGAGGTATGGAAAATGGTCCACATTGTCCAAGGCTTTGTCGTGGATTTTGATAATTGGGGGGCAGCACTGTGTGGCGGGGCAGGTTGGTAGAGGACCTTTGTCTTACGGATGTTTAGTGTAAGGCTCATGCTCTCGTATGCTTCGGTGAAGGTGTTTACAATGGCTTGGAGTTCAACCTCTGAGTGAGCGCAGACGCAAGCATCATCTGCATACTGTAATTCGACGACAGAGGATGGGACGACCTTGGATCGGGACTGGAGGCGATGGAGGTTGAAAAGTTTCCCATTTGTTCTGTAAATTAGCTCCACTCCAGTGGGGAGCTTACTGAGGGTGAGATGGAGCATTGCAGCAAGGAAGATTGAGAAGAGCGTTGGTGCGATGACACAGCCTTGCTTGACCCCGGCTCGTACGTGAATTGGGTCTGTGGTGGAACCGTTGGTCAGGATCATGGCTTGCATGTCATCGTGAAGCAGGCGGAGGATAGTGACAAACTTTTGAGGGCAGCCGAATTTGAGGAGGACACTCCATAATCCCTCACGGTTGACAGTGTCGAAGGCCTTTGTGAGATCAAAGAAGGCCATGTACAGTGGTTGGTGCTGTTCCCTGCATTTCTCTTATAATTGACGTGCGGTAAAGACCATGTCCATTGTGCCCCTCAGTGGGCGGAATCCGCATTGCGACTCTGGGAGGAGCTCTTCGGCCACTGGGAGAAGGCAATTGAGGAGGATTCTTGCAATGACTTTCCCTGTGGCAGGTAGCAGGGAAACTCCTCTGTAATTACCGCAATTGGACTTGTCACCTTTCTTGAAGATGGTCACAATTACGGCATCTCTGAAATCCCCTGGCATGCTCTCCTCCTTCCAGATAAGAGAAATGAGTTCATGAATTCGCACCAGTAGTGCTTCTCCGCCATGCTTTAGTGCCTCGGCAGGGATTCCATCTGCTCCTGAGGCCTTGTTGTTCTTCAGTTGTCGGATGGCCTTTTCAACCTCATGCTGGGCTGGGGTTATGCTGAGATGGTGGCGGGTAGCATGCTGTGGGATGGAGTTGAGGGCACTCGTGTCGAAGACAGAGTCATGGTTAAGGAGATCTTCAAAGTGCTCCTTCCAGCGGGCACTGACTGCTTCCCTGTCCTTGATGAGTGCCACTCTGTTCTTGGCTCACAGTGGGGAAGGGCCTTGGGTGCTTGGGCCACAGATGGTCTTGACTGCGCTAAAGAATCCATGCACATCGTGGTTGTTAGCTAGCTGCTGGATCTCCTGCGCTTTCTCCACCCACCATCTGTTCTTTAGGTCGTGAGTTTTTTGTTGGACCTCGGCCTTCGGGCTTCTGTAGAGCTGCTTTCTTGCTCTCGTGTTTGAGATGGCTCCTGTGCTGGCAGCTCCCTAGTGAGCTCCTTTGCCATCCTTGACAAACCATTGCCATCCTTTGCTCTCTTTCCCCCCAGTCTCCTCTCTTCTGCTGTTTAAGTTCCCCTGGCTCTAATAGTGGGTGCATTTTTACCCCTAACTGCAAGTTCAAGCTGCAAGGTTAAAGTTACCTGAGCCAACTGCCCATCCCCCGACCATGCCTGTTCTTCCCTGCCAATGGGCGGAAGAGACCTCTCCAGGACACCAATGTAGCCTGGTTGCACATTGCACAGGAGGACACAAGCAGGGATGTCGCTAGGAGGGCCTGGGTGCAGTGCCACAAACCTTTCAATGATCACAGTAGATCACGAAACATTACTGCAAAGCCACACTCAACCTTATCCTCCTGTGCCTCTCATCACATCCCCATCACTCTGACTTCCCTACCCTACTCCTGCATGCACATCCTTACTCACACCAACTTACCTTGCACCTCCACCCATCCCTCTCTATCTATATTATCACTTTCTCATCTCACTAGCCCCCTACATTCACCCTCATCCTAGTCCAATCATACCAACCAACAACACACAAGGGTAGGTACTTGGCTGTTTTAGTCAATGTACATGTAAACTTTCTGTTAATATGCTGTCAAGCATTGAAATCCTTATTTTAACCACTTTGCCTTCTTGGACAGATTTGTGTGCATCTTTGAAAGTAATTTGTGAGTTCCAGTGAATGGTGAGACATAACGACATCCCCGCCCCTGCCCCCAATGGTGATGAGTGTGAAAGGAATGGCTTGGACATTATAAGGATGCTGTATGGTGCTGGTGTGGGGTGGTGCCAACCTGGTGCATCATGGGGCAGCCAGGGTGTACCGTGTTTAGTGTAGCAAATCTGGACATGGTGAGGCCAATCGCTGGCGTCCTGGGCAAAAATGTGCACAGGTGATTGTAATGATCAGTAACCTGTCATTCTGGAATGGTACACTAGATGGTGCTGTATGTATATAAGAGTGGGCTACCCACGATGCACTAGGCTAACAACAAGGCAGCAGTCAAGGTGGATGCCTCTACAGATATTGTACCTAGTCCACATGTGCTCAATAAAGTGTCTAGCAAAAGCTAGCTGTTCTTAATAAAAATGACTAGTTATTAATGAACATAACATGGTACCAGGATTGGTAAGATCTGCTGAATATTGTGCAATGCGACATGGAGAATTTGAAGCCACCAGAGCGTTTGAAACTCACAGGAAATGTCGACTACAATTGGCAGACTTTTAAACAACAATTCGAACTCTACATTGCTGCCATCGGGTATGGTACGAAGCCAGACGCAAGGAAAATAGCGTTGCTGCTCACGGTTGCAGGCCCACAGGTGATAGAGGTATTTAATACATTTGTATTTAATCCAGAGGAGAACAGAGAAAAATTAGACGATGTGATAAAGAAGTTTGATAGGCATTGTTCTCCCAAAAAGAATAAAACCTGTGAGAGGTACATCTTCCGTTCTCAGACACAGCAGCAAAATTAGACTTTTGATAGCTTTTTGACTGATCTGAAACTGAAAGCACAGTCATGTAATTTCTCTGAGCTGAAAACATCCATGATTCGTGACCAGATTGTGTTTGGTATTCATGATAAAAAAAGTCAGGGAATGTCTGTTGAGAGAAACCGAACTAACATTGGAAAATGCTGTGAAAATATGCCAAGCTAGCGAGCTAGCTCAAAAGCATGCCAAGATTTTCAGTGAAATCAATGATGATGCAATTGCAGTAAGTGCTGCTGTCGGTGCTGTGTCCTACAAGGGGAAGAAACATGGGCAGAACAGAAGTGAAAAGCAATCGGAGGAAGAAATTTTTAATTGTAAACGCTGTGGTTACAAACACCAGTTAAAACAATGCCCAGCGATTGAAAAAATGTGCACAAAGTGTAATGGAAAGAATCACTTTGCCAAACAATGCTTTTCAAAAGTAAAAACAAAGAAAGGGCAATGAGTTAATGTGATTGAGGACACTGATTTAAGTGAGACATGTTTTGTAGGAATGGTGTCATGTGACAATATCAAAAAGGATACAGAAAATGTGCAGCCCTCAGGAATTAACAATGCTGAACATAAAGTTAATGCAGTAAAAGAGGACAAATGGATGATCCCACTGCAGGTAAATGGAGCATTAGTTACATTGAAACTAGACACTGGGGCAAAAGCAAACTTAATCAGTGTGACTGACAATAACAACATGAAAGAAAAGCCCAAAATACAGAAAAAGTCAGTACTACTGAAGGACTATAATGGACAGAAAATAGATAGCTTAGGTGTATGCAGACTTAAAGTGACAGTCAAAGACAAAGTGCATCATCTCATGTTGTCTGTTGTGGCTGAAGGACTTGATTCATTACTGGGTGACAAAGCTTGTGAGGACTTAGAACTGGTCAAGAGAGTATACCGTATAAACTGTGCCATAAGCAGACCAGATGACTCGGTGGATTCTGTAGTGAATAATTTCCAGGATGTGTTCAAAGGATTTGGAGCTATACCATTCAATTACAAGATCCAGCTAAAGGAGGATGCTCAGCCAGTGGTACATGCTCCACGAAGAGTTCCAGCACCCCTGCGTGACCAGCTCAAGAATGAACTGGACAGAATGACCACACCTTGGGCTAGATTTTCAGTATAGACAGTTTTGGGGCGCTAACCTTAGCGCCCGCCCGAAGTTAGCGCCCGCCCCAAAGTAGCGCCCCGTTGCCGGAAATTCAGTGGCTTCGCCCTAAGAGGTTGGTGGAGCGCTAAAAGAGGCGTTCCACTACTATCTTTAGGCGCTAAGCCGGCGGTGCAGAGCGCAGCGCCCGAGCTCGGGCGCAGCGCACGGCAGACACTCTGGTGCCAGTGAGCTCTTAAAGGGGAAGGGTGCATGTGTTTTTTGAAGAGGAGGAGGAGGAGGAGGAGGAGGAGGAGGAGGAGGAGGCCGGAAACATAAATACACCGTTCACAACAACACACTGGACCCTTCCACACAACACATGCAGACTGCCGTTTATAGTGCAGGAGGAGTGCCCTTTAATTTGCGCTCCCCAGGGTGTGTTGCGTTCCATTTTACAAACGCTCTGGACGCCAGCCGCAGAATGGGGCGGTCCGACTGAAGTTTGGATTCGGGGCGGCCAAAGGGCGTTGCACGAGGATGTGATGTCATTTTCTGCGCGCGCATCCGGGCGGCCGCTAAACTTTGCGCCGGCGCTAACGGGCAACTTAATTTGGGGCGGGGCGCAAACTGCGCTGCGCCCGGGCGCTACACGAATAGCGCCCGAAAATCACTTCTCTTAAGGCGCTAACTGCTGGCGCAAGCAACTGAAAATCTAGCCCCTTGAGTCATCAGGAAAGTCGAAGAGCCAACAGACTGGGTTAACTCCATGGTATGTGTAAAGAAAAAGAACAATGATCTAAGAATATGCTTGGATCCAAAGGACTTAAATGCAAACATAAAACGTGAACACTACCAGATTCCCAAGCGAGAAGAAATCACCAGTGAAATATCAGGTGCCAGATACTTTACAAAGCTCGATGCCTCACAAGGATTTTGGCAACTAAAACTGGATGAAGAGAGCACCAAATACTGTACCTTCAACACACCATTTGGCAGGTATTGTTTCCTCAGAATGCCTTTCGGGATAATATCTGCATCTGAAATCTTTCATAGAGTGATGGAACACATAATTGAAGGTCTGGAAGGAGTTCGGGTCTATGTTGATGACATCATCATCTGGGGCTCCACACTGAAAGAACACAATGAGAGACTGAATAAAGTGCTACAGAGCATACGCCGGAATGGACTAAAGCTCAACAAAGCCAAGTGTCAGTTTGGCGTCCAGGAAGTCACTTTCCCAGGAGATAATCTATCTGGTAAAGGAATAGAGCCAGATATGGAAAAAGTAAACGCCATACTCAAAATGCCCCGACCCACTGACAAAAAAGGAGTGCTACGCATCATGGGGATGATAAACTTCATTGGAAAGTTCATTCCTAACTTGTCAGCCAAGACAGCCTGTCTGCGAGACCTGCTACGTAAAACAAATGAGTTCGCATGGACAGAAAGACATGAACAAGAGTGGATAAACTTCAAAACAGTGCTGACAACCACACCTGTACTCACCTTCTTTGACCCAACAAAAAGAATCAAAGTGTCAATGGATGCATCAAAAGATGGCCTAGGTGCGGTCTTGCTACAAGCAGAGGGTGAAGATTGGAAGCCTGTTGCCTATGCCTCCAGGTCTATGACTGATACTGAGTGTCGATACGCCCAGATTGAAAAGGAATGCCTAGGCTTGGTAGTTGGACTAGAAAAGTTTCATGGCTACATATATGGACTTCCCACCTTCACAGTTGAGACAGACCACAGCCCACTGGTTGCCATCATAAAAAAAATCTGAATGAGATGTCTCCAAGTATACAATGACTCATGATGAAGCTGCAAAGATATGACTTTGAACTGATCTACACACCAGGCAAATACATAGTGTTAGCAGATGCACTATCCCAAGCACCCACAATGAGTCATGTGAGCTCTACTGAAGAAGACGTGGATGTTCATGTGAGTATGGTCACTGCTGCGCTGCCCGTGTCAGACACAAAATCAAAGCAAATAGCAGAAGAAACAGTAAAAGATACAGTATTACAAACAGTGATAGAGAACATTCATCATGGTTGGCCAAAAGGTTCCTGTCCAAAATATTTTCACATAAGGTCAGAATTGAGTGTCGCAAGTGGACTATTACTAAAACAGAACAGAATAGTCATTCCACAGGCTCTACGTCAAGATATGCTCAAAAGGATTCATGAGGGACACCTCGGAATTGAAAAATGCAAAAGGAGAGCAAGAGACACTGTTTATTGGCCTGGCATAAATAAGGACATTGAGAACATGATAGGCAAATGTGAGACATGTCAGAAACACCAAAACAAACAAGCAAAGGAACCAATGATAGTAGCTGACATACCAACAGCACCATGGCAAAAGGTTGGTATGGACCTTATTCATTTAAATGGTAAAGACTATCTAATAGTGATTGACTACTATTCTAACTATCCTGAGATGGCACTGCTCTCAAGCACCACAGCAAGCAGTGTCATAATGCATGTGAAATCCATCTTCACCAGACATGAAATTCCCAGGATTGCCGTTAGCGACAATGGTCCGCGCTTCAACTGTAAGGAGTGGCAACAGTTTGCAGCACATTATGACTTTCAACACATCACATCCAGTCTTTTGTATGTTCAGTCGAATGGTAAGGCAGAGAAAGGTGTTCAAGTTCTCAAGCAGCTACTGAAGAAAGCGACAGAAAGCAAGTCTGATCCTTATCCTGCCCTGCTGAGCTACCGAGCCTCCCCTTTAGACTCTGGTTCTTCACCTGCTGAACTCCTAATGGGTCGCAAGTTGTGTACCACGCTACCCTGCTGTGCAAAAGAAAAGCAGAGTAAGGAACTGAGACAGAGACTTCAACTGTTAAAGCTGAAACAGAAATCATACTATGACAAGTCATCCAAAACTCTGAAACCATTGACAAGGGATGATGTTGTCAGGATTGAGGATCCAGATGCATGGAACAGGAAAGCTACAGTTCTTGAGGAAGTAGGACCAAGGTCATACACTGTTAGAACTGAGGATGGACAGATTCTCAGGAGGAACCGCCGTTCCCTCCTAAAAACACAAGAGACTATCGAAGAGCAAATCGATGACAATGCCGCAACTGAATCTTGTCACTCACCACCAGAACAATCTAACACAAATACACATACAGGCTCTCATGAAAACACATCAGACTTACCTGTGCTGAGAAGATCCACACATGAAGTAAAAAAGCCTGATAGACTTAATCTTTGAGTAGAAAGAAAACTACATTGACAATGTATTGACTGTTGAAGATGTTTATGTTGTTATTGATTGATATTGATTGATACTGATTTTGTTTAACCTCAAAGAAAGGGGGATGAAATGATCAGTAACCTGTCATTCTGGAATGGTGCACTATGTGGTGCTGTATGTATATAAGAGTGGGCTACCCATGATGCACTAGGCTACCCACAAGGCAGCAGTCAAGATGGATGCCTCTACAGATACTGTACCTAGTCCACATGTGCTCAATAAAGTGTCTATCAAAAGCTAGCTGTTCTTAATAAAAACGACTAGTTATTAATGAACATAACAGTGATGATGCTCTGTGTCCAGTGCAACAGCAGTTGATTGCGGAGAAGGTTCGTGTGGATGTTGATGCTGCTGGTGTACCTGGTGCTGCTGGTGATGGGGCTCATCGTGTTGGGATTCTGAGGACCAAGATGAGAATTTTTCAAGGGCATCGATGCTGATGGAATAGATGGAAGGTGAGGTTGAGAAGACAGGAGTAACCTGTCAATGTTGAGATAGGTTGTTCCAAGGAGGTGACATTGGATAGAGAGATTACTCCAAACACTTCAATAGTTCATAAAGCTCAAAAATGTGCTTCAAGTCATTAAAGCTCCAGGTTTTAGGATTAGGAAGTGACCAGCTGCGAAATGGTAGGTATAGAATATCACTCACTGTGATGTTCCATATCACTCACTGTGATATTCTATAACACTCACTGTGATACTCTATAACTCTCACTGTGATATTCTATAACACTCACTGTGATATTCTATAACACAAACTGCGATATTCTATAACACACACGGTGATATTCTATAATTCCCACTGTGATATTCTACAACAATCACTGTGATATTCTATTACAATCACTGTGATATTCTATAACATCCACTGTGATATTCTAATTTACTCACAGTGATATTCTATAACACTCACTGTGATATCTTATAACACTCATTGTGATATTCTATAACACTCACTGATATTTTATAAAACTTACTGTGATATTCTATAACAATCACTGTGAGATTCTATAACACTCACTGTGATATTCTATAACACTCACTGTGATATTCTATAACACTCACAGTGCTATTCTATAATTCCCACTGTGATATTCTACAACATTTACTGTGATATTCTATAAAACTCACTGTGATGTTCTATAACACTCACTGTGATATTCTATTTTACACACAGTGATATTCTATAACACTCACTGTGATATTATATAACACTCACTGATATTTCATAACAATCACTGTGATATTCTATAACACTCACTGTGAGATTTTATAACACTCACTGTGACATTCTGTAATACTCACTGTGAGATTCTATTTCACTCACTGTGATATTCAATAACACTCACTGTGAGATTCTATAACACACACTGTGATATTCTATAACACTCAGGGTGCTATTCTATAATTCCCACTGTGATATTCTATGACATTCACTGTGATATTTTATAACACTCACTGTGATGTTCTATAACACTCAATGTGATATTCTATAAAACTCATTGTGATATTCTATGAAACACACTGTGATATTCTATCAAACTCACTGGAATATTTTATAACACTCACTGTGATATTTTTATAACACTAAATGTGATATTCTATTACACTCATTGTGATATTTTATAACACTCACTCTAATATTCTATAACACTCACTGTGAGATTCTATAACACTCAGTGATATTCTATAACACACACTGTGATATTCAATAATTTCCACTGTGATATTCTATAACATTCACTGTGATATTCTATAACACACACTGTGATATTCAATAAATCCCACTGTGATATTCTATAACACACACTGTGATATGCAATAATTCCCACTGTGATATTCTATTTTGCTGACTGTGATATTCTATTTTACTCACAGTGATATTCTATTTTAGTGACAGGGATATTCTCTAACACTCACTGTGATATTCTACAACACTCACTGTGATATTCTACATCACTCATTGTGATATTCTATACCATTCACTGTGATATTCTATAACACTCACTGTGAGATTCTATAAAACTAAAGGTGATATTCTATAACACTAATTGTGAGATTCTATAACACTCACTGTGAGATTATATAACACTCACTGTAACCTTTTATAAAACTCACAGGGATACTCTGTAACACTCACTGTGCAAATCTATAACACTCACTGTGATATTCTATAATTCGCACTGTGATATTGTATAACATGCACTGTGATATTCTATAAGACCCACTGTGAGATTCTATAACACTCACTGTGATATTCTACAACACTCACTGTGATATTCTATCAAACTCACTGTGATATTCTATACCACACACGGTGATATTCAATAATTCCCACTGTGATATTCTACAACATTCGCTGTGATATTCTATAACACACACTGTGATATTCCATAACACACACTGTGATATTCAATAATTCCCACTGTGATATTCTATAACACACACTGCGATATTCAATTATTCCCACTGTAATATTCTATAACATTCACTGTTATATTCTATAACACACACTGTGATATTCTGTAACACACACTGTGATATTCAATAATTCCCACTGTGATATTCTATAAAACTCACTGTGATATTCAATAATTCCCACTTTGATATTCTATTTTGCTCACTGTGATATTCTATTTTACTCGCAGTGATATTCAATTTTACTCACAGGGATATTCTCTAACATTCACTGTGATATTCTATAACACTCAATGTGATATTCTACACCACTCATTGTGATATTCTATAACATTCACTGTGATATTCTATAACACTCACTGTGAGATTGTATAACACGAAAGGTGATATTCTATAACACTAATTGTGAGATTCTATAACACTCACTGTGATATTCTGTCAAACTCACTGTGATAGTCTATAAAACTCACTGTGATATTCTATAACACTCACTGTGATATTCAATAATTCCCAATGTGATATTCTATAACATCCACTGTGATATGCTATAACACTCACTGTGATATTCTATAACACTCACTACGATATTCTACAACACTCATTGTGATATTGTATAACATTCACTGTGATATTCTATAACACTCACTGTGAGATTCTATAACACTCACTGTGATATTCTATAACACTCACGGTGATATTTTATAAAACTCACAGGGATATTCTCTAACACTCACTGGCCTAGAAATTCATTGACGCCACTTTTGGGGCGCTAAAGTGGGGCGTCCGCTAAAGTTAGCGGCCGCCGCCAAATCTAGGCCACTTCTCCGATATTCATTAGCTTCGCCCTACTAGTTCGGGTGAGCGCTAAAACTGCTGTTGGACGCCTCTCTTTGGGCGCTAAGCCGGAGGTGGTGATCGATAGCGCCGAGGCCGGGCGCAGCGCAGGTGCGGCCATCTCGTGACTGACAGCAGACACCCTGGCGCCGGCCAGCTCTTAAGGGGGAAGGGTCGACTGTGTCTGCTGCCACGCCCTGGATAGTGGAGCCCTCCAGCTAGGCCTGAACACTGCTGCTGGACCCAAATAGCGCCTGAAGACATGGAGAAGGCCCGTGAACGTGCGCAGCGCTTCTCAGAGCGTGATCTGAGTGTGCTGCTTGCTGCTGTGGAGAAGAGGCGCCATGTTTTGTACCCGGACAATGGCAAGAAGGCGACGGTCCGCGTCTACAGGAGAGCCTGGAGGCATGTCGCCAGCAAGCTGTCAGCCAACAGCGACGTCCCCAGGACCGGTGCCCAATGCTGCAAAAAGATAAATGACCTCACACGCATTGTCAGGGTGAGTACCCTTTCCAATGACCTCCTCATCCTTGCATGTGCACCTCACATTATGGGCAAAGGGACCTGAAAGCTCTAATGGCCAGCCTTCATCCAGCAGGTATGGCACAGGCATGAGCATCAATTGCACATTCTGCACTGAACACACTGGCCAAGCTATTCCACCATGGGAGGCAGTGCACACCAGATCATGGCGACACACTGGCCAGGCTATTCCACCATGGGAGGCAGTGCACACCAGATCATGGCGACACACTGGCCAGGCTATTCCACCATGGGAGGCAGTGCACACCAGATCATGGCGACACACTGGCCAGGCTATTCCACCATGGGAGGCAGTGCACAGCAGATCATGGCGACACACTGGCCAGGCTATTCCACCATGGGAGGCAGTGCACACAAGATCACGGCGACACACTGTACTTAGAGGCCGTCCTTTCTCTTGCAGGCCAAGCTGGCGAATAATCGCAGGAGCCGGACTGCGACCGGGGGAGGACGACCCCATATCCAGCCACTCACCGACCTGCAACATCGCGTGGAGTGCATCATGGGTCGTCGGGTGATTGGGCCCGTTGCATGTGGAGATGACGACCCTGTTCTGGGAAGCAATGTTAAGGACATCACCTTTTGCACCTCTCTCGTCCCACTTGCGCATCAGATCTACATCCTTTGCCACTGTCCGACCAATGCGCTGAATGCCACCACTCATGCATCCCGCACTGACGCCCTCTCCTCACTCTAAAGCTACTCTTGTGCCTTCCTGCTTTCAGATGGTCAAGAGGAGGTCCCTCAACTTGCCAGTGACAGACCCTCCGAGGAGGAGCAGGAGGAGGAGCAAGAGGAAGGTGGCCCATCAGGGGAACCCTCAGCCGTGGCCACCCAGGCCAATGTAGGGGACACGTCTTCCCTGGAGGGCAGCGTGGCGGAAGTTTCGAAGGGGAGTGGAGCTCCTGGGACCTGTGTGCTGCAGAAAGGCGGGAGGGGGGTGGAAGCTCGGCGGCCTTCTCCCCAGAGGGGGGATGCGTCGGAGGGGAGTCCAATTGCTGGGCCCAGCGGCCTCCAGCAACGCAGGAAGGGTCGGCCAGCTCGGCGGCCTTCTCCCCAGAGGGAGAGTCCGGCCTCCAGTCAGGAGATGCTCTTCGCCGAGGAGATGGAACGCCTCGAAGACTTGTCCGCGAACTCGGAGCGCCGGCACATGGAGCTCATGGCGGCAGTGGCACAGTTGCCTGAGTCCATCAATTCCCTCTCTCGGAGTGTGGCCGAGTTCGGGCCCTTAGAGGCCACCAGTCGGGCGGAATACCGGGCAGATCTTTCAGCGACTGGCCAGGTGATTAGTGGTGCCGTCCAGTCACTGGCTGCTCTGCTGCGGGCAGTGAACAGGTCAACACGGGCACTCACTGCTGCCACACTCGCTGTGTCAGCCAGGCATCGCCAGGGCACCCGGCGCGCTGCAGCAGCACATCGGTCTGTCCCTCGGCAGATTGGTGCGCATGCTGCAGTGCTGGCCCGGGCGAGTGCCAGTGTCTCAGGCGACCAGCGAGCGCCTGCCATCCGCCAGCTTGCCGCCATTCCTCCAGCCGCCACTGCCACTCCCCCAGTGGAGCTGCCAGGAGCTGCTGCAGCGACTGATGCTGGCCAGCCACAGCTGCAGCAATCAAAAGCCGGCCGCTCGACGGCCAGACCTCGACTAGGCCGACCCCCAAGGGCATCTGCCGTCACGACATGTGCCCCTCAGGAGCCTGCCCCCAGCCTTGCAGCAGCCAATGGCCTTACTTTGAGGCGGAGCAGCAGGGCGGGCAGGGGCCACCCAAAGATGGCCAAGGCATCGCCCTAGCGGGCCAAATAGTCGAATGTGTGGCCATTTGTGTTTGTTTCTTGAGGCCGAGAATTGGATGTTTGTTTTTTGAAGGCCGATGATGTGATGTTTGTTTTGGACGAAGGCCGAGAATGACGGCCATTTTAGTTGCCCTATTTTGTTAATCCTCCCCAGGTTGTGGGAGCAAGTAATGTGTTTGAGTGTTTTTTGGGGGTTTCCTCTGTTTTTGGTTTTCATGTGGGAAGGGCCCAGAGTTTGTACAATAAAGCATTTTATTTATTCACATTGTCCATGTTTGATCTTTGAAGTGTTTGCTGCCTTAACCGGCTGAGGGCTTGCGGAGCGGCTGCAATCATGTTCTATCATTGGCACAAGCCATTCCCTGACAGGGGGCCTAGAAGTGACGTTCAATAAGCCGACGACGGGCGGCCCTTGGACCTTGTGCGTCCCTCCTGGGCTGGTACTCCTCGTCCTCGTCGTCCTCATGCTCCTCCTGAGGTGGTGGTCCAACGTGAGGTGGCAGTGCCTGAGTCCTGCGGATAGCCAGGTTGTGCAGCATGCAGCAAACGACGACGAATTGGGAGACTCGATCCTGCAAATACTGGAGGGCTCCCCCGGAGCGGTCGAGACAGCGGAACCATTGCTTGAGCACGCCGATTGTTTGTTCTATGAGGTTCCTCGTCGCTTGATGGCTGTCGTTGTATGCCTCTTCAGCAGGGGTCGTGGGCGCGCGGAGCGGGGTCATGGGCCAGGTACACAAAGGATAGCCTTTGTCCCTGATAAGCCATCCTCTTGGGGGAGGCTGTGCCTGGAACATGTCAGCCACAGTTGTCTGTCGCAGGATAAAGGCATCGTGGCTTCTGCCTGGAAAGCGGGCATTGACAGCTAGGGTGCGCTGCCTGTGGTCACACACCAGCTGTACATTGAGGGAATGGTAGCCCTTCCGGTTGCGGTAATCCTCGGCATGCTCAAGAGGTGCCCGCAAAGCCACATGCGTGCAGTCAATGGCGCCCTGCACCATGGGGGAGCCCGCTATTCTTGCAAACCCCACTGCACGCTGCTGCTGCTTGTCCAGGGTCATGGGGAAGGAGATGAATTGATGTCTCCTTCTGAAAAGGGCTTCGGTCACCTGGCGGATGCAGCAATGCACGGCGAACTGGGAGATGTTAGCGATGTCCCCAGTAGCGGATTGGAAGGAGCCGGAGGCATAGAAGTTGAGAGCCACCGTCACCTTCACTGCCACCGACAGAGATGTCCTGCGCATCAGCTGTGGCTGCAGATCTCTCTGAAGCAGCCGGCAGATGTCTGTAACCACCTCCCTTCGGAATCGTAGCCTCCTAACACACATCGCGGCAGACATGGTCAGATAGGAGGTCTGCTGGCGGTATACCCTGCGTGGGTAAGGCCTCAGTTGACGACGCCTGTTGCCCCCTCTGCGTCTAGCCAGGGCTGCCACTCTCTCACGGCGTCTGTAAGCCCTTCTGGCATAAGGCTGAAATTCAGCATTGCCACCCAATGCAGCCCCCATTATATGCTGGCAAACACTGAGCTCTGAATGAAGGCTAAGATAATTGGAAAGCTCTGGCCTGAGCCAAAATACCTGTCCAAGTGTTGGTCCAAACCAGTAAACTCTCCTCCTTGGTCTCTGACCAAAAAACCGTTGCACAAGAGTGAATGCTGCAAAATGGCTGGCCTTTATACTGCTGGGTAAGTGCGCTTTAATTAGCGCTCCCCCCGGCCCGGCTGGCCTGTGTAACGTTCCACTTCACAGTCGCTCGGGACGCCCGGCGCACAATGGGCCGGCGCGAGTGAAGTTCCGGTTTGGGGCGCACAAAGGGCGTTGCACTATTAAATGGCATCATGATCTGCGCACGCAGCAGGGCGCGCGCTAAGACTTTGCGCCGGCGCTAAATGTGTCCTGAAGTTGGAGAGAGGCGCAGATCGCGCTGCGCCCGGGCGATAAGCGCCTAGCGCTCGAGATCTACTCCCCCTAAGGCGCTAATGGCTGGCGCGCCCAACTGAATTTCTAGGCCACTGTGCTATTCTATAACACTCGTTGTGATATTCTTTAACATTCACTGTGATATTCTATCAAACTCACTGTGCTATTCTATAATACTCACTGTGATATTCTATAATTCCCACTGTGATATTCTATAACATTCACTGTGATATTCTATAACACTCACTGTGATATTCTGTAACACTCACTGTGATATTCTATAACACTAAATGTAATATTCTATAACAATCATTGTGATATTCTATCAAACTCATTGTGATAGTCTATAAAACTCACTGTGATATTCTATAACACTCACTGTGATATTCTACAACACTCATTGTGATATTCTATAACACTCACTGTGATATTTTATAAAACTCACAGGGATATTCTCTAACACTCACTGTAATATTCTATAATTCCCACTGTGATATTCTATAACATTCACTGTGATATTCTATAACACTCACTGTGATGTTCTATAACACTCACTGTGATATTCCGTAATACTAAATGTGATATTCTATAACAATCATTGTGATATTCTATCAAACTCACTGTGATAGTCTATAAAACTCACTGTGGTATTCTATAACACTCACTGTAATATTCTTTAACACTCACTGTGAGATACTATAAAACTCACTGCGAGATTCTATAATACTCACTGTGATATTCTCTAACAAACACTGTGATATTCTGTAACACACTCTGTGATATTCAATAATTCCCACTGTGATATTCTATAACATTCACTGTGATATTCTATAACACATACTGTGATATTCTATAACACTCACTGTGATATTCTATAACACTCACTGTGAGATTCTATAACACTAAAGGTGATATTCTATAACACTAATTGTGAGATTCTATAACACTCACTGTGATATTCTATCAAACTCACTGTGATAGTCTATAAAACTCACTGTGATATTCTATAACACCCATTGTGATATTCAATAATTTCAACTTTGATATTCTATAACATTCACTGTGATATTCCATAACACTCACTGTGATATTCTATAACACTCACTGTGATATTCTACAACACTCATTGTGATATTGTATAACATTCAATGTGATATTCTAAAACACTCACTGTAAGATTCTATAACACTAACTGTGATATTCTACAACACTCATTGTGATATTCTATAACACTCACTGTGAGATTATATAACACTCACTGTGACATTTTATAAAACTCACAGGGATACTCTGTAACACTCACTGTGCTAATCTATAACACTCACTGTGATATTCTATAATTCCCACTGTGATATTCTATAACATTCACTGTGATATTCTATAACACCCACTGTGAGATTCTATAATACTCACTGTGATATTCTACAACACTCACTGTGATATTCTTTCAAAATCACTGTGATATTCTATACCACACACTGTGATATTCAATAATTCCCACTGTGATATTCTATTACATTCGCTGTGATATTCTATAACACACACTGTGATATTCCATAACACACACTGTGATATTCAATAATTCCCACTGTGATATTCTATAACACTAAATGTAATATTCTATAACAATCATTGTGATATTCTATCAAACTCACTGTGGTAGTCTATAAAACTCACTGTGATATTCTATATCACTCACTGTGATATTCTATAACAAACACTGTGATATTCTGTAACACACTCTGTGATATTCAATAATTCCCACTGTGATATTATATAACATTCACTGTGATATTCTATAACACATACTGTGATATTCTATAACACTCACTGTGATATTCTATTCCACTCACTGTGATATTCTATTTTGCTCACTGTGATATTCTATTTTACTCACAAGTATATTCTCTAACACTCACTGCGATATTCTATAACCCTCATTTTGATATTCTATAATACTCACTGTGAGATTCTATAACACTCATTGTGAGATTCTATAACACTCACAGTGATAATCTATAAAACTCACTGTGATATTCTATAACACTCGTCGTGAGATTCTATAACACTCATTGTGAGATTCTATAAAACTCACTGTGATATCCTATAACATTCACTGTGATATTTTATAACACACACTGTGATATTCTATAACTCTAAAGTGATATTCTATTACACTAATTGTAAGATTCTATAACACTCACTGTGATATTCTATAACACTCACTGTGATATTCTATTTTCACAGGAAATCACAGGAACCCCACAGTGCAGATAGAGGCCATTTCGGCCCATCGAGCCTGCACCGACACATATCCCACCCTATCCCCATAACCCCACGTATTTAATCCCCCTAACACTAAGGGTCAATTTATCATAGCCAATCAACCTAACCCACACATCTTTGGAATGTGGGAGGAAACCGGAGCACCCAGAGGAAACCCACGCAAACACGGGGAGAATGTGCAAACTCCACACAGACAGTCACCCGAGGCCGGATTCGAACCCGGGTCCCTGGTGCTGTGAGGCAACAGTGCTAACCACTATGCCACCGTGCTGTGATATTCTGTCAAACTCACTGTGATAATCTACAAAACTCACTGTGATATTCGATAGCACTCACTGTGATATTCATTAATTCCCACTGTGATATTCTATAACATTCACTGTGATATTCTATAACACTCACTGTGATATTCTATAACACTCACTGTGATATTCTACAACACTTATGGTGATATTGTATAACATTCACTGTGATATTCTATAACACTCACTGTGAGATTCTATAACACTCACTGTGCTATTCTACAACACTCTTTGTGATATTCTATAGCACTCACTGTGATATTCTATAACACTCACTGAGATATTTTATAAAACTCACAGGGATATTCTCGAACACTCACTGTGCTATTCTATAACACTTGTGATATTCTTTAACCCTCACTGTGATACTCTATCAAGCTCACTGTGCTATTCTATAACACTCACTGTGATATTCTATAATTGCCACTGTGATATTCTATAACATTCACTGTGATATTCTATAACACTCACTGTGATATTCTATAACACTCACTGTGATGTTCTATAACATTAAATGTGATATTCTATAACAATCATTGTGATATTCTATCAAACTCACTGTGATAGTCTATAAAACTCACTGTGATATTCTATAACACACAGTGTGATATTCAATACCACACACTGTGATATTCAATAATTCCCACTGTGATATTCTATACCATTCACTGTGCTATTCTATAACACACACTGTGATATTCAATAATTCCCACTGTGATATTCTATAACAGTCACTGTTATATTCTATAACACATACTGTGATATTCTATAACACTCACTGTTATATTCTATAACACTCACTGTGATATTCTATAACATTCACTGTGATATTCTATTTTGCTCACTGTGATATTCTATTTTACTCACAGGGATATTCTCTAACACTCACTGTGATATTCTATAACACTCACTTTGATATTATATTACACGCTGTGATATTCTATAACACTCACTGTGATATTCTATAATAATCTCTGTGATTTTCTATAACACTCAATGTGAGATTCTGTAACACTCATTGTGATGTTCAATATCTCTGACTGTGATATTCTATAACACTCACGATGATATTCTATAACACTCACAGTGTTATCCTATAACACTCACTGTGATATTCTATAACACTCACTGTGATATTCTATTTAGCTCACTGTGATATTCTATTTTACTCACAGTGATATTCTATTTTACTCACAGTGACATTATCTAACACTCACTGTGATATTCTCTATCTATGACTGTGATATTCTATAACACTCACTGTGATATTCTATAACACTCACTGTGATATTCTGCAACACTCAGTGATATTCTATAACACCCTGTGATATTCACTAACTCACACAGTGATATTCTATAACACTCACTGTGATATTTAATAATACTCAATGTGATATTTTATAACACTCATTGTGATATTCTATAACACTCACTGTGATGTTCTCTAACAAAAACTGTTATATTCTATAACACTCACTGTGATATTCTACATCTCTGACTGTGATATCTTATGACACTCATTGTGATATTCTGTAACAGTCACTGTGATATTCTATAACACTCACTGTGATATTCTATAACTCTCAATGTGATATTCTGTAACACTCATTGTGATATCCTATTTTACTCACAGTGATATTCTATAACACTCATAGTGATATTCTACTTTACTCACAGTGATATTTTATGACTCTCAATGTGATATTCTATAACTCTCACTGTGATATTCAAAACACTCACTGTGATATTCTATAACATTCACTGTGATATTCTATAACACTCATTGTGATATTCTATAACACTCACTGTGATATTCTATAACACACACTGTGATATTCAATAAATCCTGCTGTGATATTCTATAACACACACTCTGATATTCAATAGTTCCCACTGTGATATTCTATAACATTCACTGTGATATCCTATAACACATACTGTGATATTCTATAACATTCACTGTGACATTCTATAACACTCACTGTGATATTCTATAACACTCATTATGATATTCTATTTTGCTCAATGTGATATTCTATTTTACTCACAGGGATATTCTCTAACACTCACTGCGATATTCTATAACACTCAATGTGATATTCTATAAAACTGTGATATTCTCTAACACTCATTGTCATATTCTTTAATACTGACTCTGAGATTCTATGACACTCACTGTGATATTCTATAACAATCACAGTGATAGTCCATAAAACTCACTGTGATATTCTATAACACTAACTGTGATATTCTATAACACTCATTTTGAGATTCTATAATACTCATTGTGAGATTCTATAAAACTCACTGTGATATCCTATAACATTCACTGTGATATTTTATAACACTCACTGTGATATTCTATAAAACTAAAGTGATATTCTATAAAACTAATTGTGAGATTCTATAACACTCACTGTGATATTCTATAACACTCGCTGTGATATTCTAATTTGCTCACTGTGATATTCTATTTTATTCACAGTGATATTCTATTTTACTCACAGTAATATTCTCTAACAATCACTGTGATATTTTATAACACTCACTGTGTAATTCTACAACACTCATTGTGATATTCTATAATTTTCACTGTGGTATTCTATAATACTGACGGTGATATTCTATAAAACTCATGAAATATTCTATAACACTCACTGTGAGATTCTGTCTCACTTTGATATTCTATAAGACTCAATGTGATATTCTATAACACTCACTTTGATATTATATAACACGCTGTGATATTCTATAACACTCACTGTGATATTCTATAATAATCTCTGTGATTTTCTATAACACTCACTGTGATATTCTATAACACTCATTGTGATGTTCTATATCTCTGACTGTGATATTCTATAACACTCACGGTGATATTCTATAACACTCACTGTGATATTCTATTTACCTCACTGTGATATTCTATTTTACTCACAGTGATATTCTATTTTACTCACAGTGACATTCTCTAACACTCACTGTGATATTGTCCCAGAAATTCGGGTCGGGGTCTTCCCACGGGTGCAAGCCCCCGACCTGCACTTACCTTGCGCGCCGGCAGTTGAGTTCTGGGCTCTCGTGGAATTCCGCTCCGGGGCTTGCTCCAACTCCCGGCGTGCTGTGCTTGCGTCCTGGGATCACGTGAGCCATGGGCAGCCTATCAGAGGAGGGGAAAGCCCATTCATAAGATTGACAGGAAGACCTGTCTAAACTTATGAATATACGGGCCCTCGAAAAACAGTAAACCTTCACATACATTTTTTTTTTAAATCACACTTTTTAAATAAACTATCAATTACATTAAATAACTATTTTAAACAATAATTTAAATTAATGAAAAAAATAATTTTATAAAAAAATGGGGCTAAAAATAAACTTACCTTGCTTTAAAGTATATAAAAATAATAAACCTGTGGAAAAAATGTTTTAATTTTAATTAATTGACCACTTACCTTTTAAAATGCCGACTTTATGCCTGGTTTTTACATTTCGAAAATCTAAAGACTTATCATCACGGGAAAAGCCTGTAAAAAAAATGTAAGTTCAAAGCGCACGCGTAGACTCCTGCACGCACGCGTTCGACCTCTGAAACCCTTCGTTCAGAGGAATGGAAGTGCCGGTTTCCCGCGCATGCGCGGTGCATGCAAGAAACCGGCACTTCCATCGGGTCCACGCGTGAGTACCCCGTGCGTACTCATGCTTTGGGACCCGAAGTTCTGGGCCATTGTATAACACTCACTATGATATTCTACAAAACTCATTGTGATATTCTATAACATTCACAGTGATATTCTATAACACTCAATGAAATATTCTATAACACTCACTGTGATATTCTCTATCTATGACTGTGATATTCTATAACACTCACTGTGATATTCTATAATACTCACTGTGATATTCTACAACACTCAGTGATATTCTATAACATTCTGTGATATTCACTAACTCACACAGTGATATTCTATAACACTCACTGTGATATTTAATAATACTCAATGTGATATTTTATAACACTCACTGTGATATTCTACAACACTCAGTGATATTCTATAACACTCACTGTGATATTCTCTAACAAAAACTGTTATATTCTATAACACTCACTGTGATATTCTTCATCTCGGACTGTGATATTTTATGACACTCATTGTGGTATTCTGTAACAGTCACTGTGATATTCTATAACACTCACTGTGATATTCTATAACTCTCAATGTGATATTCTATAAAACTCATTGTGATATTCTATTTTACTCAGTGATATTCTATAACTCACAATGTGATATTCTATAACACTCATTGTGATATTCTATAACACACACTGTGATATTCTATAACACTCACTGTGAGATTCTACAACATTCACTGGTATATTCTATAACACTCACTGTGAGATTCTATAACATTCTCTGTGATAATATATAACACACATTGTGATATTCTATTTTACTCACAGTGATATTCTATAACACTCATTGTGATATTCTATAACACACTGTGATATTCTATAACACTCACTGTGCTATTCTATAACAGTCACTGTGATATCCTATAACACTCACTGTGATATTCTATAAGTCTCAATGTGATATTCTATAACACTCAATGTGATATTCTATCACATTCATTGTGATAATCTATAACTCTCAATGTGATATTCTATAACACTCATTGTGATATTCTATTTTACTCACAGTGATATTTTATAACACTCAACGTGATATTCTATAACACTCATTGTGATATTCTATTTTACTCAGTGATATTTTATAACTCAAATGTGATATTCTATAAATCTCACTGTGATATTCAAATACTCACTGTGATATTCTATAACATTCACTGTGATATTCTATAACACTCATTGTGATATTCTATAACACACACTGTGATATTCAATAATTCCCACTGTGATATTCTATAACATTCACTGTGATATTCTATAACACACACTGTGATATTCAATAATTCCCACTGTGATATTCTATAACATTCACTGTGATATTCTATAACACATACTGTGATATTCTGTAACACTCACTGTGATATTCTAAAACACTCACTGTGATATTCTATAACACTCATTGTGATATTCTATTTTGCTCACTGTGATATTCTATTTTACTCACAGGGATATTCTCTAAAACTCACAGTGATATTCTATTTTACTCACAGTGATATTCTATAACACTCATTGTGATATTCTATAACACACTGTGATATTCTATAACACTCACTGTGCTATTCTATAACAGTCACTGTGATATCCTATAACACTCACTGTGATATTCTATAAGTCTCAATGTGATATTCTATAACACTCAATGTGATATTCTATCACATTCATTGTGATAATCTATAACTCTCAATGTGATATTCTATAACACTCATTGTGATATTCTATTTTACTCACAGTGATATTTTATAACACTCAACGTGATATTCTATAACACTCATTGTGATATTCTATTTTACTCACAGTGATATTTTATAACTCAAATGTGATATTCTATAAATCTCACTGTGATATTCAAATACTCACTGTGATATTCTATAACATTCACTGTGATATTCTATAACACTCATTGTGATATTCTATAACACACACTGTGATATTCAATAATTCCCACTGTGATATTCTATAACATTCACTGTGATATTCTATAACACACACTGTGATATTCAATAATTCCCACTGTGATATTCTATAACATTCACTGTGATATTCTATAACACATACTGTGATATTCTGTAACACTCACTGTGATATTCTAAAACACTCACTGTGATATTCTATAACACTCATTGTGATATTCTATTTTGCTCACTGTGATATTCTATTTTACTCACAGGGATATTCTCTAAAACTCACAGTGATATTCTATTTTACTCACAGTGATATTCTCTAACACTCATTGTGATATTCTATAATACTCACTCTGAGATTCTATAACACTCACTGTGATATTCTATAACAATCACTGTGCTATTCTATAACACATACTGTGATATCCTGTAACACTCACTGTGATAATCTATAACTCTCAATGTGATATTCTATAACACTCATTGTGATATTCTATTTTACTCACAGTGATATTTTATAACACTCAACGTGATATTCTATAACACTCATTGTGATATTCTATTTTACTCACAGTGATATTTTATAACTCTCACTGTGATATTCTATAACTCTCACTGTGATATTCAAAACACTCACTGTGATATTCTATAACAGTCACTGTGATATTCTATAACATTCACTGTGATATTCTATGACACACACTGTGATATTCAATAATTCCCACTGTGATATTCTATAAAATTCACTGTGACATTCTATAACACATACTGTGATATTCTATAACACTCACTGTGATATTCTATAACACTCACTGTGATATTCTATAACACTCATTATGATATTCTATTTTGCTCACTGTGATATTCTATTTTACTCACAGGGATATTCTCTAAAACTCACAATGATATTCTATTTTACTCACAGTGATATTCTCTAACACTCATTGTGATATTTTATAATACTCACTCTGAGATTCTATAACACTCACTGTGATATTCTATAACAATCACAGTGATAGTCTGTAAAACTCACTGCGATATTCTATAAAACTAACTGTGATATTCTATAACACTCATTGTGAGATTCTATAATACTCATTCTGAGATTCTATGCAACTCACTGTGATATCCTATAACATTCACTGTGATATTTTATAACACTCACTGTGATATTCTATAACACTCACTGTGATTTTCTAATTTGCTCACTGTGATATTCTATTTTACTCACAGTGATCTTCTATTTTACTCACAGTGATATTCCCTAACTCTCACTGTGATATTCTATAACACTCACTGTGTAATTCTACAACACTCATTGTGATATTCTATAATTTTCACTGTGATATTCTATAATACTGACGGTGATATTCTATAAAACTCATGAAATATTCTATAACACTCACTGTGAGATTCTGTCTCACTTTGATATTCTATAAGACTCAATGTGATATTCTATAACACTCACTTTGATATTATATAACACGCTGTGATATTCTATAACACTCACTGTGATATTCTATAATAATCTCTGTGATTTTCTATAACACTCACTGTGATATTCTATAACACTCATTGTGATGTTCTATATCTCTGACTGTGATATTCTATAACACTCACGGTGATATTCTATAACACTCACTGTGATATTCTATTTACCTCACTGTGATATTCTATTTACCTCACTGTGATATTCTATTTTACTCACAGTGATATTCTATTTTACTCACAGTGACATTCTCTAACACTCACTGTGATATTGTCCCAGAAATTCGGGTCGGGGTCTTCCCACGGGTGCAAGCCCCCGACCTGCACTTACCTTGCGCGCCGGCAGTTGAGTTCTGGGCTCTCGTGGAATTCCGCTCCGGGGCTTGCTCCAACTCCCGGCGTGCTGTGCTTGCGTCCTGGGATCACGTGAGCCATGGGCAGCCTATCAGAGGAGGGGAAAGCCCATTCATAAGATTGACAGGAAGACCTGTCTAAACTTATGAATATACGGGCCCTCGAAAAACAGTAAACCTTCACATACATTTTTTTTTTAAATCACACTTTTTAAATAAACTATCAATTACATTAAATAACTATTTTAAACAATAATTTAAATTAATGAAAAAAATAATTTTATAAAAAAATGGGGCTAAAAATAAACTTACCTTGCTTTAAAGTATATAAAAATAATAAACCTGTGGAAAAAATGTTTTAATTTTAATTAATTGACCACTTACCTTTTAAAATGCCGACTTTATGCCTGGTTTTTACATTTCGAAAATCTAAAGACTTATCATCACGGGAAAAGCCTGTAAAAAAAATGTAAGTTCAAAGCGCACGCGTAGACTCCTGCACGCACGCGTTCGACCTCTGAAACCCTTCGTTCAGAGGAATGGAAGTGCCGGTTTCCCGCGCATGCGCGGTGCATGCAAGAAACCGGCACTTCCATCGGGTCCACGCGTGAGTACCCCGTGCGTACTCATGCTTTGGGACCCGAAGTTCTGGGCCATTGTATAACACTCACTGTGTTATTCTACAAAACTCATTGTGATATTCTATAACATTCACAGTGATATTCTATAACACTCAATGAAATATTCTATAACACTCACTGTGATATTCTCTATCTATGACTGTGATATTCTATAACACTCACTGTGATATTCTATAATACTCACTGTGATATTCTACAACACTCAGTGATATTCTATAACATTCTGTGATATTCACTAACTCACACAGTGATATTCTATAACACTCACTGTGATATTTAATAATACTCAATGTGATATTTTATAACACTCACTGTGATATTCTATAACACTCAGAGTAATATTCTATAACACTCACTGTGATATTCTACAACACTCAGTGATATTCTATAACACTCACTGTGATATTCTCTAACAAAAACTGTTATATTCTATAACACTCACTGTGATATTCTTCATCTCGGACTGTGATATTTTATGACACTCATTGTGGTATTCTGTAACAGTCACTGTGATATTCTATAACACTCACTGTGATATTCTATAACTCTCAATGTGATATTCTATAAAACTCATTGTGATATTCTATTTTACTCAGTGATATTCTATAACTCACAATGTGATATTCTATAACACTCATTGTGATATTCTATAACACACACTGTGATATTCTATAACACTCACTGTGAGATTCTACAACATTCACTGGTATATTCTATAACACTCACTGTGAGATTCTATAACATTCTCTGTGATAATATATAACACACATTGTGATATTCTATTTTACTCACAGTGATATTCTATAACACTCATTGTGATATTCTATAACACACTGTGATATTCTATAACACTCACTGTGCTATTCTATAACAGTCACTGTGATATCCTATAACACTCACTGTGATATTCTATAAGTCTCAATGTGATATTCTATAACACTCAATGTGATATTCTATCACATTCATTGTGATAATCTATAACTCTCAATGTGATATTCTATAACACTCATTGTGATATTCTATTTTACTCACAGTGATATTTTATAACACTCAACGTGATATTCTATAACACTCATTGTGATATTCTATTTTACTCACAGTGATATTTTATAACTCAAATGTGATATTCTATAAATCTCACTGTGATATTCAAATACTCACTGTGATATTCTATAACATTCACTGTGATATTCTATAACACTCATTGTGATATTCTATAACACACACTGTGATATTCAATAATTCCCACTGTGATATTCTATAACATTCACTGTGATATTCTATAACACACACTGTGATATTCAATAATTCCCACTGTGATATTCTATAACATTCACTGTGATATTCTATAACACATACTGTGATATTCTGTAACACTCACTGTGATATTCTAAAACACTCACTGTGATATTCTATAACACTCATTGTGATATTCTATTTTGCTCACTGTGATATTCTATTTTACTCACAGGGATATTCTCTAAAACTCACAGTGATATTCTATTTTACTCACAGTGATATTCTCTAACACTCATTGTGATATTCTATAATACTCACTCTGAGATTCTATAACACTCACTGTGATATTCTATAACAATCACTGTGCTATTCTATAACACATACTGTGATATCCTGTAACACTCACTGTGATAATCGATAACTCTCAATGTGATATTCTATAACACTCATTGTGATATTCTATAAGTCTCAATGTGATATTCTATAACACTCAATGTGACATTCTATCACATTCATTGTGATAATCTATAGCTCTCAATGTGGTATTCTATAACACTCATTGTGATATTCTATTTTACGCACAGTGATATTTTATAACACTCAACATGATATTCTATAACACTCATTGTGATATTCTATTTTACTCACAGTGATATTTTATAACTCTCAATGTGATATTCTATAACTCTCACTGTGATATTCAAAACACTCACTGTGATATTCTATGACATTCACTGTGATATTCTATAACACTCATTGTGATATTCTATAACACTCACTCTGATATTCTATAACAGTCACTGTGATATTCTATGACACATACTGTGATATTCAATAATTCCCACTGTGATATTCTATAACATTCACTGTGATATTCTATAACACACACTGTGATATTCAATAATTCCCACTGTGATATTCTATAACATTCACTGTGATATTCTATAACACATACTGTGATATTCTATAACACTCACTGTGATATTCTAAAACACTCACTGTGATATTCTATAACACTCATTGTGATATTCTATTTTGCTCACTGTGATATTCTATTTTACTCACAGGGATATTCTCTAAAACTCACAGTGATATTCTATTTTACTCACAGTGATATTCTCTAACACTCATTGTGATATTCTATAATACTCACTCTGAGATTCTATAACACTCACTGTGATATTCTATAACAATCACTGTGCTATTCTATAACACATACTGTGATATCCTGTAACACTCACTGTGATAATCTATGACTCTCAATGTGATATTCTATAACACTCATTGTGATATTCTATTTTACTCACAGTGATATTTTATAACACTCAACGTGATATTCTATAACACTCATTGTGATATTCTATTTTACTCACAGTGATATTTTATAACTCTCACTGTGATATTCTATAACTCTCACTGTGATATTCAAAACACTCACTGTGATATTCTATAACAGTCGCTGTGATATTCTATAACATTCACTGTGATATTCTATGACACACACTGTGATATTCAATAATTCCCACTGTGATATTCTATAAAATTCACTGTGACATTCTATAACACATACTGTGATATTCTATAACACTCACTGTGATATTCTATAACACTCATTATGATATTCTATTTTGCTCACTGTGATATTCTATTTTACTCACAGGGATATTCTCTAAAACTCACAATGATATTCTATTTTACTCACAGTGATATTCTCTAACACTCATTGTGATATTCTATAATACTCACTCTGAGATTCTATAACACTCACTGTGATATTCTATAACAATCACAGTGATAGTCTGTAAAACTCACTGCGATATTCTATAAAACTAACTGTGATATTCTATAACACTCATTGTGAGATTCTATAATACTCATTCTGAGATTCTATGCAACTCACTGTGATATCCTATAACATTCACTGTGATATTTTATAACACTCACTGTGATATTCTATAACACTCACTGTGATTTTCTAATTTGCTCACTGTGATATTCTATTTTACTCACAGTGATCTTCTATTTTACTCACAGTGATATTCCCTAACTCTCACTGTGATATTCTATAACACTCACTGTGTAATTCTACAACACTCATTGTGATATTCTATAATTTTCACTGTGATATTCTATAATACTGACGGTGATATTCTATAAAACTCATGAAATATTCTATAACACTCACTGTGAGATTCTGTCTCAATTTGACATTCTATAAGACTCACTGTGGTATTCTATAACACTCACTTTGATATTATATAACACGCTGTGATATTCTATAACACTCACTGTGATATTCTATAATAATCTCTGTGATTTTCTATAACACTCACTGTGATATTCTATAACCCTCATTGTGATGTTCTATATCTCTGACTGTGATATTCTATAACACTCACGGTGATATTGTATAACACACACTGTGATATTCTATTTACCTCACTGTGATATTCTATTTTACTCACAGTGATATTCTACTTTATTCACAGTGACATTCTCTAACACTCACTGTGATACTGGCCCAGAAATTCGGTTTGGGGGCTTCCCGTGGGTGCAAGCCCCCGACCTGCACTTACCTTGCACGCCGACAGTTGAGTTCTGGGCTCCCGTGCAATTCTGCTCCGGGGCCAGCTCCAACTCCCGGCGCGCTGTGCTTGCGTGTCCCAGGGGCGTAGTTAGTGCGATGCATCCCCTGGGATCACGTGAGCCATGGGCAGCCTATCAGCGGAGGGGAAAGCCCATTCATAAGATTGACAGGAAGACCTGTCTAAACTTATGAATATACGGGCCCCAAAATAACAGTAAACCTTCAAATACATTTTTTTAAATCACACTTTTTAAATAAATTATAAATTACATTAAATAACTATTTTAAACAATAAATTGCATTTTTGAAAAAAATAATTTTATAAAAAAGGGTCTAAAAATAAACTTACCTTGCTTTAAATATTTAAAAATAATAAACCTGTGGAAAAAATGTTTTAATTTTAATTAATTCACCACTTACCTTTTAAAATGCAAGCTTTACGCCTGGTTTTTACATTTCTAATATCTAAAGATTTACCCATACGGAAAAAACCTGTAAAAAAAACGTAAGTTCAAAGCGCACGCGCAGACTCCCGCGCGCACGCGTTTGACCTCTGAACCCCTTCGTTCAGAGGAACGGAAGTGCCGGTTTCCCGCGCATGCGCAGTGCATGCAAGAAACCGGCACTTCCATCGGGTCCACGCGTGAGTACCCCGTGCATACTCACGCGTTGGGACCCGAATTTCTGGGCCATTGTATAACACTCACTATGATATTCTACAAAACTCATTGTGATATTCTATAACATTCACTGTGATATTCTATAACACTGACGGTGATATTCTATAACACTCAATAAAATATTCTATAACACTCACTGTGATATTCTCTATCTCTGACTGTAATATTCTATAACCCTCACTGTGATATTCTATAACACTCAGAGTGATATTCTATAACACTCACTGTGATATTCTACAACACTCAGTGATATTCTATAAAACTCTGTGATATTCATTAACTCACACAGTGAAATTCTATAAAACTCACTGTGGTATTCTATTTTGCTCACTGTGATATTCTATTTTACTCACAGGGATATTCTCTAACACTCACTGCGATATTCTATAACACTCAATGTGATATTCCATAACACTAAATGTGATATTCTATAACACTCATTGTGATATTCTATAATACTCACTCTGAGATTCTATAAAACTCACTGTGATACCCTATAACATTCACTGTGATATTTTATAACACTCACTGTGATATTCTAATTTGCTCACTGTGATATTCTATTTTACTCACAGTGATATTCTCTAACTCTCACTGTGATATTCTTGATATTCTATCATTTTCACTGTGATATTCTATAATACTGACGGTGATATTCTATAAAACTCATGAGATATTCTATAACACTCACTGTGAGATTCTGTCTCAATTTGACATTCTATAAGACTCACTGTGATATTCTATAACACTCACTTTGGTATTATATAACACGCTGTGATATTCTATAACACTCACTGTGATATTCTATAATAATCTCTGTGATTTTCTATAACACTCACTGTGATATTCTATAACCCTCATTGTGATGTTCTATATCTCTGACTGTGATATTCTATAACACTCACGGTGATATTGTATAACACTCACTGTGATATTCTATTTACCTCACTGTGATATTCTATTTTACTCACAGTGATATTCTATTTTACTCACAGTGACATTCTCTAACACTCACTGTGATATTGGCCCAGAAATTCGGGTCGGGGGCTTCCCGCGGGTGCAAGCCCCCGACCTGCACTTACCTTGCACGCCGACAGTTGAGTTCTGGGCTCCCGTGCAATTCCGCTCCGGGGCCAGCTCCAACTCCCGGCGCGCTGTGCTTGCGTGTCCCAGGGGCGTAGTTAGTGCGATGCGTCCCCTGGGATCACGTGAGCCATGGGCAGCCTATCAGCGGAGGGGAAAGCCCATTCATAAGATTGACAGGAAGACCTGTCTAAACTTATGAATATACGGGCCCCAAAATAACAGTAAACCTTCAAATACATTTTTTTAAATCACACTTTTTAAATAAATTATAAATTACATTAAATAACTATTTTAAACAATAAATTACATTTTTGAAAAAAATAATTTTATAAAAAAAGGGTCTTAAAATAAACTTACCTTGCTTTAAATATTTAAAAATAATAAACCTGTGGAAAAAATGTTTTAATTTTAATTAATTCACCACTTACCTTTTAAAATGCAAGCTTTACGCCTGGTTTTTACATTTCTAATATCTAAAGATTTACCCTTACGGAAAAAACCTGTAAAAAAAACGTAAGTTCAAAGCGCACGCGCAGACTCCCGCGCGCACGCGTTTGACCTCTGAACCCCTTCGTTCAGAGGAACGGAAGTGCCGGTTTCCCGCGCATGCAAGAAACCGGCACTTCCATCGGGTCCACGCGTGAGTACCCCGTGCATACTCACGCGTTGGGACCCGAATTTCTGGGCCATTGTATAACACTCACTATGATATTCTACAAAACTCATTGTGATATTCTATAACATTCACTGTGATATTCTATAACACTGACGGTGATATTCTGTAACACTCAATAAAATATTCTATAACACTCACTGTGATATTCTCTATCTCTGACTGTGATATTCTATAAGCCTCACTGTGATATTCTATAACACTCAGAGTGATATTCTATAACACTCACTGTGATATTCTACAACACTCAGTGATATTCTATAAAACTCTGTGATATTCATTAACTCACACAGTGAAATTCTATAACACTCACTGTGATATTTAATAATACTCAATGTGATATTCTATAACACTCACTGTGATATTCTACAACACTCAGTGATATTCTATAAAACTCTGTGATATTCATTAACTCACACAGTAATATTCTATAACACTCACTGTGATATTTAATAATACTCAATGTGATATTCTATAAAACTCACTGTGATATTCTATTTTGCTCACTGTGATATTCTATTTTGCTCACAGGGATATTCTCTAACACTCACTGCGATATTCTATAACACTCAATGTAATATTCTATAACACTATATGTGATATTCTATAACACTCATTGTGATATTCTATAATACTCAATGTGATATTCTATAACACTCACTGTGATATTCTATAACACTCATTGTGATATCCTATAACATTCACTGTGATATTTTATAACACTCACTGTGATATTCTATAACACTAAAGTGATATTCTATAACACTAATTGTGAGATTCTATAGCACTCACTGTGATATTCTATAACACTCACTGTGATATATGCTATTTTGCTCACTGTGATATTCTATTTTACTCACAATGATATTCTATTTTACTCACAGTGATATTCTCTAACACTCACTGTGATATTCTACAACACTCACTGTGTAATTCTACAACACTCATTGTGATATTCTATAATTTTCACTGTGATATTCTATAATACTGATGGTGATATTCTATAAAACTCATGAAATATTCTATAACACTCACTGTGAGATTCTGTCTTACTTTGATATTCTATAAGACTCACTGTGATATTCTATAACACTCACTGTGATATTATATAACACGCTGTGATATTCTATAACACTCACTGTGATATTCTACAAAACTCATTGTGATATTCTATAACATTCACTGTGATATTCTATAACACTGACGGTGATATTCTATAACACTCAATGAAATATTCTATAACACTCACTGGGATATTCTCTATCTCCGACTGTGATATTCTGTAACACTCACTGTGATATTCTACAACACTCACAGTGATATTCTATAACACTCACTGTGATATTCTACAACACTCAGGGATATTTTATAACACTCACTGTGATATTCTATAACACTCACTGTAATATTCTATAACACTCATTGTGATATTCTGTAACACTCACAGTGATATTCTATAACTCACTGTGATATTCTATAACACTCACTGTGATATTCTATCACACTCACTGTGATATTCTATACCACTCACTGTGATATTCTATAACACTCACTGTGAGATTCTATAACACTCACTGTGATATTGTATAACTCTCACTGTGATAATCCATAACATTCACTGTGATATTCTATAACACTGACTGTGATATCCTATACCACTGACTGATATTCTATAACACTCACGGTGACATTCTGTAACTCTCACTGTGATATTCTATAACAGTCACTGAGATATTCTGTAACACTCACTGTGATATTCTATAACACTCACTTTGATATTCTATAACACTCACTGTGTAAAGTTCGAAAATTTCTGCACAATCCCAGAACAGAAGGAAAGAATTATTTTTAAATTATTTTGGAACATTACTGAAGAAATCTGTAAAAAAGGATAAAAGTGTGCTTGGGCCAATCTGAAGAATTTCAAGGAGTTAATTTAAGGAAGAGATTTGTGAATGTTTTAAGGAATATTCATCCAACGGGATTTAAAATAAAAATCCCAGGAAGTTTGGCTGGTTTAAAAAGACATGTTCAGGCTTGCAAAAGGCTGGGACAAAGGGGAGGAGAGTGAGCCCCCAGAGTTTGGATATTGGACTGTCTAAGGAATGTCCAGGGCCGCCCTAGTTTTACATAAGGACAACGAAGCCTGTTTTCCTGCCGAGAAGTCGCAGAGCCAGGTATCGAGAAAACAGGACGTGTCCCCAGCCATATAAAAGGAACATTAGCCCTACAGGTTACCACAAATAAACAACAGTCCAAAATCAATTAGAGATTGACAAACGTTTTGTATTTTAAAACTGGTTTCAAGGCAATCCCGAAACCAGTTAAAGGCCAATTAAGTCTAGATGGGCCATCCCCGGAGCTCGTTAAAGTTTTAAAACACATTAAAAATAACGAGCCCGCCAAATTTAACAAAGAAAACCGAGATTTGGCAGTCAGATAAGCCAGGCCCCAAATTAGTATAATTGAGGCCTGCCATTTCAGCTCAACAGCACAGTTCGCTCGTCAGCTCATCAGAAGGTCAGCGACAGCACAGTACAGCTCAAGAGAGAGATCATCATCGGAGATTCGAAGGAAGAAAGAAGAATCAGAGATCGCGGTGACCAAAGTCCTACAGAAACTAACAACTGCCAATATTACCACCAACTAGGTAATATTGGGCCACCGCGACCAACAAGAAACCAACCGTCGAAAAACTCACGAACCAAAGATTTGTTTCCACTCTACAGGCTAGTCTGACTTACCCCTGGGTAAGATTTGGGCACAAAGGGCTAGATTTACAGTATAGACAGTTTTGGGGCGCTAACCTTAGCGCCCGCCCGAAGTTAGCGCCCGCCCCAAAGTAGCGCCCCGTTGCCGGAAATTCAGTGGCTTCGCCCTAAGAGATTGGTGGAGCGCTAAAAGAGGCGTTCCACTCCTATCTTTAGGCGCTAAGCCGGCGGTCCAGAGGGATAGCACCCAGGCGGGGCGCAGCGCGGGTGCGGTCATTTTTGGACTGACAGTAGACCCCGTGGCGCCGACCAGCTCTTAAAGGGGGAAGGGACGAATTGGCCTGCTGCCACGCCCTGCACACTGCAGCCTTGCAAAGAGGCCTCAACACTGCTGCTCAGCCCCAGGGAGTCATGGCAACGCCAGAGAAGGCCCGTCAGCGTGCCCTGCGCTTCTCAGAGGGTGATCTGGACATAATGGTCACAGCTCTGGAGGTGAGGCGCAAGATCTTGTTCCCAGAGAGTGGGAGGAAGCCAACCCACCACGACTACACCAAAGCCTGGAAGCAGATCGCCCAGAGGATGACGTTCACCGGCGATGCCCCCAGGACCCACACACAATGTCGTAAAAAATACAACGATCTGACCAGGATTGTGAAGGTGAGTAGCCTTTCCAGTCTCCTCCTCATTCTTGCATGTACACCTGACATGATGGGCAAAGGGAGCTGAAAGTCCGATTGGCCAGCCCTCAGCCAGCAGCATTGGGACAGTCATGAGCATCACATGTCCATTCGGCACTCTACACTTTGTCCACGCTATTCCACCATGGGAGGCAGTGCACACTACATCAGGGCTTCACTCTGTCCACGCTATTCCACCATAGGAGGCAGTGCACACTACATCAGGGCTTCACTCTGTCCATGCTATTCCACCATGGGAGGCAGTGCACACTACATCAGGGCTTCACTCTGTCCACGCTATTCCACCATGGGAGGCAGTGCACACTACATCAGGGCTTCACTGTGCACTTACAGCCCGTCCTTTCTCTTGCAGGCTAAAGTAGCGTTTAATCGCCAGGCGCGTGCCAGGGGTGGCCGCGCCAAGCTGCAGAAGCTCACTCGGCTGGAGGAGCGCGTGTGTGTGCTCATGGGAACCCGTGTGATCGTCCCCACAGCGTGCGGAGTATCCGACCCTCCACTGCCCGGCAATGGTAAGGACCTCGCCTTTTGGCCCTCTCGTGTCGCACTGGCCCATCCGAGCTACCTCCTTTGCCACTGTCCCACCAATGCGCTGAATGCCACCAGTCCTAACTCCCTCGCTGACGCCGTCTCCTCACTCTGAAGCTACTCTTGTGCATTCCTGCTTTCAGCTGGTGAGGACCAGGACCCTGAAGCTGCCAGTGACAACACCTCCGACGAGGAGGAGGAGGAGGAGCAAGCCGGACCTTCGGGGGAACAGTCACGTCCCGCAGGAGAGGAGGAAATGCTTGACACCTCCTCACTGGACGAGTGCCTGGAGGAACTGTCGCAGGGCAATGCAGCTTCTGGGACCAGTGGCGTCCAGCCACCCAGGAGCCGTGCGCGTGGCCTGCGGCCTTCCCCCCAAAGGGGGGAAGGATCAGAGGGGAGTGCTGCTGTTCGGCACACTCGCCGCCACCAACGCGGCAAGGGTCCCCTAGTTCGGCCCCCTCCTCCCCAGCGGGAGAGTCGCGACTCCAGTCCGGACACCTTCACCTCGGAGGAGGTGCGGAAGCTGGATAAGATGGCCGAGGATTCTGACCGGCGCCACACGGAGCTCATGAGCGTGGTGGGGCGCATGCCTGAGGCCATCGAGTCGCTGGCGACCAGTGTGCGCGAGTTCGGGGCAGCAACTGCCGCGAGTGGCCGCATGCTGACTGATGCCGTCAAGACCCTGGCGGCTGTGATGCGCGCGCACACCAGGACCACAGGGGCACTCACTGCTGCCACACGCGCTGTCTCAGGCAGGCATCGCCAGGGCAGCCGCCGCGCTGGACCATCCCAGCAAGCCGCCCCTCGGCTGATTGTTGCGGATCCTGCAGTGCGGGCCCGGCCGAGTGCCACCGCGCCACAGCACCAGCCAGCGCATCCCAGACGCCAGCTGGCCCACATTGTGCCATCCGTCGCTGCCATTCCCCCACTGGGGCGTCAAGGGCAAGCGGCTGCAGCTGATGGTGGCCAGACTCAGGTGCGCCACTCAGCAGACGGCCCCTCGAGCCCCAAACGCCGTGTAGGCCGCCCCCCAGTGGCATCTGGCGGAAGGGCATCTGAGCCTCAGGCGCCTTCCCCCAGCCTCGCAGCAGCCACTGGGCAGAGCTTGCGAAGGAGCAGCAGGCCGGGCAGGGGAGGCAAAAGGCTGGGCAAGGTCTCGCCCTCGCGGGCCACTCAGTAGAGGGTGTGGGCAGCTTTCCTTTTATATGGCGGTGGCCATCTTTATTTTGACAATGGTTGTGTTGTTGGAGGGCTTATTTTTTGCGTTAGGCCGACGTTGAGGCCCGGTTTGAAGAAAGGTGGAGTGACACCTCCCCAGTTTGTGGGAGTGAGTCGTTTGTTGGGCTTTTTGTGGGGCCCGTTTATTGTTTTGGGGGATTCATGTGGGAAGGGCTTTTGATTTTTGTGTAATAAAAAATTATCTTTATTCATGCAGTCTCCATGGTTGTTCTTCTTAGTGTTTGTTGGCTTCGCCGGCTGAGGGGTTGCGGAGCGGCTGCATTCATCTTCCCTCATGGCCCCTGGCCATTCCCTGACAGGGGGCTTAGAAGTACCATGTAATAAGGTGGCGTCGTGCGGCCCTTGGCCCTGGTCGCTCCCTCCTGGGAACGTACTCCTGCTCCTCCTCCTCCTCCTCCTCATGCTCCTCCTGCTCCTCCTCCTGAGGTGCTGGTCCAACGTCAGGTGGCAGTGCCTGAGTCCTGCGGATAGCCAGGTTGTGTAGCATGCAGCAAACCACCACAAATTGGGAGACCCGGTCCGGCGAATACTGGAGAGCTCCTCCGGAGCGATCAAGGCAGCGGAACCGCTGCTTGAGGACCCCAATAGTTAGCTCGATGATGTTGCGGGTGGTTTGATGGCTCTCGTTGTAGGCCTCTTCAGCAGCGGTCCTGGGCGCGCGGAGCGGGGTCATGAGCCAGGTGCACAAAGGATAGCCTTTGTCCCCGAGTAGCCATCCTCTTGGGAGAGGCTGTGCCTGGAACATGTCATGCACAGTACTCTGCCGCAGGATAAAGGCATCGTGGCTGCTGCCTGGGTAGCTGGCATTGACTGCCATGATGCGCTGCTTGTGGTCACAGACCAGCTGCACATTCAGAGAATGGTAGCCCTTCCTGTTGCGATACTGCTCGCCATGCTCCAGAGGGGCCCGTAAAGCCACATGCGTACAGTCAATGGCGCCCTGCACCAAGGGGAATTCCCCGAGTCTGGAAAATCCCAATGCGCGCTGATGCTGGCTCTCCAGGGCCATGGGGAAGGAGATGAATTGGCTTCTCCTTCTGAACAGTGCTTCGGTCACCTGGCAGATGCAGCGATGCGTGCCGTACTGGGAGATGTTTGCTATGTCCCCAGCAGCGTATTGGAAGGAGCCGGTGGCATAGAAGTTCAATGCCACCGTCACCTTCACTTCCACCGACAGAGACGTCCTGCACCTGAGCTTTGGCCGCAGATCTCGGTGAAGCAGGTGGCAGATCTCTGCAATCACCTCCTTTCGGAATCGGAGCCTTTTAACACATCGCGCGGCACTCATGTTTAGGTAGGAGCGCTGCTGGCGGTATAGCCTGACTGGGTAAGGCCTACGTGGCCGACGCCTGTAGCCCCCTCTGCCTCTAGCCAGGGCTGCCCCTCTCACAATGCGTCTGCGAGCCCTACGGACATGGAGCTGCAGCTCCGCGTTGGCACCCCATGCAACCCCCATCAAATCCTGGCAAACACGCTAATTTCCAAAAGGCCACTTGCAGCGCTCTGGCCTGAGTCCAAAAATACCTGGCTCTTGCTGCTTGAAACCAGTTAGCTATCCTCCTTGTTGTGTCTCCAGAAATGCGTTGCACAAGAGTGTTTTCTGAAAAAAGGCTGGCCTTTATACTGGAGAGTACGTCCCCTTTAATTTGCACCCCCCGGGGCCCGCGCTGGTTGTGTTGCGTTCCTTTTTCCAAACGCTCCGGCCGCCAGCCGCACAATGGGGCGGTCCGACTGAAGTTTGGAATCGGGGCGCACAAAGGGCGTTGCACGAGGATGTGACGTCATTTTCTGCACGCGCATCCGGGCGGGCGCTAAACTTTGCGCCGGCGCTAACGGGCAACTTAATTTGGGGCGGGGCGCAAACTGCGCTGCGCCCGGGCGCTACACGCATAGCGCCCGAAAATCACTTCTCTTAAGGCGCTAACTGCTGGCACAAGCGACTGAAAATCTAGCCCTAAGACTCTAAAACTAGCCCTAACCAAAGGAAATTGGGTACTTACCTGATAGATTCATCAGCACGACTAACTGCATCTGCAGACCTAAACTGAAGACCCAACGCAGGTGCAGTCTTCTACCACGTCCGAGGTACGGCAGGCCCCAACCGCCACAACTAAAGAGAACCCTGAAATCGTGAACCTCTACAACCGTCAAGAAAGTCGTTTTGGTGAGCATTTCCTGGTCCTCTGGATTCCAGCCTAGCTAGTGTAGTGGGATTGGGAGGGCAAGGGATTTTGTATATTGTAATTCTCCCTTGCTTATTCCGTGTGTTCCCCACCCTCTTAGAGTAAAAGTTTTATTGTATTGTATATTTTCCTGTCTCAAAATAAAGATCTGAATTCTTTTTGACTAACCCAGGTGTCTGTTGCAAGATTATTACAACCCCAAATAAGTCCAAAGTCTAGAACAAAAAGGGAGTGGGAGCGATTCGAACCGCTCGAAAGAGTCAGAGGCGAAGCTGACAAACAACGCCCCCCCACACCACCCCTTACAACTGTGATATTCTATAACACTCACTGTGATATTCTATAACACTCACTGTGAGATTCACTAACACTCACTGAGAGATTCACTAACACTCACTGTGATATTCGATAGCACTCACTGTGAGATTCTATAACATTCACTCTGAGATTCTATAACACTCACTGTGATATTATATAACACACACTGTGATAATATATAACACACACTGTGAGATTCTATATCAGTCACTGTGAGATTCACTAACACTGTGATATTCTATAACAGTCACTGTGATATTCTATAACACTCACTGTGATATTCTATAACACTCACTGTGATATTCTACAACACTCACTGTCATCTTCTATATAACTCACTGTGAGATTCATAACACTCACTGTAATATTCTTTAACATTCACTGTGATATTCTATATCACTCACTGTGATATTCTATAACACTCACTGTGAGATTCTATAAAACTCACTGTGAGATTCTATAACACTCACTGTGATATTCTATAACATTCACTGTAATATTCTATAACATTCACTGTAATATTCTGTAACACTAACAGTGAGATTCTATAATACTCACTGTGATATTTTATAACACTGATATTCTATAACACTCACTCAGATTCTATAATTCTAACTGTAATATTCTATAGCACTCTCTGTGAGATTCACTAACATTCACTGTGATATTCTATAACACTCACTGTGAGATTCTGTAACACTCACTGTGAGATTCTATAACACTCACTGTGAGATTCTTTAACACTCACTGTGAGATTCTATAACACTGACTGTTATATTCTATAACACTCACTGTGATATTCTATAACACGCACTGTGATATTCTATAACACTCACTGTGAGATTCACTAACACTCACTGTGATATTCTATAAAACTCACTGTGATATTCTATAATACTCACTGTGATATTCTGTAACACTCACTGTGGGTTCCTATAACACTCACTGTGATATTCTATAACACTGACTGATATTCTATAACACTCAGTGCGATATTCTATAACACTCATTGTGATATTCTATAACACTCACTTTGAGATTCTATAACACTCACTGTGATATTCTATAACACTGACTGTGATATTCTATAACACTGACTGTGATATTCTATAACACTGACTGTGATATTCTATAACACTGACTGTGATATTCTACAACACTCACTGTGATCTTCTATAAAACTCAGTGTGAGATTCATAACACTCACTGTGAGATTCTATAACACTCACTGTGATATTCTATAACATTCAATGTAATGTTCTATAACACTCACTGTGAAATTCTACAACACTCACTGTGATATTCTATAACACTCACTGTGATATTCTATATCACTCACTGTGAGATTCTATAATTCTCACTGTAATATTCTATAACACTCACTGTGAGATTCTGTAACACTCACTGTGAGATTTTATAACACTCACTGTGAGATTCTTTAACACTCACTGTGAGATTCTATAACACTGACTGTTATATTCGATAACACTCACTGTGATATTCTATATCACTCACTGTGAGATTCTATAATTCTCACTGTAATATTCTATAACACTCACTGTGAGATTCTATAACACTCACTGTGATATTCTATAACACTCACTGTGAGATTCTATAATTCTCACTGTAATATTCTATAACACTCACTGTGAGATTCTGTAACACTCACTGTGAGATTCTATAACACTCACTTTGAGATTCTTTAACACTCACTGTGAGATTCTATAACACTGACTGTTATATTCTATAACACTCACTGTGATATTCTATAACACTCACTGTGAGATTCACTAACACTCACTGTGATATTCTATAACACTCACTGTGTTATTCTATAAAACTCACCGTGATATTCTTAACACTCACTGTGATATTCTATAAAACTCACTGTGATATTCTATAACACTCACTGTGATATTCTATAACTCACTACCTGGACCGCTCTGGAGGAGTCCTATAGTACCAGAATGCGTCTCAATATTCATCATGTTCTGCTGCATGCTCCGCAACCTCGCCATCATGAGGGACCAGTCCTTGACACCAGGCATATGGTTACCAGCTGAGGAGGAGGAAGAGGAGTCTGAATAGGATGAATCGGAAGAGGGGGAGGAGGAAGAGTTGGATGACGAAGTGGAAGAGGAGGAATTGGAAGAGGAGGAAGCAGAAGGGAGGAGGCAACCCAAACAGGCCCTCTCTGCCCGGGCTGCCCATGATCAACTCATCCGTCTGCGGTACGAGTGAACGCAACTCCAATTCCCCATTCTACAATAGTCCCACCCCTTACCTTCCCTCTGTTACTGACCATCACAGTGTCATCTTGGCCACAATGCTGAAATAAAAGCAACCACAAAAGAAACATTCCAATCCTACTTTATCCATCAATTCATATAACCTAACAATGTCAACAAGATCACCCTTGTGCATTTCCTTAGTGCTTGTCTTCAGTGTGCCTTTGCATATCCTAGTGCTCCTATGAAGTGCTACCCCAGTGGCTGCAGCATGGCTGGTGGAAGTCTGCTGACTTTCAGTCGGGGAGATTACAGATGGCCTTGTAGGATGACCTCGAGTAGCTCTGGGCGTAGAAGGCCTGGCTGCGGACTGCACCACCACATGGGCGGCAGCAGTCTGGGCTTGCTGGCTAACAGACAACAGCAAGGGCACTGACAGAGAGGCAGTGGTGGTAGGACAAATGCTGTCATCCTGAGAGATGACAGCAGGTTCTTCCTCCATGGAGCCTCTGCTGCTTCCCTGGAGCAGCGTCTCAGCAATCCTAGTAATCTGCTGGAATGCTGTGACACCTTGCAAGCTCCTTGCCACACTGGCAAACCCAGCCATGATGGCAGCAATCTGTGCTTGCATGACTTCTCTCTGAGCTTCTACTGTAGCACTCAGATGTTGGGTGGCTTGTGCTTGTGCTTCAGTGAAAGCTGAGACATCAGCCATCAGATGCTACATGATGATTGGGTCCAAAAGTGCACTAATGGATCTGCCCACCCCTTCCATGCCGGAAAGGATGGTCTCCAAGCTCTGCGCAAAGCCCTGTGCAAGGTTGGTGCCGGATTCCTGCATGCTCCTTGACATTGCACTCAGGCTTTCTGACAGGCCTGCCAATGCACCAAACATTTAATTGTGCATACCCATCAGCGTTCTTCTGTAGGCCACCCCATCGAAGTCCTCATCTGAGTCCTCTGCAGCAGAACTCGTGTGTGACCTCGACCTCTGGGGAGCTGGCACTTGTGCTACCCGTTCCCCCTGCCCTGGCTGTAGCCCACTCGTGCCCAGTGACTCACCACGTGCACATCCCGCCTCTAAGTTACACTTTAAACTCTGCACAATGCCAGTATCTAAGCTGGTGGCTGCGACTGTCAGATCGAGTGATGGTGTTTCTTCTTCTTCATCACTCTCCTCTCCCTCTTCTTGTACAACAACTGGTTGGGCAGTTTGGATCTCTTGAGTATCTGAAATGGGAAAGGCACAAGAGTAGGGTTGTGATGAGGCGGGGGGGTGGGGAAAACTTACACCATGTGCAGCTTGTAAATCGGAAGAGATTGTGAGATGAGGGGGAAGTGGGATGTGAGAAGGAGGATATCGTATGAGGATACCGGCCTCCTGTGCGCTTTCAGCCCCGCCGTTGAGCTCAGCTATGCCCCTCCCAAGCCTTCATTTACCATCCGAGCCCTTGCAAGTATCCAGCGGCACTCTCTACACACTTAAAAATCTTTTCACATCTATTGCAGCAAGCCTCCACTTCAATAAAATAAAAAAAAAACAGTCCACACCATTAAATTCAAACTTACCTGAACGGTGTGTGTGTCCCTTTAAGGGCTGCAGACATCGCCACTGTCAGCCTGCTTGCACACCAGGCTAACCTGGCGTGCTTAGGACCCAGTGCTGAATTTCATGGCACTACGGAGTGGCAGTAAGTACATGAATTTCTAGCCCACTGACTTTCATATCCTGTATAATACACATTGACTATAATATGCTGTGATTTTAGTCAGCTGTGGCTTGGTTGTTAGCGCTGTTGCTGCTGAGTCTGAAGATTGTGGGTTCAAGTCTCATTACAGAGACTTGAGTGCAATATCCAGGCTGACACTCAAGTGCAGTACTGAGGGAGTGCTGCACTGTCGGAAGGGATGGGCTGCATTTTGTCAATGGGGATGCATTGGGGGCGGGACTGCTGGTTGTCGGGTTTCAGTCCCGCCCCCAACGACGTCCGGCCAACCCAAGCTATTTTCCCTTGATTGACCTTGTTAAGCCCGCCCTGCGGGCTTAGCCGGCCAATTAAGGGAAAGCCGGTGACAGAGGACGTCAGCATATGACGTTTCATCTGCTGAAAATTTTTGACAGATGAATTGTCAGCGTTTGACAGCTTTGAGAAGCTGTCAAACACTGACGATCTCTGTTCTATGGTGAGCCCTTGCACAAAGATTCACCAAAACCTCTTTCCTCAGCAGAAGTCCCGCCTCCATACCCGCCTCCCCAGGGCTGACAAAATTCCCCCCCCCCGATGTCTTTTAGATGAGACATTAAACTGAGGCCCCATCTACCCTCTCAAGTGAATGTTGAAGATCCCATGGCACTACAGTATTTGGAAGAAGAGCAGGGGAGTTCTCGCCGGTGTCCTGGCCAATCCCTCAACCAACATCACTAAAACAGATTAACTGGTCATTTATCAATTTGGTGTTTGTTGAACGTTGCTGTCTACAAATTGGCTGCTGCTTTTCCCTACATTCTAACAATGACTACACTTCATAAGCATTTCACTGGCTGTAAAGCAATTTGGGAGGACCAGAGGTCATGAAATCGCTATATAAATGCAAGCCCATCTTTGTCTTTATTTTTATAATTATATGATAACTGACTATGATGCTCATTATAAATTATATTGACCATAATAATCTGTTTAATACATACCTACATGTGTTACACAGTGAGTGTGATACTCTGTGTATTACTCTCCTAGTGTGAACTATTCTGTACAAACGTCTGCTTTTGAATATTGGAAGTCATTTTTGCACTACAATTTTGAATTATCCAATAATTTGAATTAAGCAGCTCATAACAGCAGAGTGAGAATTTAGTTCTAGAATGATTTGAATTATCAGATCATTTTTATTAAGTGACTTCTAATTAAGAGAAGTTGATTGTACACATTGACTCTGATATTCATCATAGTAATGTCCTGTGCTTGGGAGGGAAGTTTATCCAGGGTACCTATTCCTGATTAATACACAGTGACCCCTACTGGAAGTTGTGCATGTTTGAACATTAATTGGAACAGGATCGAGTTCAGTTGTGGTGCCACCTACAGACAATCTCTTTCATCATTGTCTAGGCTCATACAGAATGAATTGGTCAAGGTTCTGTAGAGAAGGGCTGGCAACCGGGGACCAACACCCTGGCACAGACCTGAAACTACAGGAAGGACAGGACCCACACCCTGGCACAGGTCATCACCTACAGGAAGGACAGGACTCACACCCTGGCACAGACCTGAAGCTATAGGAAGGACAGGACCCACACCCTGGCACAGGTCATCACCTACAGGAAGGACAGGACCCACACCCTGGCACAGACCTGAACATACAGGAAGGACTGGACCCACACCCTGGCACAGACTAGAACCTACAGGAAGGACAGGACCCACACCCTAGCACAGGTCATCACCTACAGGAAGGACTGGACCCACACCCTGGCACAGAACTGAACCTACAGGAAGGACTGAACCCACACCCTACCACAGGTCATCACCTACAGGAAGGACTGGACCCACACCCTGGCACAGACCTGAACCTACAGGAAGGACTGAACCCACACCCTGGCACAGGTCATCACCTACACAATGGACAGCTCCCACACCCTGGCACAGACCAGAACCCACAGAATGGACAGGACCCACACCCTGGCAGAGGTCATCACCTACAGGAAGGACAGGACGACAACCTGGCACTGATATGAACCTAAAGAATGGACAGGACCCACACCCTGGCACAGGTCATCACCTACAGGAAGGAATTGGCCCACACCCTGGCACAGACCTGAACCTACAGGAAGGACTGGACCCACACCCTAGCACAGACCAGAACCAACAGAATGGACAGGACCCACACCCTGGCACAGGTCATCGCCTACAGGAAGGACAGGACGACAACCTGGCACCGATCTGAACCTAAAGAATGGACAGGACCCACACCCTGGCACAGGTCATCACCTACAGGAAGGACTTGGCCCACACCCTGGCACAGACCTGAACCTACAGGAAGGACTGGACCCACACCCTAGCACAGACCAGAACCAACAGAATGGACAGGACCCACACCCTGGCACAGGTCATCGCCTACAGGAAAGATTGGACCCACACCCTGGCACAGGTCATCACCTACAGGAAGGACTGGACCCACACCCTGGCACAGACCAGAACCTACAGGAAGGACTGGAATCACACACTGGCAGAGACCAGAACCTACAGAATGGACAGGACCCACAACCTGGCACAGGTCATCACCTACAGGAAGGACAGGACCCACACCCTGGCAGAGGTCATCACCTACAGAATAGACAGGACCCACACCCTGGCACAGACCAGAAACAACAGAATGGACAGGAACCACACCCTGGCACAGACCAGAACATACAGGAAGGACAGGAACCACACCCTGGCACAGGTCATCACCTACAGGAAGGACTGGACCCACACCCTGGCACAGACCAGAACTTACAGGAAGGACAGGACCCACACCCTGGCAGAGGTCATCACCTACACATTGGACAGGACCCACACCCTGGCAGAGGTCATCACCTACACATTGGACAGGACCCACACTCTGGCACAGACCAGAACCCACAGAATGGACAGGACCCACACCCTGGCACAGGTCATCACCTACAGGAAGGACAGGACCCACACCCTGGCACAGACCGGAACCTACAGGAAGGACAGGACTCACAACCTGGCACAGGTCATCACCTACAGGAAGGACAGGACCCACACCCTGGCACAGACCTGAACCTACAGGAAGGACTGGGCCCACACCCTAGCACAGACCAGAACCAACAGAATGGACTGGACCCACACCCTGGCACAGGTCATCACCTAGAGGAAGGACTGGACCCACACCCTGGCACAGGTCATCACCTAGAGGAAGGACTGGACCCACACCCTGGCACAGGTCATCACCTACAGGAAGGACTGGACCCATACGCTGGCACAGACCAGAACATACAGAATGGACAGGACCCACAACCTGGCACAGGTTATCACCTACAGGAAGGACAGGACCCACACCCTGGCACAGACCTGAACCTACAGGAAGTACTGGACCCACACCCTGGCACAGACCAGAACCTACAGGATGGACAGGACCCACAACCTGGCACAGGTCATCACCTACAGGAAGGACAGGACCCACACCGTGGCACAGACCTGAACCTACAGGAAGGACAGGACCCACACCCTGGCAGAGGTCATCACCTACGGAATGGACAGGACCCACAACCTGGCACAGTTCATCACCTACAGGAAGGACATGGCCCACACCCTGGCAGAGGTCATCACCTATGGAATGGACAAGACCCACACCCTGGCACAGACCAGAAACTACAGAATGGACAGGACCCACACCCTGGCACAGACCAGAACTTACAGGAAGAACAGGATCCACACCCTGGCACAGACCTGAATCTACAGGAAGGACAGGACCCACACCCTGGCACAGACCTGAACCTACAGGAAGGACTGGACCCACACCCTGGCACAGACCAGAACCCACAGAATGGACAGGACCCACACCCTGGCACAGGTCATCACCTACAGGAAGGACAGGACCCACACCCTGGCACAGACTGGAACCTACAGGAAGGACAGGACTCACAACCTGGCACAGGTCATCACCTACAGGAAGGACAGGACCCACACCCTGGCACAGACCTGAACCTACAGGAAGGACTGGGCCCACACCCTAGCACAGACCAGAACCAACAGAATGGACTGGACCCACACCCTGGCACAGGTCATCACCTAGAGGAAGGACTGGACCCACACCCTGGCACAGGTCATCACCTAGAGGAAGGACTGGACCCACACCCTGGCACAGGTCATCACCTACAGGAAGGACTGGACCCATACCCTGGCACAGACCAGAACCTACAGAATGGACAGGACCCACAACCTGGCACAGGTCATCACCTACAGGAAGGACAGGACCCACACCCTGGCACAGACCTGAACCTACAGGAAGGACTGGACCAACACCCTGGCACAGACCAGAACCCACAGAATGGACAGGACCCACACCCTGGCACAGGTCATCACCTACAGGAAGGACAGGACCCACACCCTGGCACAGGTCATCACCTACAGGAAGGACAGGACCCACACCCTAGCACAGGTCATCATCTACAGGAAGGACAAGACCCACACCCTGGCACAGACCTGAACCTACAGGAAGGACAGGACCCACACCCTGGCACAGGTCATCATCTACAGGAAGGACAGGACACACACCCTGGCACAGACCTGAATCTACAGGAAGGACAGGACCCACACCCTGGCACAGACCTGAACCTACAGGAAGGACTGGACCCACACCCTGGCACAGACCAGAACCCACAGAATGGACAGGACCCACACCCTGGCACAGGTCATCACCTACAGGAAGGACAGGACCCACACCCTGGCACAGACCTGAACCTACAGGAAGGACTGGACCCACACCCTGGCACAGACCAGAACCCACAGAATGGACAGGACCCACACCCTGGCACAGGTCATCACCTACAGGAAGGACAGGACCCACACCCTGGCACAGGTCATCACCTACAGGAAGGACAGGACCCACACTCTAGCACAGGTCATCACCTACAGGAAGGACAAGACCCACACCCTGGCACAGACCTGAACCTACAGGAAGGACAGGACCCACACCCTGGCACAGGTCATCACCTACAGGAAGGACAGGACCCACACCCTGGCACAGACCTGAATCTACAGGAAGGACAGGACCCACACCCTGGCACAGGTCAACACCTACAGGAAGGACAGGACCCACACCCTGGCACAGACCTGAACATACAGGAAGGACAGGACCCACACCCTGGCACAGACCTGAATCTACAGGAAGGACAGGACCCACACCCTGGCACAGGTCATCACTTACAGGAAGGACAAGACCCACACCCTGGCACAGACCTGAACGTACAGGAAGGACAGGACCCACACCCTGGCACAGATCATCACCTACAGGAAGGACAGGACCCACACCCTGGCACAGACCAGAACCGACAGGAAGGACAGGACCCACACCCTAGCACAGACCAGAACCCACAGAATGGACAGGACCCAGACCCTGGCACAGGTCATCACCTACAGGAAGGACAGGACCCACACCCTGGCACAGGTCATCACCTACAGGAAGGACAGGACCCACACCCTGGCACAGGTCAACACCTACAGGAAGGGCAGGACCCACAGCCTGGCACAGACCTGAACATACAGGAAGGACAGGACCCACACCCTGGCACAGACCTGAAACTACAGGAAGGACAGGACCCACACCCTGGCACAGGTCATCACCTACAGGAAGGACAGGACTCACACCCTGGCACAGACCTGAAGCTATAGGAAGGACAGGACCCACACCCTGGCACAGGTCATCACCTACAGGAAGGACAGGACCCACACCCTGGCACAGACCTGAACATACAGGAAGGACTGGACCCACACCCTGGCACAGACTAGAACCTACAGGAAGGACAGGACCCACACCCTAGCACAGGTCATCACCTACAGGAAGGACTGGACCCACACCCTGGCACAGAACTGAACCTACAGGAAGGACTGAACCCACACCCTACCACAGGTCATCACCTACAGGAAGGACTGGACCCACACCCTGGCACAGACCTGAACCTACAGGAAGGACTGAACCCACACCCTGGCACAGGTCATCACCTACACAATGGACAGCTCCCACACCCTGGCACAGACCAGAACCCACAGAATGGACAGGACCCACACCCTGGCAGAGGTCATCACCTACAGGAAGGACAGGACGACAACCTGGCACTGATATGAACCTAAAGAATGGACAGGACCCACACCCTGGCACAGGTCATCACCTACAGGAAGGAATTGGCCCACACCCTGGCACAGACCTGAACCTACAGGAAGGACTGGACCCACACCCTAGCACAGACCAGAACCAACAGAATGGACAGGACCCACACCCTGGCACAGGTCATCGCCTACAGGAAGGACAGGACGACAACCTGGCACCGATCTGAACCTAAAGAATGGACAGGACCCACACCCTGGCACAGGTCATCACCTACAGGAAGGACTTGGCCCACACCCTGGCACAGACCTGAACCTACAGGAAGGACTGGACCCACACCCTAGCACAGACCAGAACCAACAGAATGGACAGGACCCACACCCTGGCACAGGTCATCGCCTACAGGAAAGATTGGACCCACACCCTGGCACAGGTCATCACCTACAGGAAGGACTGGACCCACACCCTGGCACAGACCAGAACCTACAGGAAGGACTGGAATCACACACTGGCAGAGACCAGAACCTACAGAATGGACAGGACCCACAACCTGGCACAGGTCATCACCTACAGGAAGGACAGGACCCACACCCTGGCAGAGGTCATCACCTACAGAATAGACAGGACCCACACCCTGGCACAGACCAGAAACAACAGAATGGACAGGAACCACACCCTGGCACAGACCAGAACATACAGGAAGGACAGGAACCACACCCTGGCACAGGTCATCACCTACAGGAAGGACTGGACCCACACCCTGGCACAGACCAGAACTTACAGGAAGGACAGGACCCACACCCTGGCAGAGGTCATCACCTACACATTGGACAGGACCCACACCCTGGCAGAGGTCATCACCTACACATTGGACAGGACCCACACTCTGGCACAGACCAGAACCCACAGAATGGACAGGACCCACACCCTGGCACAGGTCATCACCTACAGGAAGGACAGGACCCACACCCTGGCACAGACCGGAACCTACAGGAAGGACAGGACTCACAACCTGGCACAGGTCATCACCTACAGGAAGGACAGGACCCACACCCTGGCACAGACCTGAACCTACAGGAAGGACTGGGCCCACACCCTAGCACAGACCAGAACCAACAGAATGGACTGGACCCACACCCTGGCACAGGTCATCACCTAGAGGAAGGACTGGACCCACACCCTGGCACAGGTCATCACCTAGAGGAAGGACTGGACCCACACCCTGGCACAGGTCATCACCTACAGGAAGGACTGGACCCATACGCTGGCACAGACCAGAACATACAGAATGGACAGGACCCACAACCTGGCACAGGTTATCACCTACAGGAAGGACAGGACCCACACCCTGGCACAGACCTGAACCTACAGGAAGTACTGGACCCACACCCTGGCACAGACCAGAACCTACAGGATGGACAGGACCCACAACCTGGCACAGGTCATCACCTACAGGAAGGACAGGACCCACACCGTGGCACAGACCTGAACCTACAGGAAGGACAGGACCCACACCCTGGCAGAGGTCATCACCTACGGAATGGACAGGACCCACAACCTGGCACAGTTCATCACCTACAGGAAGGACATGGCCCACACCCTGGCAGAGGTCATCACCTATGGAATGGACAAGACCCACACCCTGGCACAGACCAGAAACTACAGAATGGACAGGACCCACACCCTGGCACAGACCAGAACTTACAGGAAGAACAGGATCCACACCCTGGCACAGACCTGAATCTACAGGAAGGACAGGACCCACACCCTGGCACAGACCTGAACCTACAGGAAGGACTGGACCCACACCCTGGCACAGACCAGAACCCACAGAATGGACAGGACCCACACCCTGGCACAGGTCATCACCTACAGGAAGGACAGGACCCACACCCTGGCACAGACTGGAACCTACAGGAAGGACAGGACTCACAACCTGGCACAGGTCATCACCTACAGGAAGGACAGGACCCACACCCTGGCACAGACCTGAACCTACAGGAAGGACTGGGCCCACACCCTAGCACAGACCAGAACCAACAGAATGGACTGGACCCACACCCTGGCACAGGTCATCACCTAGAGGAAGGACTGGACCCACACCCTGGCACAGGTCATCACCTAGAGGAAGGACTGGACCCACACCCTGGCACAGGTCATCACCTACAGGAAGGACTGGACCCATACCCTGGCACAGACCAGAACCTACAGAATGGACAGGACCCACAACCTGGCACAGGTCATCACCTACAGGAAGGACAGGACCCACACCCTGGCACAGACCTGAACCTACAGGAAGGACTGGACCAACACCCTGGCACAGACCAGAACCCACAGAATGGACAGGACCCACACCCTGGCACAGGTCATCACCTACAGGAAGGACAGGACCCACACCCTGGCACAGGTCATCACCTACAGGAAGGACAGGACCCACACCCTAGCACAGGTCATCATCTACAGGAAGGACAAGACCCACACCCTGGCACAGACCTGAACCTACAGGAAGGACAGGACCCACACCCTGGCACAGGTCATCATCTACAGGAAGGACAGGACACACACCCTGGCACAGACCTGAATCTACAGGAAGGACAGGACCCACACCCTGGCACAGACCTGAACCTACAGGAAGGACTGGACCCACACCCTGGCACAGACCAGAACCCACAGAATGGACAGGACCCACACCCTGGCACAGGTCATCACCTACAGGAAGGACAGGACCCACACCCTGGCACAGACCTGAACCTACAGGAAGGACTGGACCCACACCCTGGCACAGACCAGAACCCACAGAATGGACAGGACCCACACCCTGGCACAGGTCATCACCTACAGGAAGGACAGGACCCACACCCTGGCACAGGTCATCACCTACAGGAAGGACAGGACCCACACTCTAGCACAGGTCATCACCTACAGGAAGGACAAGACCCACACCCTGGCACAGACCTGAACCTACAGGAAGGACAGGACCCACACCCTGGCACAGGTCATCACCTACAGGAAGGACAGGACCCACACCCTGGCACAGACCTGAATCTACAGGAAGGACAGGACCCACACCCTGGCACAGGTCAACACCTACAGGAAGGACAGGACCCACACCCTGGCACAGACCTGAACATACAGGAAGGACAGGACCCACACCCTGGCACAGACCTGAATCTACAGGAAGGACAGGACCCACACCCTGGCACAGGTCATCACTTACAGGAAGGACAAGACCCACACCCTGGCACAGACCTGAACGTACAGGAAGGACAGGACCCACACCCTGGCACAGATCATCACCTACAGGAAGGACAGGACCCACACCCTGGCACAGACCAGAACCGACAGGAAGGACAGGACCCACACCCTAGCACAGACCAGAACCCACAGAATGGACAGGACCCAGACCCTGGCACAGGTCATCACCTACAGGAAGGACAGGACCCACACCCTGGCACAGGTCATCACCTACAGGAAGGACAGAACCCACACCCTGGCACAGACCTGAATCTACAGGAAGGACAGGACCCACACCCTGGCACAGGTCAACACCTACAGGAAGGGCAGGACCCACAGCCTGGCACAGACCTGAACATACAGGAAGGACAGGACCCACACCCTGGCACAGACCTGAATCTACAGGAAGGACAGGACCCACACCCTGGCACAGGTCAACACCTACAGGAAGGACAGGACCCACACCCTGGCACAGACCTGAACATACAGGAAGGACAGGACCCACACCCTGGCACAGATCATCACCTACAGGAAGGACAGGACCCACACCCTGGCACAGACCAGAACCGACAGGAAGGACAGGACCCACACCCTAGCACAGACCAGAACCCACAGAATGGACAGGATCCAGACCCTGGCACAGGTCATCACCTACAGGAAGGACAGGACCCACACCCTGGCACAGACCTGAACCTACAGGAAGGACTGGACCCATACCCTGGCACAGGTCATCACCTACAGAAAGGACTTGACCCACACCCTGGCACAGACCTGAACCTACAGGAAGGACAGGAACCACACCCTGGCACAGACCTGAACCTACAGGAAGGAATGGACGCACACCCTAGCACAGACCAGAACCAACAGAATGGACAGGACCCACACCCTGGCACAGGTCATCACCTAGAGGAAGGGCTGGACCCACACCCTGGCACAGACCAGAAACTACAGGAAGGACAGGACCCAAACCTTGGCAGAGGTCATCACCTACATAATGGACAGGACCCACACCCTGGCACAGACCAGAAACTATAGAATGGACAGGACCCACACCCTGGCACAGGCTAGAACTTGCAGGAAGGACAGGACCCACACCCTGGCACAGACCTGAACCTACAGGAAGGACAGGACCCACACCCTGGCACAGGTCATCACCTACAGGAAGGACAAGACCCACTCCCTGGCACAGACCAGAACCTACAGGAAGGACAGGACCCACACCCTGGCACAGACCAGAACCCACAGAATGGACAGGACCCACACCCTGGCACAGACCGGAACCTACAGGAAGGACAGGACCCACACCCTGGCACAGACCTGAACCAACAGAATGGATAGTACCCACAACCTGGCAGAGGTCATCACCTACAGGAAGGACTTGGCCCACACCCTGGCACAGACCTGAACCTACAGGAAGGACAGGACCCACACCCTAGCACAGGTCATCACCTACACAATGGACAGGACCCACACCCTGGCACAGACCAGGACCCACAGAATGGACAGGACCCACACCCTGGCACAGACCAGAACCTACAGAATGGACAGGACCCACACCCTGGCACAGACCGGAACCTACAGGAAGGACAGGACCCACACCCTGGCACAGACCTTAACCTACAGAATGGACAGGACCCACAACCTGACACAGGTCATCACCTACAGGAAGGACAGGACCCACACCCTGGCACAGACCGGAACCTACAGGAAGGACAGGACCCACACCCTGGCACAGACCTGAACCTACAGAATGGACAGGACCCATAACCTGGCACAGGTCATCACCTACTGGAAGGACAGGACCCACATCCTGGCAGAGGTCATCACCTACAGGAAGGGCTTGGCCCACACCCTGGCACAGACCTGAACCTACAGGAAGGACTGGACCCACACCCTGGCACCGACCAGAACCTACAGGAACGACTGGACCCACACCCTGGCACAGGTCATCGTCTACACAATGGACTGGACCCACACCCTGGCACAGACCAGAACCTACAGGAAGGACTGGACCCACACCCTGGCACCAACCTGAACCTACAGAATGGACAGGACCCACATCCTGGCACAGACCTGAACCTACAGGAAGGACAGGACCCACACCCTGGCACCAACCTGAACCTACAGAATGGACAGGACCCACACCCTGGCACAGACCAGAACCTACAGGAAGGACTGGACCCACACCCTGGCACCAACCTGAACCTACAGAATGGACAGGGCCCACACCCTGGCACAGACCTGAACCTACAGGAAGGACAGGACCCACACCCTGGCACAGACCGGAACCTACAGGAACGACTGGACCCACACCCTGGCACAGACCAGAACCTACAGGAAGGACAGGACCCACACCCTGTCACAGGTCATCACCTACAGGAAGGACAGGACCCACACCCTGGCACAGGTCATCACCTACACAATGGACAGGACCCACACCCTGGCACAGGTCATCACCTACACAATGGACAGGACCCACACCCTGGCACAGGTCATCACCTACACAATGGACAGGACCCACACCCTGGCACAGACCAGAACCCACACAATGGACAGGTCCCACACCCTGGCACAGACCAGAACCTACAGGAAGGACAGGACCCACACCCTGGCACAGGTCATCGCCTACAGGAAGGAGGGCAAGGAATAGAATTAGTTGGTAAGTTGGTTAAGTGGCAGCAATCTGAATTGCATGACCTTGCCTTGACCTTCATATCATTTTCATTATTCTCTACGTACTCTCTACAATAGCTGTTCACTTACTACCACGCCCCCCACAAACACACACATATTACCCCATACATGCATTTCTTATATGTGATCATCTCCCAATGAAAACATACATCCAAACCTCACCATCTGATGATAATGAGGAAGTCTGCGCAAGGGAGAATTTGCTGCAACAATGTGACTATTACAGCAAATCCCCCCTTACGGAAAATCCTATGAAATCTACAATTTGACTGGTTGGATCATAGGATATTTGTACATAAAGATAGAAAAGATCAGAAGCTCTTTAACTAAAAACCTACCAGAGAGCTTTGAGTTCATTGTATCAATATTATTATATTAATGTTTCAGAGTATACATTCCAGAAAGGAATGTATTATTATGATATATAATGGATGATGTTATGTTAATATATTGGATTGTATACAGTATATCAGTTGTCTGCGTTTGAGCTTAAGATTGATAAATAGCTAGATAGATGGATATTTGTGTAGTGATTGGTAAATTAAGGATGGAGAAGGGGTAATTAATAAAGAAAGGAAAGAGGAAACAGAAGGAATGGAGGAATGAAGATTCAGAGATGATAGGTAGATAGATACATACATAGATAGATAGATAGATGAAATAATATGCTGTACAGTAAATTCCACCAATAAGTTGACATCAACATTCAGCTGTGAAAGCATCACAATTGCATTCCAAAGGCTATATTCAGCCATATTTCTTAAACATCTGTGTCACCTCATGTAGTTCAGAATACATGTATCAGTTTGATTGAAATCTTCAAACAAACCCAGGATTCAAGCAGGGCAACCCAGCAAGTTAGAAATAACAGAAATAAAGAACTTGCATTTATAAAGCATTTTACATGATGCCCAGAGTGCTTTACAGCCAATTAACTGCTTTTGAAATGTAGTCACTATTTCAGTGTAGGAAACACAGCAGCCAATTTGCACACAGCAAGGTCCCACAAACAGCAATGTGATAATTAGCAGATCATCTGTTTTAGGTGTTTTTGATGGATAAAACTTGGCCAGGACTCCAGGGTGAACTCTCTGCTCTTCTTCTAAATAGTGCCATGACATCTTTTGTGTCCACCTGAGAGGGCAGACAGGGCCTCGGTTTAACGTCTCATCTGAAAGTCGGCACCTCTAACAGTGTGGCACTCCCTCAGTACTGCACCAGAGTGTCAGCCTGGATTGTGTGCTCGTGTCTGGAGTGAGATTTGAACTCATGGCTTTCTGACTCAGGGGCAAGAATGGGAACACTGATAGGGCTACTAACTAATACCTAAGATGAAACTGAACTGAATTGCTTGGGATTGTAGATTACATCTGGCTGATGGATCATAGTATGGGCATCCCTGGAATATTGGATTGTCATAGAAAAACAATTTCCTCTGGTGGGCAAGTCAGTAAATAGAAGGCATAGATTTAAAATCGTTGCCTAAAGAACCAAGGAGACTGCATAGGATGTTTTTTTATTTATGTAAATAGTTGTTCGAACATGGAACGTTCGACCAAAAGCAATAGTGGAAGCAAACTACATAACAGCTTTGAACAGGGATGTGGCACTGTTGGAAGCAGAGCAGGGAAGTTCGCCAGGTTACCTGGCCAATATGTATCCTTCAACCAACATCATGAAAACAGAATATCTGGTTACTTATCTCATTGCTATTTGTGGGACCTTGCAGTGGGCAAATTGGCTGTTGGATTTCCCTTCATTAGGGCAGTGACAACAATTCAAAGGTACTTTATTGGCTGTATGGCGCTTTGGGCCGTCCTGAGTCCGTGAAAACGCTTTTTAAATCTAAGACCTTTCTGTAAAAGATCAGTAAAGCTCAACAAATGTTTCCCTTTTTGGTAGGTCCCAACTGTAGCTTCTCCACATATCCCTCATTCCTTATCATTCCAGGAGTTCCTCTAATTGTCCTTTGAAGCCATTAAAACTGTTCCAATGACCTCCCCGTCACTTACTCCACAAGTCAATTTGCCTTTGTATATTAAAAAAGTTGTCTATCTTCCAAACTTATTCCTAACTTCCTATTTTACAGATATCTATTAATATTTAAACCCTTCAATCAGATCATTCCCAAATCCCCCCTCCAAAAAAGCCAGTCCAACTTCCTTAACTAATTTAAAACTCCTGATACCCAGAATCATCTCTGCGCCTGCTTTCTCAAATATCCTTCCCATTCCCAAACCTTATAGAACGCGTCATCCCTTGCCTACTCTCTGAACAGGAGAAGCCCGTTTCTGTGCGAGTGTACCTAAACAAGCGCTGTAAAATAGACAAAACTCTGTCTCTTTAAAATCTGTCCGGCGATGCACGATTAGTAAAGTTAACGAAAATGAGAAGGAAGTGTCCTCATTTCAAAAAATTCACCTTTAATACCTCCACTGGCAGGACTGGCAGGAGTTTGTGAGGTGTTTATAGAGTGCTGCTTGCTGGCTGAAATCTAACACTGCATATAATGCCCTTAAAGTAGGCTGACGAATCACGATCTAAACTCTGCTGGATAAAGAATTCTGTGTTAACGATTAGACGTTTAAAGAGCACGAAATAAATGCATCGTTTTATAGCTATTTTTGCAAAGTTTAAATATTTATTCTTGTCTGAAAAATTGATGTAAAGAAATTAATAAATACATAATGATAGGAAAGCAAATTCCCGGTGGAGAAGGTCGGGATGGGATTGCCTTCAGGTAGATAGACCCGTTCACTATGTAATACATTAAAATCTCTAGTTAGCTACTAACTGATATATAACAGTTAAAAAAATACAGCATCATATCTTCGGCGAAATGGGAAAATACACGCCGGCTGAAATGGAAATGGAATATTAAAATGTAAAGTACAAATCATCGGCAAATAACGTTTTAATAAAACATGAGGTGAAATAAATTGATTTGCTCTGACATTTCTCTAACTTCTGATTGACAATGTTTGACTGTTGCGAGGTGATAACTGACGTGTTGAGGAGACTCCACATCAGCCTGCGGTTCCCCAGCACTAAATAGAGCCAGATTAAATAGTTTTTCTTTCATTTATTATGATTTTAAGAGAGCAACATTTGGAAAATTAACAGGAACAAGGCTGCAGAAAGCCCTGGGGCCAGTCAGTGACGGCGAGAGCCCTCTTATTATTGATGTTACTTTCAGTGATATAACCGGCACCTGCTCAGATTATTTGTAAACTCGCCCTTCTGGGTTTGTTTTCATCGTTTATTTTATTCAAAAGAAAAAACCCGTCAAACCGGATTTGTCGGCTAATTGTGGGGTAAGATTGTGTGCAAATCAGAACCCCCGGTTAAACAAAACTGTGTGGAGTCTGCGCTGGGGACAGATCAGAAATATTAACCTGCGTCAGTCGGCGGAGGCAAATCATCACTTAACCCCATCCAGTAAGATATCATTTCTCTCTCTCACACACACACACGCAATTGCTGCCTGTAGGTACTTGCACCTATTTTTAAAACCCGCCTGTGCTCCTTGCCCGGTTTAAAATGTTTGCTATCTCTGATTGCAGTGAGTTTAGAGGGTAATATTCCAAAAATGAGAAACTTGGGCCGAATTTCGCCAAAAGAACACCTGTCGTCTATCGGATTGTGATTTTAAAACTGAGTTTGATTGGACTTTAGATTAGTCCGATCTTTATTTTTGTAAAGTATGTGAACCTCCTAGAATTACAGATTACTGGATCCCTCCGTTTCATCGTGTTTTTGGTCTATGTATTGTCGGTGGTTTAGTCCAAAGAAACCAACTGAATTGCGCCGAAGGGGGAGAGAGAGAAGATAAAACATGTGAACTGATCTAAGATGCGAGACTATGGTGCTGATAAATATTTGAAATGAGAACTAAACTTGACAAAGATGCTCCTAAGAGGTGACTATATACCCGATAAATATAATCTATCGGTGCTAACAAAAGTTTGATTTCCCCCCAATGGATCGATATTCACACCGCTAACTGGTGTGAATGATAATACAGATTCTGAAATGACATTGATAAAACGAAACAACCAAAGCAAATGAATGTGGTTGTACCGAGTTCTGGCAGTCTGTTTATTTAGTGCACTGACCGTATTATGGAGGTGACATCTCCCCCACCCCATAAACAAACGGTGAGCTCCTTTTATCCGTATCATAGCTTCAACTGATCCACTCCACGTGGAAAAGGGATAACACGGGAATATTCCCAATACCATAAAACGCAGCCCGTACACATGTCCCGGAATCTGTGTATGTGTGCGTGTATGTAAGAACCACTCTCGGTCAGTATTGTATGTTATACATATTTCTGTAAATTAGACGAACATTTAACGAAAGAGGGTTTTTTTTTTGTTTAAATGACAAACACGAATTCCTTGACTCCATGAAGCTCCCGAACTCCTAAGGCAAACACGACAATTACAACTGAGCGATTCCCATTTGTTCGTGTTTCGTGCATTGAAACATTCCAGTTCCTTGTAAATCGTCCCAAAAAGAACATTGCATATTTAAACTTACCAAAAATAAATGCAAAACCACGACTCGATATGTTTTCTTACAACGGTCGCGTTCCGTTTAAAACAATCTGAAGCTTACTTAAACCTTGGTTTGCTAGTCTGTAAAAAATATAAACAGCTGGCAGCGGGAGACCGGGTGTAGGGAAAGTGCCGAAATTGTTAAAGTATATTAAATGATTGGAAAATAGTTGTTATGGAGTAACGGGATGCGGGGGGTTTATAAAGTTATCCGAATTCTTCGTGTAACGATCTATATTTTCAATGATAGAGAATCGCACATATTGATAAAAATGAGTCAACATGTCTTCTCAGTTGGTGATTTACAAGCAGGGCCCCTGTGTAAATAGATCTCAGGGGATGGGGGGGGGGGAGAAAGTGACCACAGGGGGGAGAGAAAATTATCACATGAGAGAGAAAGTGATCACATGAGAGAGAAAGTGATCACAGGGAGAGAAAGTGATCACATGAGAGAGAAAATGATCACAGGGGAGAGAAAGTGATCACAGGGGAGCGAAAGTGATCACAGGGGAGCGAAAGTGATCACAGGGGAGAGAAAGTGATCACAGGGGGAGAAAGTGATCACAGGGGAGAGAAAGTGATCACAGGGGAGAGAAAGTGATCACAGGGGGGAGAAAGTGATCACAGGGGAGAGAAAGTGATCACAGGGGAGAGAAAGTGATCACAGGGGAGAGAAAGTGATCACAGGGGAGAGAAAGTGATCACAGGGGAGAGAAAGTGATCACAGGGGAGAGAAAGTGATCACAGGGGAGAGAAAGTGATCACAGGGGAGAGAAAGTGATCACAGGGGAGAGAAAGTGATCACAGGGGAGAGAAAGTGATCACAGGGGAGAGAAAGTGATCACAGGGGAGAGAAAGTGATCACAGGGGGGAGAAAGTGATCACAGGGGAGAGAAAGTGATCACAGGGGAGAGAAAGTGATCACAGGGGGAGAAAGTGATCACAGAGGGAGAGAAAGTGATCACAGGGAGAGAAAGTGATCACAGGGGAGAGAAAGTGATCACAGGGGAGAGAAAGTGATCACAGGGGGAGAAAGTGATCACAGGGGAGAGAAAGTGATCACAGGGGAGAGAAAGTGATCACAGGGGAGAGAAAGTGATCACAGGGGGAGAAAGTGATCACAGGGGAGAGAAAGTGATCACAGGGGGAGAAAGTGATCACAGGGGAGAGAAAGTGATCACAGGGGAGAGAAAGTGATCACAGGGGAGAGAAAGTGATCACAAGGGAGAGAAAGTGATCACAGGGGGAGAAAGTGATCACAGGGGAGAGAAAGTGATCACAGGGGGAGAAAGTGATCACATGGGAGAGAAAGTGATCACAGGGGGAGAAAGTGATCACAGGGGAGAGAAAGTGATCACAGGGGAGAGAAAGTGATCACAGGGGAGAGAAAGTGATCACAGGGGGAGAAAGTGATCACAGGGGAGAGAAAGTGATCACAGGGGAGAGAAAGTGATCACAGGGGAGAGAAAGTGATCACAGGGGGAGAAAGTGATCACAGGGGGGAGAAAGTGATCACAGGGAGAGAAAGTGATCACAGGGAGAGAAAGTGATCACAGGGAGAGAAAGTGATCACAGGGAGAGAAAGTGATCACAGGGAGAGAAAGTGATCACAGGGAGAGAAAGTGATCACAGGGAGAGAAAGTGATCACAGGGGGAGAAAGTGATCACAGGGGGAGAAAGTGATCACAGGGGGAGAAAGTGATCACAGGGGGGAGAAAGTGATCACAGGGAGAGAAAGTGATCACAGGGAGAGAAAGTGATCACAGGGGAGAGAAAGTGATCACAGGGGAGAGAAAGTGATCACAGGGGAGAGAAAGTGATCACAGGGAGAGAAAGTGATCACAGGGGAGAGAAAGTGATCACAGGGAGAGAAAGTGATCACAGGGGAGAGAAAGTGATCACAGGGAGAGAAAGTGATCACAGGGGGGAGAAAGTGATCACAGGGGGGAGAAAGTGATCACAGGGGGAGGAGAAAGTGATCACAGGGGGAGAAAGTGATCACAGGGGAGAGAAAGTGATCACAGGGGGAGGAGAAAGTGATCACAGGGGGGAGAAAGTGATCACAGGGGGAGGAGAAAGTGATCACAGGGGGAGAAAGTGATCACAGGGGAGAGAAAGTGATCACAGGGGGAGGAGAAAGTGATCACAGGGAGAGAAAGTGATCACAGGGAGAGAAAGTGATCACAGGGGGAGGAGAAAGTGATCACAAGGGAGAGAAAGTGATCACAGGGGAGAGAAAGTGATCACAGGGGGAGAAAGTGATCACAGGGGGGAGAAAGTGATCACAGGGGGAGAAAGTGATCACAGGGGAGAGAAAGTGATCACAGGGGAGAGAAAGTGATCACAGGGAGAGAAAGTGATCACAGGGGAGATAAAGTGATCACAGGGGGAGAGAAAGTGATCACAGGGGTAGATAAAGTGATCACAGGGGAGAGAAAGTGATCACAGGGGGAGAAAGTGATCACAGGGGAGAGAAAGTGATCACAGGGGGGAGAAAGTGATCACAGGGGGAGAAAGTGATCACAGGGGAGAGAAAGTGATCACAGAGGGAGAGAAAGTGATCACAGGGGAGAGAAAGTGATCACAGGGAGAGAAAGTGATCACAGGGGAGAGAAAGTGATCACAGGGGAGAGAAAGTGATCACAGGGGGAGAGAAAGTGATCACAGGGGGAGAAAGTGATCACAAGGGAGAGAAAGTGATCACAGGGGAGAGAAAGTGATCACAGGGGAGAGAAAGTGATCACAGGGACAGAAAGTGATCACAGGGGAGAGAAAGTGATCACAGGGGAGAGAAAGTGATCACAGGGGAGAGAAAGTGATCACAGGGAGAGAAAGTGATCACAGGGGAGAGAAAGTGATCACAGGGGGGAGAAAGTGATCACAGGGACAGAAAGTGATCACAGGGAGAGAAAGTGATCACAGGGGAGAGAAAGTGATCACAGGGACAGAAAGTGATCACAGGGAGAGAAAGTGATCACAGGGGAGAGAAAGTGATCACAGGGGAGAGAAAGTGATCACAGGGGAGAGAAAGTGATCACAGGGGAGAGAAAGTGATCACAGGGACAGAAAGTGATCACAGGGGAGAGAAAGTGATCACAGGGGAGAGAAAGTGATCACAGGGGAGAGAAAGTGATCACAGGGACAGAAAGTGATCACAGGGGAGAGAAAGTGATCACAGGGGGAGAAAGTGATCACAGGGGAGAGAAAGTGATCACAGGGAGAGAAAGTGATCACAGGGAGAGAAAGTGATCACAGGGGAGAGAAAGTGATCACAGGGGGAGAGAAAGTGATCACAGGGACAGAAAGTGATCACAGGGGAGAGAAAGTGATCACAGGGGGGAGAAAGTGATCACAGGGGGAGAAAGTGATCACAGGGAGAGAAAGTGATCACAGGGGGAGAAAGTGATCACAGGGGGAAAAAGTGATCACAGGGAGAGAAAGTGATCACAGGGGGAGAAAGTGATCACAGGGGGAGAAAGTGATCACAGGGAGAGAAAGTGATCACAGGGGAGAGAAAGTGATCACAGGGGGAGAAAGTGATCACAGGGGAGAGAAAGTGATCACAGGGGGAGAAAGTGATCACAGGGGGAGAAAGTGATCACAGGGGGGAGAAAGTGATCACAGGGGGAGAAAGTGATCACAGGGGGAGAAAGTGATCACAGGGAGAGAAAGTGATCACAGGGGGAGAAAGTGATCACAGGGGGAAAAAGTGATCACAGGGGGGAGAAAGTGATCACAGGGAGAGAAAGTGATCACAGGGGGGAGAAAGTGATCACAGGGGGAGAAAGTGATCACAAGGGGAGAAAGTGATCACAGGGGGAGAAAGTGATCACAAGGGAGAAAGTGATCACAGGGGAGAGAAAGTGATCACAGGGGGAGAAAGTGATCACAGGGGGGAGAAAGTGATCACAGGGGGAGAAAGTGATCACAGGGGGAGAAAGTGATCACAGGGGGAGAAAGTGATCACAGGGGAGAGAAAGTGATCACAGGGGGAGAAAGTGATCACAGGGGGAGAAAGTGATCACAGGGGGGAGAAAGTGATCACAGGGGGAGAAAGTGATCACAGGGGGAGAAAGTGATCACAGGGAGAGAAAGTGATCACAGGGGGAGAAAGTGATCACAGGGGAGAGAAAGTGATCACAGGGGAGAGAAAGTGATCACAGGGGGAGAAAGTGATCACAGGGGGAGAAAGTGATCACAGGGGGAGAAAGTGATCACAGGGACAGAAAGTGATCACAGGGAGAGAAAGTGATCACAGGGGGGAGAAAGTGATCACAGGGAGAGAAAGTGATCACAGGGGGGAGAAAGTGATCACAGGGGAGAGAAAGTGATCACAGGGGGGAGAAAGTGATCACAGGGGGAGAAAGTGATCACAGGGGGGAGAAAGTGATCACAGGGAGAGAAAGTGATCACAGGGGAGAGAAAGTGATCACAGGGGAGAGAAAGTGATCACAGGGGGGAGAAAGTGATCACAGGGGGAGAAAGTGATCACAGGGGGGAGAAAGTGATCACAGGGGGAGAAAGTGATCACAGGGGGAGAGAAAGTGATCACAGGGAGAGAAAGTGATCACAGGGAGAGAAAGTGATCACAGGGGGGAGAAAGTGATCACAGGGGGAGAAAGTGATCACAGGGACAGAAAGTGATCACAGGGGAGAGAAAGTGATCACAGGGACAGAAAGTGATCACAGGGACAGAAAGTGATCACAGGGGGAGAAAGTGATCACAGGGAGAGAAAGTGATCACAGGGGAGAAAGTGATCACAGGGGGAGAGAAAGTGATCACAGGGGGGAGAGAAAGTGATCACGGGGGAGAGAAAGTGATCACAGGGGGAGAGAAAGTGATCACAGGGACAGAAAGTGATCACAGGGGGAAAAAGTGATCACAGGGAGAGAAAGTGATCACAGGGGGGAGAAAGTGATCACAGGGGAGAGAAAGTGATCACAGGGGGAAAAAGTGATCACAGGGGGGAGAGAAAGTGATCACAGGGGGGAGAAAGTGATCACAGGGGGGAGAAAGTGATCACAGGGGAGAAAGTGATCACAGGGGGAGAGAAAGTGATCACAGGGGGAGAGAAAGTGATCACGGGGGAGAGAAAGTGATCACAGGGGGAGAGAAAGTGATCACAGGGACAGAAAGTGATCACAGGGGGGAGAAAGTGATCACAGGGGGAGAAAGTGATCACAGGGGGAGAAAGTGATCACAGGGAGAGAAAGTGATCACAGGGGGGAGAGAAAGTGATCACAGGGAGAGAAAGTGATCACAGGGGGAGAAAGTGATCACAGGGGGAGAAAGTGATCACAGGGAGAGAAAGTGATCACAGGGGGGAGAAAGTGATCACAGGGGGGAGAAAGTGATCACAGGGGGAGAAAGTGATCACAGGGGGGAGAAAGTGATCACAGGGGGAGAGAAAGTGATCACAGGGGAGAGAAAGTGATCACAGGGGAGAGAAAGTGATCACAGGGGGGAGAAAGTGATCACAGGGGGAGAAAGTGATCACAGGGGAGAGAAAGTGATCACAGGGGAGAGAAAGTGATCACAGGGGGGAGAAAGTGATCACAGGGGAGAGAAAGTGATCACAGGGAGAGAAAGTGATCACAGGGGGAGAAAGTGATCACAGGGGAGAGAAAGTGATCACAGGGGAGAGAAAGTGATCACAGGGGAGAGAAAGTGATCACAGGGGGGAGAAAGTGATCACAGGGGGAGAAAGTGATCACAGGGACAGAAAGTGATCACAGGGGAGAGAAAGTGATCACAGGGGGAGAAAGTGATCACAGGGGGAAAAAGTGATCACAGGGAGAGAAAGTGATCACAGGGGGGAGAAAGTGATCACAGGGAGAGAAAGTGATCACAGGGGAGAGAAAGTGATCACAGGGGGAAAAAGTGATCACAGGGGGGAGAGAAAGTGATCACAGGGGGAGAAAGTGATCACAGGGGGGAGAAAGTGATCACAGGGGAGAGAAAGTGATCACAGGGGGGAGAAAGTGATCACAGGGAGAGAAAGTGATCACAGGGGGGAGAAAGTGATCACAGGGGGAAAAAGTGATCACAGGGAGAGAAAGTGATCACAGGGGGGAGAAAGTGATCACAGGGAGAGAAAGTGATCACAGGGGAGAGAAAGTGATCACAGGGGGAAAAAGTGATCACAGGGGGAGAAAGTGATCACAGGGGGAGAAAGTGATCAGAGGGGGAGAAAGTGATCACAGGGAGAGAAAGTGATCACAGGGGAGAGAAAGTGATCACAGGGGGAAAAAGTGATCACAGGGGAGAGAAAGTGATCACAGGGGGAAAAAGTGATCACAGGGGAGAGAAAGTGATCACAGGGAGAGAAAGTGATCACAGGGAGAGAAAGTGATCACAGGGGAGAGAAAGTGATCACAGGGAGAGAAAGTGATCACAGGGGAGAGAAAGTGATCACAGGGGGAAAAAGTGATCACAGGGAGAGAAAGTGATCACAGGGGGGAGAAAGTGATCACAGGGGGAAAAAGTGATCACAGGGAGAGAAAGTGATCACAGGGGGGAGAAAGTGATCACAGGGAGAGAAAGTGATCACAGGGGAGAGAAAGTGATCACAGGGGGAAAAAGTGATCACAGGGGGAGAAAGTGATCACAGGGGGGAGAAAGTGATCAGAGGGGGAGAAAGTGATCACAGGGAGAGAAAGTGATCACAGGGGAGAGAAAGTGATCACAGGGGGAAAAAGTGATCACAGGGAGAGAAAGTGATCACAGGGAGAGAAAGTGATCACAGGGAGAGAAAGTGATCACAGGGAGAGAAAGTGATCACAGGGGAGAGAAAGTGATCACAGGGGAGAGAAAGTGATCACGGGGGAGAGAAAGTGATCACAGGGACAGAAAGTGATCACGGGGGAGAGAAAGTGATCACAGGGGGGAGAAAGTGATCACAGGGGAGAGAAAGTGATCACAGGGGGAAAAAGTGATCACATGGGAGAGAAAGTGATCACAGGGGAGAGAAAGTGATCACAGGGGAGAGAAAGTGATCACAGGGGAGAGAAAGTGATCACAGGGGGAGAAAGTGATCACAGGGGGAAAAAGTGATCACAGGGGGAAAAAGTGATCACAGGGGGAGAAAGTGATCACAGGGGGAAAAAGTGATCACAGGGGGAGAAGAGCGACAGGGAAAATAATATGGGGGGAGACACGTCTGTTGCACCTCCGGATTTAGCAGCGGGTCAGGAATTGAGAGAGCGGAGAGATGCAGTCTCTTTCATTCTGCAGTGATTCCCTGAACGGCGATAGAAGCAAGCAGTAGACAGGTGCAAGAGTCACCAGCCCGGCACACACGGCTCCCTCGGGGAACCTAGGACAATTGTTTCCATTTCAGAAACACTCCCCTAAGGGCAACTCCGCATTTCCCAGGCAATTATTTATTAAATGGTGCATGATAGCTGATTTAATTTGGATTTGCAAGGTTTTTTCTCTCTTGCTAACAAGCCAACATTGAAAAGGGAGGGTTCGTCTTACTGTTGTTACCTGGGGCAGCTCAGAAATGTTAGGATTTTTTTAAGAGCTGGTGTCTCTTCTCTGAGCAACTTAACGAATTAAGAGCTGGTATTTCATACCCAGTTAAACATTGGGCGCCGTGCAGGGTTACAGCAATGGTCCCGGGGACAGAGAACGGTCTCTGGCCGTTCAGTTGGCCTTGTTTTAATCATAAACTGGTGACTTTTTAAGCCTTTGCAGTGTCAGCCATTAAAAAGTCCAACTAAAAAGCACCCTGAGTCACTTACTAATGGATTATTGTGGAAATGACATTAGCTGGCGCACGCAATACAAATCATGAAATAATTATTAAAACAGGGTCATGTATTAAAATAGCAAAGATTGTTATTTCAACGATCCTTAATTGCAAAATAACCATTGTAATAAGCGATTTGTCATATTTAAAAGCCTTTGAGTCAAAGATGGGGAAGGACGTGTGTAAAAAAAGGCCGATTGCATGATGGAATGAGACTCTGGCTGTGATTTACAGACTGTGAGGTGCAGCTTATATAACACCATGCAAAGGCGAGCAGAGAAAAAAAGCTTTGTTTGTCTATAAAGTCCCTTCACTTTTCTCATCACTCGCTGACTCACTCCAAAAAAAGTCAGTCACGCATAGTTATTTTTTTTAATGCATCTCACATTTCCAGGTGCTGTTCTAATAAAACAAGCGCCTGCCTACATTATCATCTCAAACTCCGAGGTGTGTGTGTGCATGTGTTTTAACAAGTAATGAAGGGGGTGAATTATTCTCTCGTTAATCGTCCTCTATTTTTGGGGGGACAATAGTTCCCATCTTTTCTTTCTTTTCTCTCTCTCCTATGAGTATTATTCTCCCTCTCTCTCTCTCATGATTGGATGCCCAGGGAGTTTGGTGAACGCCTCGTGATTATGTCAGTTTGCGTGCGGACTCGGGCGCACTCCACAAACCCGACGGCAGCTTTGAACTTCGCCGCTCCTTGGCTGCGAATCACGAGGTTTGCTCTTCATTTGCCGTCCAGGTGCTCTCGCTGGCTGGACACCTCCAAAGGGGAGGAAGAGAGAGAGAGAGAAAATCAAGAGAAGAAAGAAATATATAATAAAAGTACCCTAACCAAAAAGATCATCGGAGCAACTTAACTGAAGAACTCAGATCTTTGCAATCTCCAGACGAGTTGGTTCAGGTTTTTTTGTATTTAACAAGGAGCGTCTCCTGCTACCGAGGGAACCTGCTTTTCGACTGCGGGCTGCAATGATTTGTTAAGGAAGATCTTGTTGTTGTTGTTTTAGCGGCAGGTGAACTGTTTTTACTCGGGGTGGTCATTTGCAAAGCCAATCGTTTCTCCTCGCCTCTTTGCGCCAGAATGTCCAAGCCCGCAGACCACATCAAGAGACCGATGAACGCTTTCATGGTCTGGTCGAGGGGTCAGAGGAGGAAGATGGCCCAAGACAATCCCAAAATGCACAACTCCGAGATCAGTAAGAGACTAGGGGCTGAGTGGAAGTTACTCTCCGAAGCTGAGAAAAGACCTTACATCGACGAAGCCAAGAGGTTAAGAGCGCAGCACATGAAAGAACACCCAGACTACAAGTACCGACCCCGGCGCAAGCCCAAGAATCTCCTGAAGAAGGACAGGTATGTCTTTCCTTTGCCTTACCTCGGGGACACTGATCACTTGAAGGCTGCAGGACTCTCTGCCGCCGACTCCCTCCTGGGCGCATCCGAGAAAGCCAGGGCTTTCCTCCCGCCGACGTCGGCGCCTTACTCCTTGCTTGACCCCAGCCAATTCGGCTCCAGCGCCATCCAGAAGATGACCGAGGTGCCCCACACCCTGGCCACCACCTTGCCCTACGCGTCCACTCTGGGATACCAAAGCGGAGCATTCGGGAGTTTGAGTTGCCCCAGCCAGCACACGCACACCCACCCATCGCCCACCAACCCTGGCTACGTGGTCCCCTGTAACTGTACCGCCTGGTCCGCCTCGAGTTTACAGCCCCCCGTTGCTTACATACTTTTCCCGGGGATGACCAAAGGTGGGATAGACCCTTACGCTTCGGCGCACGCAGCCGCTATGTAAGACAACTACAACAGAAAAAAGACTTATCTTGTGAACTTGAATTCTACATTGCATGTCCAACACAAACAACAACAGCAAAAAGACTGACATCTGAAATGATCCAAACGCTGAGGCTTGGAGGGATTCCCGCCGGAACATTAATGGAACAAAAAAAGGAACAGAACTTTGGGATAGATCTCTCCCGACTCCGGCATAAGCAACTTGCAATGTAAACCACATTAAAAAAAAGGAGAGAAAAAAAATCATAATAAAAAAGACTGCCTCTGATCTTAGATTTTACATTGCATGTACAGTAAAGGCTCTACAAATCGAAACTTTGTCCTAGTCTGGCGACAGACTCTAAAAGAAGGGAACTTTGAGACGGATTCTGAATCATGACTGTTTGTAGCATGAGACTTGGGTGTGCTACTGACGGCGGATGACCGACTGTAAAATTGTAAATGTTCTGTTTGAAAAGCTGCCACTTAAAAAAAATAGCAGTTTCGGTTTTATTTATTATCATGTATATTGGTCTATAATACCACGTGGTCTTTTTTGTTTTGAAACTGAATTCTTTCAAGTCCTCAAATTTCCTTTTGCACATCAAAAAACGAGACTTGTTTTAAAACGTTGCCACCATGCAGTAATCACTAGACGATTTTCCAATTTCGATAGGAATTGAGAGATAACTTTTAAAATGAACGATAAGTGAGGGGTGGTTTATATCTTAACGAAAACGGGCAGAGTAAGAATGGAGTGCCTACGTTATGTTAAAGATAGTCCTCACTTTTGGTTTCTGGTGGTCCAGTGGAACTGGTCACGGTTTTGATTTCAGACCGAACTTCAGGCGTGAAGTCAACAACGTTGCTTATTTTTTTAAAAATGACTATTTAAGTATGTTTTAAGAAAAACAAGTATGTCTCGAAAACAAGCTGTATCCAGAAGGATTTTACCTCGTACTCTGTTCAATTGTTGAACAAAGGCAATGTTTTAAATAAAGACAAGCTGTCTACAAAAAAATAATATATGCAGAATATAGTATGTTTGTTGGAAACTGGAATCGACCCACGTTTGAACTCACAATAAATATTTCACAGTATAATCTCATAAATGCCTGAGAGGAGTGTCAATGGGATTAGAATGTGCAGGAAATGGTACATTAACGCGCCTTTAATGCATCCAGTGCAACTTTTAACTTTCATGGTTAGATTTATAAACATGTTTTAACCAACTATGCGATATGTCGATCTTGAAGTTAATAGAAGACAAACTGACTTTCTCACGGGCTGGTTTGTTTTTGTATTTATTAAACTATGAATGTTCTTGTTGAGTAAGGAAGACACCTTAACGCGAATATTATTGTGAAGAGGGAAAGCAAACGGCCGGACTATATCCCCCCACCACTACCACCCACTGAAAATGTGAAGCAGGGCGGCTGTTTGGAGCTGTGGACGCCGGGGATCATAGTCACCCAGACCGCTTGCTTATGTGTAGATTCCAGGCCAGGTTAACGTGCGGGTCTTGGCACATATTAATTAAAGATTTCAGGTAATGGACTCTTTAACCTAATTTAAAACACACCCAGGGGTTTGAGATCAAAAGGACATCAGGCTGGGTCGAATAGCTAATAGCATTCATATTTTTAAATCTATTTTAAATTGTATTTCTTTTTGCCGATGCTTGTTTCAGAGACTTTCTAATTCTTTATCTCGCTTCAGCTCTGATAGAACATATTCGCCCGCCCTTATTTTTCCACATTCCCAACTTGAGATGGTTTTACTCTGTCGCATTTTTCGCTGTCATATCTCAAGCTGCCATTGCACTCACTCACCCACAACATGGGATGAAGGGTAGATAAAAGGATTTAAATCGAGCAGTGTCATATTGTGCAAAAGCATAATGAGTCGCCTTTACAAATACAAAAAGTGTTAGCGGTGGGGACTCGACTCTTATTTGCTGATGAGCCTTTTTCAATAAGGGGCTGCAATCGCCCATCTGGTTGTAGCGAATATCAATAGGCGTGTACGTGTGTATTGTGCTTCATTCTATCCAAAGGTGTCCGTGTGGCGAGTGTGTCAGGAAGAAACAGTGCAAAAGGGCAAAATCAAAATACACTGGAGCTCTGAATGTGAGGCACAACAGCAGACGATTCGGAGACGGGGGTCAGAATATCTACAAAACAGTACTGAACAAAAAAGAATTCGGAAAGCTGATTCCTGCTATTTTTACATGACAAAAAAAACACTCCATCACAGACTAATTAGTAACACAATAAGTGTCAGAAACAAGAGGTCTTAGCAACAGGTTTGAACAGTGAAGGGTGGAGGCTGTGAGCGTTTTCTAAGAATGAAGTTTAGTACACTAACACAAAACAGAAAAAAGGGCAGGGGAAACAGGAGTTTTTTATGGCTTTATCCTGTGGTTTAAGACCGATTGACAGTCACTGCCAAAGAATTGCATATCACAAATAACAACAGAAAACGCTGGAAAAACTCAGCAAGCCAGGCAGCATCAGTGGAGAGAGAAACAGAGTTAACGTTAACTCTGTATCTCTCTCCACGGATGCTGCCTGGCTTGCTGAGTTTTTCCAGCGTTTTCTGTTGTTATTTCAGATTTCCAACATCCGCAGTATTTTGCTATTGAATTGGATATCACATATAGCTCAGTGTCCGCGCCTCATCTGCCCAGATTAACATCTGTTGTAATCTGGTAATTTCAGTAAACGCATAGTAACACCGTGTTTAATACGCAATATATAAAACAAACAAAAGGCCAGTTTTCAAAGATATGAAAAATGTCCTGTTCCTCCCCCAATTCCTCTCCAGGTGCCCAGTACCCAAGCGGAGATGCACAGGTCCGAGTTGAAGTTTGTAAATGTGCAGAGTTGGTGTTGTTTGAAATGTTAAAATCCCGTAGATGACGAATGGTCATTTCGCACCCAATTAAAACATCAGAAAACATGGTCCAGTTACAGTGTCAAAAACTGACCCTAAACGTGTCCATACCGAAACTGAAGAGGCTGCAATGAATTGCCCGAAATCATTATTATCACTTCAAAAAACAGAGGCCGCTTTTAACAGATTATTTAACTCCCCGATTAATCCCATCAGACTGGTTCATTCACACTTTAACAAGCAATACCCTTTTTTAACAAAACAAATCTGGTTTGCTAATCGACTTGACACCCGAATGAACTGATGTCTAAAGTCTGATGTCACTTGTCGAGTCCAGGAACCCCGCAGGGGAATTAACTCCTGTCAAACCAGTTCATCTAGAAACCACCTCTTTTTTGTTAAAGAAAAACGAAAATAAAATCATTAAACAGACAGGTACACATAGCACACCTTAGCAGTCGTATTTCCAAACACTTAGCGCGGGGTTTCAGGTTACAATAATATGGTACTTCAGAACCCATTCGCCGTCACTCCGCACGGCTTGTCGTTGCCTGGGTCCACAGTACTTTGGCAATGTGGGCCAAGGGAAAGTGAATAACTAGCCAAGGCGGAAAACGTAATGCGGAGAGCATCGGGAAAAAAAGCGAAGAAAATAATAAATAAGATATTACAAGGAAGGAGCGCTGTAAAAGAATTAAAGGTGGAACGCTATGAACTGGAAGGGCATCCGCATACCTTTGCTGTGTGTGACTGTTGCCTTTAATGAGGCAAACATTGAAATGAGATAGAATTAACAGGCCATTCGGCTCAATCTATGCTGGTGTTTATGCTCCACCCGAGCCTCCTCCCACCCTACTTCATCTAATACCTACAATGCATAGGCGGATCACCTCGTCCGGTCCCACTTGCATTCACACAAGGGCCACCTGGCGGGATATATAAACACCCGGGATAAACAACTCAATTGGAATGCTGCTAAATGACGGGCCACGGTAAATCAAATCGGATTAGGAATCTGATCGCAGCTATAGAGGGCTAGACAGCCAGAAACTAGATTGGGGATTTCAGAGAAAGGGAGAACAAGGATATAAAAAGCTGAACTATCAGATGCAACGTCTGAAATTCTGTGTAAAAACATTCTCCAGATCTTAAAATGATAGTTTCAGAGAGATATCTGGAAAACTTCGAATGCTGTGCACCTTCTTCTTAGGCACCTTCACACACTTCTTGAATGATGTGGCAACAAGTTTTAACATATTAAAATGATGACTAGCGCTGCCGCAAGGAGTTTTGTCAAATCGAATTTTACTTTTCTAATTCTAATTTTGATGTTAAGTCTGTTAAAAAGTGCCTGAAAAAAGGATTGTTGCAAATTTCAATTATATTTTTAACAAATGAATGAATCAACTTTTTGAGTGGTGCGGTGATGTTTGCCTTGCGTGCGAGTCACCTCATTACTACCTGGCTGACCAAAAGCGATGGGTGGGAAAGCAAGCAATCTGCCGGAGTGGCGAGATGTGAGGCAGAAAGGGAAGTGAGTGCGTTCAGTCCCTGCTCAGCTGATGACAGTACTGACTCCCACTGCGGTTAGTTCAGGGTGCCAGAAAGTTGTCAGTCTAACTCCACTAAAACACTTATTTACCCTCACATTCAATACACACTTGACATTTTCTTACACAAACGCTGACGGATTTCAGTTTGTCAATAAACCAGAAACACGTCGAAACACATGATAATTCCTGTATGGTTCCCCTGTTTTTGTTGTCCATGGTGTTTTGTTGTTTTCCCATCTTCATTTGTTCCTGCTCTCTCTTCACTGCCCCATTACCTTCCCTCTCGCCCTTTTGTGTTGCAGATTTCACTTCATTCGTTTATGTTAAAAAAAAGCACAGTCGTTCTCAATTCTTTTAGACTCCCATTAATGTTGAATAATCTGTTAAAACCGAGCGAATGCCTGCTGTTAATGATTTGAGGGATCAAATCATCTCTTGCAAAAGCCTTGCCGGGGTCAGGAATGATTATTAGAATTTCAAAGTGAAGAAAAACCGAAGATCAGTCAGAGAGGAAAAAAACGTTAAATGAGCCTCTCAGATGCAAATACCTTGGTATAATTACAAGTAACAGTGAGTATGAGCGAATACCAGAAGCATATCAAATGTGCCAGTTAAAGGATAACATGAAACATATTGACGGGTGCAACGTTTAATAAGAGGGAGTCACGGAATTAATAATTACAGACGGTGTAACACGACATTAATTCAAAGAAGTAAAATATGAAAACAATTGGTTTGTGGGGAAACGTTGTGTGAGGCTGGATTTTCCCTCTCTCTCTGCTTATGGGGTTGTGTAGTGTCACGGTGGTGGGTATAGGATTAGCACACTGAGGTGTAATGGTATTACTTCCCTAATTAAAATTTTCATTTCACATCCAGATTGTTTACTTATCTGCCAAGAACATATGCTCGGAGAAGTTTTTTTCCTCTGTATTCTGCACTATCGCCCAAGGTGCAATTCAATATAAAAACAGCATCTCGTGCCTTATTACATTCTCCAGCCCTTATCTGGGCCCTGTAATTTATGGTGATACTCGATGGGACTGAATATGGAGTTTTTTTTAGTGTTAATCTTAAAGCATGCAAATTCATCTCTGGAATATTAGAATATAATATTGCTCTGTCCTCCCCTTTTACAGACTATTTCCCCCTTTTTTGCAAAAAATGTATTAAAGATGACATTTATATTTGTGCAGTAACACATGGACTAAAACATTATTCCTATGTAAATGATGTTGCTGGCTAAATTTATACTATCTACACAATGAGTCTTTTTGTGCACGACTTGCGCCAACAGAAGTAGCATCCTCATACTCTGAAATATCCTGGTGTGGTTTAGCTATCAATAGCAGTTTCACTGACCACATAAATATATTTCATTTGCGAGTCTGCATTGATTTCTGACCTTTTGTGTTCCGATCTACTATACAATAACAGGCACACGGTCGCGGACACACAGAGGGATAGGCAGTGGACTCCTCTTATGTACTTGCAGTCAGAGCTGTATGTAACAGGATGGGTAGCGAAGTCACTACTTGTGGGTGTGATATGCGGACACTTTGAAGTTTTGTTCAGTCCAGTGAAAAGGCATCACACAAAAAAAAATCAGAATTTTCTGCATGGCGTTTTTCAGAAGCAAAGGGTGTAAGGTCCTATCCGTTCGACTGCTGCTTTCATGTTGCTTTTCAATTTTCAAGATCATTATTTTTTTCTTGGTGGGGAAGAATTGGGGAAACCTTTCCAGGAACGAAACGAAAATCTTGCAGTTTTCAAAGGGTTAATCATATAACATCTGGATTCTATACCTGTGTGTATATATAACCATATATATTTAACAAGGTGTGTGTGTGTGTGTTGGGGAGGGCCACATAGTATCAGGCACCACACAGACCATCTAAACCCCCCTTGAAGAAACCGTTGCCATATTTTATGTTTATTTTAAATTGCCGAATATAGACGACGTTCATTAATAAAACCGCCTCTTGCATATCGAAAGAGCTCTGTTATATCACAAGGGGAATTGCACAGTCGAATCGCAGCGAGCCTATAGATCTTCCTTTAACTGCGTCTCCGGCGTTTTTATATTCGCCGGACAAAAAAGTCAGTGGATCATATGTTCAATTCAATCTTCCTTATCTCCCCCGGACTCCTTTCAAACTGGGCTGCAGCCTCGCGTCACATAAAAGGAGCGGATAATTGGCCTTTATTTTATTTAATTTAATACGACAGTCGGGTGCTTTAATGTAATTTATATGCTTAATTTAGTGATAAAAGTAAAAAAAAAAGTACAGCGACATGGACTGGCGCCCGGTGAGATTTCTCAGGCACTCGGCAACCTCCGCTCTCTCTCCCCCCTCAAATCCCCCCACCGCCAAAAAATAAATTGCAATAAATAAAAAGCCCTTGCTAATTTTCAGATGTAGGCGTCTATCCCTGGATGTAATTTTACAGCAAAGATCACAGAAAACGGTTAAAAACAATCGCAATTATTAATTAAAGGATCACATTCTGCTATGCCTTGAATGCGGGACAATTTCGTAATTTGAGTTCACAAGGGAAATATGCTTCACATTTTAAAACTGCACGTTTAATGGGATATCTGAGATTAGAAGAAGTCTTCGGGTTTTGTCCCTCTCCATGAAATGCTAAGCCTGCACTGTCATTATTGATGTAACAAATTGTACTGAGATTCAGAGGGTGTTTAAGACTGGACCCAGAACGGCAGGGGGGACAGCCAGCAGTACCCCAGCTATCACTGGCACCAGGCAAACACTACATGTACAAGGCAGCTCAGTCTATGTGATGCAGCGTGTAGGGTTCGGGATGCAGGGTGAAACATCTCGTGTCTTTAACTAATGAGTTTTTTTTAAACCCTTGTTGATGCTACGAGCACATGACATCAATATAAAGACTGTGAATTAACCCGGTTATGTGCGAGCCAGGCTATCCGAAGTTCTGATTTTGGACAATTCATTGTTTCACTCGGGCTTTCTGCCTCTTAATACCTTAATATCAAGCAGACATCAGTCCTACATTATTATTTTTTCCGGGCACTATCTGTAATTGGATCTGGTTCGTATTTTTTTAAAGAGAGAGAGCGGGGCTGTAACCCCCACCCCCCCCCGCCCCCCTTCAGATCAGGTGCTGAATTCTGGGGTTGGGAGGGGGGTAGAAAATTTTCTAATTTCAGAAATGTAAAGGGTGAATGAACTGATAAGGAAATGGGAATCTCGCGCTGCAGTCAGAAGGAGAGAGAATAAAACTCTGGTTTTAATAGGGTTCCAGTTGGTGAAATGATTTACATGAAGGTTTATTCCCTGTCTGTCCTGATATAAGGGAATTACACATAACAAAACCCACTGATCTACTGAATAAAAGGAGAGAAAATATTTTTTCCTCTAATCATGCCTGTTCATTTATATTCATCTGTCCACCCATCCATCAATTCGCTCCCCTTCTCTCCCATCCCCTTTTATACCTGATTCCTGCTTACATTTGGAAATGGTAAAAAAAAGGTAGATTAGTACATTCTTTGTGTCGCTGGCTGATTGCGATCTCAGTGGGGAATTTGCATATTCCTAAACCTGGAATCCAAGATTTTTTTTCTTCAAAAGGAGAATGTTTAACGTTATATTATTTACAAGGTATGTGAAAATGTTGTGCTCATAAAAAAAGGTTCTTCAACTCACTGAACAGGATGCATCTCAGAGCAGGTGTGACAGAGCACAATAAACAGTTGCATTTACATCTATTCGGTCTGTGATTCAAGCAGAGATCACACAATCTCTTTTAAAGAAAATCACATGGTAGTAAGGAACTACAATCTTCTGCTGGCCATTTCCACTGGTTTTATTCCACCATTTGATTCCTTTCAACAGTAAAGGGAGGAGAAGGGAGAGATCATGGCCTAGAAATGGGATTGTGCTGTGCCTGTTTTACAGGTGTAAAACTTGCGCCTAAAAACAACAACTTGCATTTATATAGTGTCTTTAACGTAGGAAAACATCCCAAGGAGTTGACACAGAGCCACGTAACAAAATATTAGCACAGGTGACCAAAAGCTTAGTCAAAGAGATAGGATTTAAGGAGCAACTTAAAGGAGGAGAGAGAGGTAGAGAGGCGGAGGGGTTTAGGGAGGGAATTCCAGAGTTTAGGGCCTGGGCAGCTGAAGGCACAGCTGGCAATGGCAGAGAAATGGAAATTGGGAATGCGCATCAGGCCACAATTGGAGGAGCGCAGAAATCTCGGAGGTTTGTAGGGCTGGAGGAGGTTACAGAGATAGGGATAGAAATACAGAGCCTAAGGGTCCAATATGGTGGGTGGTGTGCAAGGCATTGGGATCATGCACCAATTCAGGCGAGCTCCAATTTTTAAGTCAGTATCCTTGAGAAGTGGCTGATCCCTGTGGGCAGTAGAGAGAAGATGCGGTTGGCGCCTTTGCTTTGAACTCTGGATTTTGTTTTAACAGGTTGGAGTGCTAATTTCCCTCCCAGCCCACGTCATCATCCATGCTTATTTAAAGAAAAATGTTTCTAAAAGAAAATTGATTCAGCCACTACCATATGGCTCTGTTGGTAAGTGCACTTTTCCAGCCATACAGACCAGGAAAGTCCCAGGCTTGAATCCTGGCCTAGTTGTTGAACTCAGGCATGGTTGGCAGCAGGGGCACTGCAACTGGGTTAAGTGTCCCTGGGCTTCTGGAGGAGAAAGCGCCAGGGTTCCCTCTCCTGATCATATTCAGTGACTCCTGCTCAGTGTGGCCATCAGGCAAGGACAGGATTGTGTTTGGCTCTGAGGCTCCTACAGTTGAATAGCCTGCCAGTGCTCATTCTCCAGGCTCACACATTAAGAATGGTCACTTGGGAAGATACACAAAGGTGACTGACATCCTCAGAATCAGTGCAAGAGGAGAGAAAATTTGGGAAAAATTGGATAAAAAAGATATTTTATACTGATAGAAGGAATTAATTGCACAGTAGAATTTTAAATTGTACCTACGTTTCTTACTTCTAGGAACAGCGCAGAGTCATAGACGTGGTCCTTATAACCACAGATGTTGCGGGAATAGCCATCAGTCTCAATCAATATTCACCACGAAGCCTGTACAGCATGATGACAAAAGTCAATGACCTGAGTTCAAATAATATTTTTTTCTCTCGTTTCTGACCTCCAGAGATTTCAGTTCAAACTTCTGCTCGTTCTTAATGTGTCCATTAACTCACACATTGTGTTTACTTTTCACAGTGTCGAGTGTGAGGGAAATGTTCTGAAAATAAAAACAGTTTCCACAGTCGTCCATTAGAGGTTTCGTGGGATAAAGTAAAATGTCACCTCACTGCATAGTCTCCAAGGCCAGCCTCCTCCACTTTACCTTGTGTTATAGGTATTGTACTTGATTTCATTCCTATATCTAGGTGTGTAAGACCAAATCTTGGTGACTCCCAAGTAACAATCCTCTAACTTCCATTACTTACCAGAACAGTCCCCGTTATAATGGCAGCAAATTAATGCTCCACCATATTTTCTTTATTGAACTAGACGCTGTCTCCGTGCTGTGGTGCCAAATAGTTCGGGACCTCTGGCAGACTCCTAGTGGTCCCCAGCAAAGCAGTCCCACCAAAATGCAGTCTCACAATACACTATCACCTTTTGCATTCTCTTAGAAACCCATTACTATGGCTGTGAGCTTGGTTGCTAGTTTATTAAATCTAATCTTAAACACCATTACATCTTGCTCCACATTTGTTAGAGTTGTAATCTATGCTTTTCCAGTGGGTAGTAAGGACTGGAGGCTGTAGTGTAATCGTGGGGCCAGATAGCCTGGGGACCATGGGTTCCTATGGAAGGGTGAAGTAGATGGGTCAAATGGCCTTACCTTTATGATTGCATCAGCTGCAAAATAAAGCTAGCAGACTTTATAAATATACTCCAATGCAGAAATTAATGGGTCAGTTACACTACACCGATATTTCCTGTCAGTGCAAAGCAGAATTTAGATAGGTGGTGTAAGAGCAGTTGCAGGAGTTGGTCGCTCAGTGTTTCTGCTTAACATTGCTTGAAACATAGCAATTGGAATAGTTCCCATTCTTAATCATTTAATGTTGGTAGACAGATAACTGCAGGTCAGTGGAGCTCTTCCCATGTTCATGGCAGTATTCCTTGATATCATAGTTGACAGTATAACTCTGGTCCATCAGTTCCACATTGCTCTTAAAAGGTAATGCACATCATAACATCGACAGAAAGAAAGATTAAAAGGAAGAATATATATATATATAGAATAATAATTACACAGCAGCTTAATCAAAGGATAGAATTCCATCAAAGAAACCAGTCTGGGATCCCTCCCACACTGAGTTAATTATTCCATGCAATGTGCGCTATTGCAGAACCTTTCTTATGAAGTCTGTGGATCCATAGAGGTGTCAACAGTTATTTACAAATAACTCACACCCCCAAAAGCTAATGTCGCATTCTGCCTTTCTCGTCAAACAGTTGAGAAACCTTTGATTCCCTCGAGATACGTGTGTGCCAATAGCACTTCCCAGAAAATGAGCATGAACTTGGAGAATTTATTAGCTGACAGTCTCATAATATCTAAGTTCAGCAGCCTGATGCAGCACCAGCTGGAGCTGCAGACCCAAGTTTTTCCAGTCGTCAGGCCTTCCCTGAGCACAGGGTGCCAGTGAGTGCACTTGTGCCACCATTCCTGTTCCTGCAGTGAATGCCCACCCGATGTGTGTCAGCTGTGGCTCAGTGGGCAGCCCTCTTGCCTGAGTCAAAAGGTTGTGGATTCAAGTCCTACTTGAGAGACTTGGGCACAAAATCGAGGCTGATACTCCAGTGCGTTACTGAGGGAATGCTGCACTGTCAGAGGTGCCGTCTTTCAGATGAGACATTAAACTGAGGCCACGTCTGCGCTCTCAGGTGGACGCAAAAGATGCCATGCAGATATTCGAAGAAAAGCAAGGGAGTTCGCCCCAGTGTCCTGGCCAATATTTATCCATCAACTAACACTTAAAAAACAGATTATCTGATCATTATCACATTGCTGTTTGTGGGAGCTTGCTGTGTGCAAATTGGTGGCCGCATTTCCCACATTACAATAGTGACTACACTTCAAAAGTATATCATTGGCTGTAAAGCGCTTTGGGACATCTTGAGGCTGTGAAAGGCACTATATAAATGCAAGTCTTTCTTTTCTTGTTATCAACAGTCACATGGCTCAAATTGTTAAAGTTTTAGTCACATGGTACAATTTCATTGCATTGTCAGTTACATGGAACAATAACCCTGAGGACATGGTTCATTGTTATTGGATTCTGACTCATGTGGGACAGTAAACTAGCTGTCTGAGTCACATGGAACAATATCTTTAGTTTGAGTCATGTGATACAATATTACTATATAGTAACTCACTACCCGATACTCATTATTCTATAGTGTGGAATGCAATCGCTGGTCTAAGTTTGAGGCCTAGGACATTATAATTCCCGGGCTTCAGCTGCCTACTGCCAGTAACCTGCCTGCCTGAAATGGGCAGAGAGTGGCAGCTGGCCAGCGGGTAGGAGAGGAAGTTCAGGCGGATGGAGGCTGCCAACAGCTACTAAGGGAGGTAAGTGGCAGATGGGGGTTTCAGGAGGGTTTCGCGGGAGGGAAAGAGGGGAGTCCCTTCTACCTCCCCCATTCCTTCCCTCCTATTTTTTCCCCAAAAAAGGCTTTGCTTGCTTTCAAAAATCAACCTACATTTTTTTCAGAAAATTAATTAAATTAGAATGAAAAAAGACAGTGTCAGTCTGTTTCTCTCTATGTCTCACAGATGTTAACAAAACACATGTGACATAATTAGAGGCTTTCTGTTTCCTTCAAAATGTAACTTAAAAGTAAATTAATTAAACAGAATGAAGAGAGATTCTCTCACAGTTTAATATGCTTTGTGAAGCTTACAGAACATAAAACAAATGTGACAACAGGTGTATAGTCAGTGCACTCTATCATTTCTCTCTCTCTCTCTCACACACACACACTATGGGGGGGATTTTAACTCAGGTACAGGTGTCGTGTTATCCGAATTTCGTGTTTCCCACACGATACTAAATGGATATGGGAGATTGATGCAATTTTAACTGAATTGGCCAGTTGATTTCCAAAGTGTGGGAAGCGATTGCAAATGGGTTTTTCAGGTCCACAGCAAGCCTTGATCCTTCTGCAGACTGCCAACCTTCTTGACTGTGCAGTGTGAGGGAACTGCAGCAACTATGACAAGCGGGAAGAGCAGATCATCTCCTCGCTTTGACGAGGTGGCACTGCAGGCTTTAGTGGATGGGGCTAGGGTCAACAGGGAGGTGCTCTTCCGTTCATCAGGGAGGAAGAGGCCTCCCACTCAGACCAAGGCAGTGTGGATGCAGGTGGCTGAGGAGTTTAACTCATTGGGAGTCACCTGCAGAACCTGGATACAGTGCAGGAAAAGATTTCATGACCTTCAGTGCACTGGAAAAGTGAGTATGAATTTCCCATCACCCTCAATCTGATCCCCATTGCCTTTCCTCACCAGCACTCAGCTTTAGCAATCTCTTCCTCCACATCCCACTTGACACTGACATCCATGCACCCTTACCCATTCCCTCTCTCTCTATACTCACATTCACATAACTATTCCACCATGCAGCCCTCACACTCCCTATCACTCTGTTGCTTTGAACACAACTGACAACACACAGGGAGGGCCCTTGGTCTTGCAACCTCACTCCATCTTTGTCTCCTTCTAAGTATCTATGCTATGCAATCTCTACACTCACTCAATCATTCTCACTCAATCTCTACTTGTCTCCCTCATTGCAGGAAAAGAGAGCTCACAACAAAAGAGAGTGAGCCAGGACAGGAGGAGTGACAGCCTCAATAGCCCACCTGACCCCCTGGGAGGAGGCCATCCTGGAAATTATGGGAATAGAGGATGATTCGCGCATGGAGGACGGACAGACAGGTGTAACACAGCAAGCTCGTGACAGAAAAGTTTCCCATCTCTCTCTCTGACATTGCATGAGTTGCTGATAATGATTGTGAAGCTATAACAGATGAACTTATGAGCATCTGCAAAAAGCTATGTGCATGTAGCCTTTGCATCACATCTCTGACTCTTTCCTTTACTCCCCCATAGGACCATTATAAGCATCCGTCCTCCCTAGCCAGGAAGAAGAGGCTCAGCAGCCAGACTCCTCAGAAGAAGCTGCAACCTCTGAGGGTGCAGTGTCAGTAGAATTCAGCGCACCCAGCACCAGCGCAGACACTCACACCTCGGTGGGACTTTCGGGACATAGAGTAGTGTTGTCACCTGGTGTATCACAGCTCACAAGTGAGCATCAGGAGATTGTGGAGACAGGGGCAGCAGTGGAGAGTCCTAGTCGGAGGGCGCAGGACTCTGCCAGCTCGGCTCAGCAGCATGTCGACCCTCTGCATTTGGTTCCATGCATAAGATCAGAGGTGATGGAACTCCAGGCACAGATGCAGGAGTCTCTGGCAGGTTTTGTCTCTAAGGTCGCTGCGAGTGTGGAGCGAATAGAGGAGTCCATAGTGAACATGAGCAGAGCCTTTGTGGAGTCATTAGCGCATGAACGCATCAGCACGGAAAGGATGGCTGCCTCCTTGGAAAGGACTGCTACCTCCATGGTAAGGCTGGCTATCGTAGAGGAGAGGATGGCTACGGTAGAGGAGAGGATGGCTACGGCTATGGAGGAGCTTAGTTGCCAGGGTATGGAAAACATGGTCATTGTTCAGAATAGAATGACATCTCTTGCGGAGCGATGGCCATCTATTGAACAGAGAAACCAGACATTCATGGAAGTCCTTCTGAGTAGGACTGCCATTGCAGATACGGGTCCCCATGCCCCCCCCTGATGTGCAGCAAGGTGCTCTCCAGCCACTTGCAGGCACTGAGGGGGACCTGACCCATGAGAGGGAGGTTGGTGTCAGACCTCAAGGAAGTGGGGGCTCCTCTCCAAGCGCTCACACTTCCATGCCACTGCAGAGCCCTCGGTCAGAGCCCCACCCAAGTGAGATAGATGTCTCAACCCCTGCACAGCCGCAGGAGCAGCAGACTGTTGACGAGCCCTCACAGGCTCGCAACCCCAGAGGATGCCCGCCAAAGGTGTTGAGACAGGAGCAGCAGGAAAGTGAGCAAGGGGCCTCCACATCTGCTGAAGCCACAGGGGAGGCACCATTTAGGAGCACGCGGAAGATGAAAATTCTGCACAAATATTCATAACTGTAGTCACTTGGGTGCAATTTTGTGTTTATTGTAAAAATGCTGTCACATCATTATTGAACATAAACATTCTGATGGCAAATGTTGCAGTTGTGACGTCTGTCATTTCACTATTGGGACTTCCACATTGAGGCCTTAGGAATACTTGCAACTGTCAGTATGGTGGTCAGAGTGCTAGGAATCCTCTGGTTCTTGGCCATTGTCAAAGCTCTGGCAAGAAGCAGTGAGGCAAAAGTGTTTGATTGACTAGGCTAAGCAAATCTGGCCAGGATGAGTGCGTTCCTTGCATCCCGGGCAGCAATTTTCTCGTCTAATGCTGCTGCTGGTTGATGGGCCTCTGCAGGATGTTCGTTTTCGCCCTCCTCCTCCTCCTCATCTGAGGAGGATATGTGAGGAGCCACTTGGTCCTCAGGAATCTGCAAGCCACGACACTGTGCCATGTTGTGAAGTGCACAGCAAACCACGACGATTCTGGAGACCCTGGCTGCTGAGTACTGTAGGGTTCCACCTGATCTATTCAGGCATCTGAAGCGCATCTTCAGCAAACCGATGGTTTCCTCGATAATGGATCTGGTGGAAATGTGGCTGGAGTTGTAGCGCTCCTCAGCTTCGTTGGCTGGCCTCCTCAACGCTGTCATTAGCCACATCCTCAGGGGATAGCCCTTGTCTCCAAGTAGCCATCTGTTAAGTTGGTCTGGCTGACTGAATAGCGGAGGTACACTAGACTAGCGCAGTATGAAGGAGTCATGGCAATTGCCAGGGTACATGGCACAAACATGCAAAATTTCCTTCTTGTGGTCACACACCAGCTGAACATTGAGGGAGTGGAAGCCCTTGCAGTTGATGAAAATACCTGGATTGCGATGAGGTGCCCTAAGGGCCACATGTGTGCAGTCAATGACGCCCTGCACCCTTGGAAAGCCTGCCAGATTAGCTAATCCAACCACTCGTGCCGTGACATTTGCTCGATCCTTGGTGAAATGGATGTGATTGTGCGCGAGAGCAAAGAGGGCATCGGTTACCTGCGTGATGCAAGTGTGTGCGGCCGCCTGGGAGATGCCGCTGATGTCTGCTGCTGATCCCTGGAATGAGCCTGAGGCAAAAAAGTTGATTGAGGTGGTGACTTTGATGGCCACTGGTAATGTTTGTCCACCTGGTCTTCTGGGCAGCAGGTCTTGCTGTAGCATTGCGCAGATGTCAGTCACTACCTCTCGCGAAAGTCAGAGCCGCCTTTGGCACTGCTGCTCAGACATGTTGAGCTAGCTGACCCTGCGTCTGTAGACCCTGTTTGGGGGGTATCTCCTGTGCCGACAGGCTTCCAGGCGCTGGCCCCTTCTGGCCTGTGCAGCTTCAGGTGGGTGAGCAGCAGCCTTGCGCTCCTGCTGCTGTTGTTGGTGCTGCTGTTGTTCCTGGTTCTGCTGGTGCCGTGGCTGGTGCTCGTGCTCCTCTAATGCACAGATGGGAAGGAAATAAATGGCTCCCATGCTTCTGTTATATGCCTCCGATGAGGAAGCGCTGAGTGAAGGTGGCGAGAGGGGTTTCCCAGGAGGTCACACTGGAGATGGGTGTGAGGCTCCAACCTTCCACAGGTGTGGTTAAACCTTCTAAAAGTTGCCCAGACCTGAGACCACTAAGTCCTGCCACCTGCAAATCATGGCTGATCAAATCTCCTCTTTAATGGTTGACCTGCAGTTGATAGTCAGCAATCCAATAGTGCTCCCGCCAGGTTTCACATTCGTGTTTCTCACCAGGCGTGTTTCACGTGGGAAAAGGGTTAAATTCGCAAGGGCCTTTCAAAATAGGATTATAGAGGCCATTTAGTGGTTGTTAAGTGCCTTAACGACCAGTTCCGCCTGTTGGATGCGGGATGGAGTCGGGACCATCAGACACAACTGAGTTAAAATTGCTTGGAGTCGGGACCTAGGCGGGACCTGCCCTTCAGCTTTTGCGATTTTAACCCCCTGCATGCCTCCAAGCCTGCCTCCACGGCTCAATGAAAATCAAGGCCTATGTATAAAAAACATTTTCAATATAAACTTTACCAAAATAAATCTTTTGAAATTTGTCCTCTAGCTCTTCTTCAAATTTGAAAACAAAACCTGAGCAAAAACTGCAGAAAGCTAAAGAAAATCTTCCAGCAATTCAGCTGACGAAATGTTACTGATGCATCCTGGGAAATTGGCTACATCACATGTGCTCAGACTCCATATTCTGTATTACTTGCATTCAGGCAACGGAATCACAGCTCTGGATAAAAACAGCGGCCGGAACAATTCCTGCGCCAAAGCCCACCCGATATTGGTGGGCGTCCCCAGCAGCTCACTGGCATAGACCATTTGAATTTCAGGCTGCTGGATCACCAGTAGGTGCTGGGCGATCAAGAGAGGGGGGGGGGAGCGACCAGGCAAAGGAAGGAAACAGCAATTGGGAAAGGGGTGGATGAGGCAGCGACCGGGAAAGGGAAAGAGGCAGCGATCGGGGAGGGGGGAGCAATGTCGGCAATGGCCTGCATGGCTTTACTTTGGAGACGAGAAGAGCACGCCTGCACTTCACAGCTCCACATTCAGGTGAGTATTTTTAAAAACGTACCTTATTGGTGGCAGCCTGCAGTGGCCCTTTTAAGGATCTGCAGGTTAGGGCACATGCAGACCTGGTTTACCTGAACGCATTCTGCCAGCTGAGTTCAGGGCAAACTGATTTGGTAAAGGGGGCATCAAACAGGTGTTAGGTCCTTTATTTGCATATTTGCCTGTTTCAGGCGCTGGCCCTGGACGCTTCTTTTAATGCCTATGCCAATATGGCGGGTGGTGCATTTCCGACTCAAAATGTGAGTGTGGGTGCATGCCGCCTGCCATATTGGACGCCTTTGCGCCCGTTTTACGCCTGTAAAACAAGTGCAGCATCATCGAATTTCTAGGCCATCAAGCCCAAAGCTATGCTTTTGGGAGTGGCGGAGATATCCGAGTAAAGAGTTTAATGAAGCAAATAAAAGTCGCACAGGCAATTCAACAGACAAATTTTGTTATGTTGCGAACTAAGTAATTTCTGTTTAAAATCTTAATTTACACATTAGAAATTTCCGTTACTGAAGAAAAAGGTACTTTTCCAGATATAACCCGTCTAAACCCCTCGATTAGAATCCGGCCTGTAACTTACTCTGAACCTGCTATTCTATCTATAAATTACCTGAACCCCTCGATTAGATTCCAGCCTTAAACTCACTCCCGGGCATTTAAAATTCCGAACCCTCTGATCAGATCAGAGCCTGTAACTCACCCCAGCTATCTGCTATTGTGGATGGATTTTGATAACCAAATTTCTGTTCCAGTTAAGTTTTATCGAAGTGAATTTTGGATATGGAGGAGATAGAATAACACGTTATGTGAAAAGAGACTGAATCTGAAACCCAAGGGATTGTACAGGAACCACTCCTCCATTGAACACAGATCAAAAGGTTGAAATATTTATGGTATTTTCTTCAGGCTGCTTCATTAGGAATCTCACAATTTATAATTACACGTAATTAAAAGCGAAGCACTCTTCACTCTTTTAATTTGGAGAAGCATAAGTCCATTACCTCTCTGAGTGATACTGATGCAGCACAATGGGTGCTCTCTATTAATCCCAATGGCCCCAGAATCAGCAGAAAAAGCCACCTGACACTCTGTGAAATGAAGCGTCATTTCTGCCTGTGATGTTTGGGGAGAAGGAAAATGCATCGGACGTAACGTTGAATTCATTTAATCGTGGAACAGACACCATTCCTCATCTGCACTGATCACATTTAGTTCAACACCTTGTACATTTTTCCCAACAGGTGATTGTTTTTTTTTGTACAAAGCAATACAAATGGCAGCCAGGTTATGAGCTTGAGCGAGAATTACAGTCAAACTGCGCACATTGCTGGGTTCTTTTGGGGCGGCGTTCTCCTCGACTATTTTTCTCCCACTTATTTTCTCTCCACTCCATTCTTGAAGTTGCTGGAATGAAGATGAAGCTGCCAGTGTCCGGCAAAAATGACGGCTCGGAGAGGTGGCTGTTTACGTCGGCTGGAAATCAGCAACGCACCAACCTATGGTGCCAAGAGAGAACAAAAAAGTGCCACCATGCCACCAGAAGGACGAGTGCCAGCTTTCTGAAGCCTGGGCTGCCCACCAATGGCAACCTTTCAATGCCAACGCAGGGCCAGGGTGATTGCTGTCCTAATAACAATTCCCAGATCGCAATTAATCTCTGTATTGCCCACGTTATTTCCTGATAATTGGGCCTTGATTGTCACTTGAGAAAATTACAGCAATTATGACACAACCATGGCACTTTCTGTGTCGAAGTGATCGTGTCACGAGGCATGAGAATTAAAATAGAGCGCAGTGTTGGAAAATGTGGACGAAACCACTCCCACATACTTCAAAGTACTTATTTTAAAAGACTACATACCATCAAGTGAATCGGAGGCTGTAATCACTCCGAGGTGCCCATTATACTTTGCATGCTATCGCTTATTAATCAGCAGTTTCCAGGTGTAAATTATAAGGCTGGAATATGATATAAAAAAGTAGCTTAAAAGCACATAAGATTCTGTACTTCATTCCCCTCAGCTATTTTTCCCCTCCCTCCTCTCCTGAAATTTGAAAATTAAAAAGCCTCAAATTTAAAGTTCTCATGCTTGTGTTAAAATCCCTCCATGGCTTCGCCCCTCCTGTAACCTCCTCCAGCCCTACAACCCTCTGAGAACTCTGCGTTCCTCCAGTTATGGCCTCCTGTGCATCCCTGATTTTAATCACTCCACTATTGGCGGCCATGCCTTCAGCTTCCTTGGCCCTAAGCTTTGGAATTTCCTCCCTAAACCTCTCCGCATCTCTAATTCTATCTCCTCCTTTAAGACGCTCCTTAAAACCTACCTCTTTGACCAAGCTTTTGGTCAGCTGTCCTAATATCTCTTTATATGGCTCGGTGTCAAATTTTGTCTGATTATGCTCCTGTGAATCACCTTGGGACGTTTTACTATGTTAAAGGTGGTCTATAAAAGCAAGTTGTTGTTACTGTTGTTGAAAGTGCTGGGTACATTTCTTCAGGTGCTGTCTGGGAACCTCGCCTGACTGGCCATTCTTTGTGTGTCAAGATAGAGAGTGTGGATAGGCTATTCAACTGCAGTGGGTATCGCATGAAAACCCAATCTTGCCCTACCCTGATTTCAACACACATGCACTTGCAGCATGGCTCACTGGACACTGATCAGGAACAGGGAAACCCGAGATTATTCTTCCCTTCCCTACCTCAGGGATGCTGAGGCTAATCACAAAGGCCCCAGGCAACAAAAAATCAGAATCAAAATGTGTAGAATTCGGAGGGTCCTGAGTAAAATCAGCTGCCTCACATTCGGCCACAGACCAGCAATGCCAACACTCGCTCCTGTTGCTGCCTTGATTGCTGCCGCTCACTGCTGGCTCCTTGTGTTGGGTTGCGTCACCCATCACTATCATAGAATCATAGAATGGTTACAGCATAGAAGGAAGCCATTCGGCCTGTCGAGCCCATGCCAGCTCTCTGCAAGAGCACTTCAGCTAGTCCCACGCCCCCGCCCTTTCCCCGTAGCCCTGCAAATTGTTTTCCTTCAGGTACTTATCCAATTCCTTTTTGAAAGCTACGATTGAGTCTGCCTCCACCACCCTTTCAGGCAGTGCATTCCAGATCCTAACCACTCGCTGAGTAAAAAAGCTTTTCCTCATGTCGCCTTTGGTTCCTCTGCCAATCACCTTAAATCTGTGTCCTCTGGTTCTCGACCCTTCCACTAATGGGAACAGTTTCTCTCTATCTACTCTGTCTAGACCCCTCATGATTTTGAACACCTCTATCAAATCTCCTCTCAACCCTACTCTGCTCTAAGGAGAACAACCCCAGATTCACCAGTCTATCCACATAACTGAAGTCCCTCATCTCTGGAACCATTCTTGTAAATCTTATCTGCACCCTCTCTAAGGCCTTCACATCCTTCCTAAAGTGTGGTGTCCAAAATTGGACATAATACTCCAGTTGAAGCTGAACCAGTGTTTTATAAAGGTTCATCATAACTTTGTTGCTTTTGTACTCTATGGCCCAGATTTTCCCGGAGCCGTCGGGCGGGGGCTGAAAATCGCAGAAATAGGGGGTCGCGACCCCCCCGTCCGATTCCCTGCCCCGCCCGACTTTCGCCCCCGTGTTTCAGCGCGACCCAAATCAGTCCCGCCCGCAGCAGGCGGGACTGGTCGGCGGGAGCCTAATGATCAATAATTGGCATGTTTAATCCTATTTTCAAGGGCCCTTGGAATTTTCAGCCGTTCCCCACGTAAACCACGTCTGGTGGGAACACCGCTGATGAAACCTGGCATGAACAATGTTGGCTTGCTTGCTTTCAGCTGCAGGTCAATCAGGAATGAAGAGATTTAATCAGCCAGCATTTGTAGGCTGCAGGACCTTGTTGCTGAAGGCTTGGGGCAACTTGAAGGCAGGGTGTTAAAATCGCAAAAAATGGCGGGCGGCACCCCCCCTGCCTGGTTCCTGACGCCGAGCAATTTTAACTCGGGCGTGTCTGATGGTCCCGACTCTGTCCCGCATCCAACAGGCGGGACTGGTCTTTAAGGCCCTTAATTACCACTAAATGGCCTCTATAATCCTATTTTAACAGGCCCTTGCAACTTTAACCCTTTTCCCACGTAAAACACACCTGGTGGGAATCACGAATGTGAAACCTGGCGGGAGCACTATTGCATTGGTGACTTTCAACTGCAGGTCAACCATTAAAGTTGAGATTTGATCAGCCATGATTTGCAGGTGGCAGGACTTCGTGGTCTCAGGTCTGGGGCAACTTTTACAAGGCTTAACCACACCTGTGGAAGGTTGGTGCCTCACACCCATCTCCATTGTGACCTCCTGGGAAACCCCTCTCGCCACCTTTACTCAGCGCTTCCTCAACAGAGACATATACCAGAAGCATGGGAGCCATTTATTTCCTTCCCATCTGGGCATTAGAGGAGCTCGAACACCAGCCGCAGCACCAGCAGGCGCGACAGGCTGTGGCTCAGCCACCTGAGGCAGCACAGGCCAGAAGGGGCCAGCGCATGGAAGGCCATCGGCACAGGAGATACCCCCCAAACAGGGTCTACAGACACAGCGTGAGCTACCTCAACATGACTGAACAGCAGTGCCAAAGGCGGCTCTGACTTTCGTGAGAGGTAGTGACTGACATCTGCGCAATGCTCCAGCAAGACCTGGAGCCCAGAGCACCAGGTCAACACTCCTTACCAGTGGCCATCAAAGTCACCACCGCACTCAACTTTTATGCCTCAGGCTCCTTCCAGGGATCAGCAGCAGACATCAGCGGCATCTCCCAGGCGGCCGCACACACTTGCATCAAACAGGTCACCGATGCCCTCTTTGCCCTCGCGCACAATCACATCCATTTCACCAGGGATTGTGCAAGTGTGAGGGCGCGAGTGCTTGGATTAGCTCAGCTGGCAGACTTTCCAAGGGTGCAGGGCATCATTGACTGCACACATGTGGCTCTTAGGGCACCCCACTGCAATCCAGGAGTTTTCGTCAACCGCAAGGGCTTCCACTCCCTTAACGTTCAGCTGGTGTGTGACCACAAGAAGGTGATTTTGCATGTTTGTGCCAAGTACCCTGGCAGCTGCCATGACCCCTTCATACTGCGCCAGTCTACTGTGCCTCCGCTATTCAGTCCACCGTGCCTCTGCTATTCAGTCCACCAAACGAACTTCAGGGATGGCTACTTGGAGACAAGGGATATCCCCTGCGGTCTTGGCTAATGACGCCGTTGAGGAGACCAGCCAACGAAGCTGAGGAGCGCTACAACTCCAGCCACATTTCCACCAGATGCATTATCGAGCAAGCCATCGGATTGCTGAAGATGCGCTTCAAATGCCTCGATAGATCAGGTGGAGCCCTACAGTACTCATCAGCCAAGGTCTCCAAAATCGTTGTGGTATGCTGTGCTTCACAACATGGCACAGCGTTGTGGCTTGCCGATTCCGCAGGACCAAGAGGCTCCTCACAGAGCCGCCTCAGATGAGGATGATGCGGAGGAGGAGGATGGAAATGAGCATCCTGCAGAGGCCCGCCAACCAGCAGCACCAGTGCGTGAGAACATTGCTGGGCGGAATGCAAGGAACGCACTCATCCTGGGCAGATTTGCGTAGCCTGGTACATCAAACACTGCAGCCTTGCTGCTTCTTAACTGACCATGGACAGTGGCCTATGCCTACGCATTTCTACCTATTTGACCAGCTTGCTGACATCTGCAAGTTATCCTAAGGCCTCAATGTGATATCCCCATTCGCCAAATGACAGACGCCACAACAGCAGCAGTTGTCACTATTATGTCCGTGTGTAATTGAGACACGGACTGCAGGAGTTGGTTACAACAGGTGTTTACTGAGTGGAGACAAAACTGGAACTACTATGCAAAGTTACTGCACAGGCTTATATACAGGGGTGGTCACTACTGGTACTGCAGTATACAGGGGCTGCAGAATATAGTTCCTTCTGCAAAGTACATACACTACAATTCCTCCCCTTTTAGCTAAACAGTACATAACATTCAATTAATAATTTAATGACATATTTACAATTACAGTTGCTATATACATTAGCTGAAGTTAAGCAATTATAAGTTCAGTCTTTGAGGAGGCTTCCTGATTCTGTCTGGATAACGCCTCTTTGGGGTATCAGGCTCTTCTGGCAAAGTTGATTCGGAATCAACGTCGTTGTTTGGTTCATCTGCTTCCAATATCACCGATTCTGAGGTAGATCCAATTGGTACTTTGGTTTCATCACCAGGTGTATCGGATCGTGGTGTGGAATTGACGTTTTCCAGTGACTCTAGAATCTGGTCAGCATGGCGTCTTACAATGCTCTCTCCAACGTCCACGGTATACATTAGAGGTCCTTGCCGTGTGCAGATCATTCCTGGCTGCCATTTCTCTGTGCGGTAGTCCCGGGCCAAAACTGGTTGACCTATCTTAAAACTCCTGGTCAGCCTTTCATTCATATTCTGAAACTGCCTGTTCTCCACATCTCTTCTGATGTTTGGCTTAACCATATCCAAGCGGCATCGTAGTCTTCGATTGAAGAACATCATGGCTGGAGTTTGGTTGGTAACCGCATGTGTCGCATTCCGGTAGGCAAACAAGAAGTTATCCACCTTGTGTTGTAGGGGTATGTCTTCATTACACATTGCCTTGATAGCCTTCTTGAATGTTTGAATGAACCTCTCAGCCAATCCATTGGTGGCTGGATGATATGGGGCGGATGTGTAATGCTTAACACCATTGTTCTTTAAGAACCTCCGGAATTCTTCAGACACAAACTGTGGTCCATTGTCGGAGCAAATCTGTTCAGGCAGCCCATTTCTGGCGAATATGGTTCGTAAGACTGTGATAGTTTTTTCTGTGGTGGTTGAGGACATTTTTATTACCTCTGGCCACTTTGAACATGCATCCACCGCAATTAAAAGCATCGAGTGCATAAATGGACCAGCAAAATCAATGTGCACCCTTTGCCATGGAGATGAGGGCCACTCCCATGGATGTAGAGGGGCTTGTGGTGGGGCGTTTTGGACCTTCTGGCATCCTGTACAGCTCTTGGTCATCTCTTCGATTTCTCTATCGATTCCCGGCCACCTCACAAACGCTCTGGCTAAGTTCTTCATTTTTACCCCTCCCAGATGACCCTCATGAAGCTCATTGAGCAGTCTATCCTTCAATTTGGTTGGAATTACTACTCTGGATCCACACATCAAGATTCCTCTGCACACTGACAGCTGTTCTCTTCTCGGCGAGAATGCTGGCAGCAGTGGTTCGCCATGTGCTGGCCATCCCTTCACCGTTAAATCATAGACCCAGGAGAGTGTCGGGTCATTTCGTGTTTCCTTTTCTATGTTTGCATTCGTCACAGGGAGACATTCGACTATGGTCGAGTGGAATATCTCCACAGGATCCACTGCAGGTGCTTCTTCCACCGTCTGCAACGGTAGGCGCGACAATCCATCAGCATTCCCATGCTGTTTAGTTCCTTTGTACTCGATGTCATATTGGTGTGCCCCTAGGAAAAGGGACTACCTCTGTAGCCGTTGTGCCGTCTTTAATCGGTACGCCCTTCTGAGGGTTGAAAATGGAGACGAGAGGTTGATGATCAGTTAGTAAAGTACATTTCTGACCGTGCAGGTAGTGATTGAACTTCTTCACCCCCCACACCAGGCTGAGGGCCTCTCTGTCAATCTGGGCATAGCTACGCTTGGCTGAAGTTAACGAGCGTGACGCAAAAGCTATCGGCCTCTCTGAACCATCAAGGAATCTATGTGACAGAACCGCTCCAATGCTGTAGGGAGACGCATCACACGCCAGTCTTATCGGTAGTGATGGGTTGTAGTGAGCCAATACTTCTCTTGAAGTGATTAGGTCTTTACTCTTCTGAAAGGCCTGCTTACATTCATCGCTCCATTTCCATGCTACTCCAGTTTGTAGTAGGGCGTTCAGTGGGTGCAGAATTGTGGACAAATTCGGCAAAAACTTATGGTAGTAATTCACCAATCCGAGGAATGACCTCAGTTGCGACACATTTTCAGGCGCTGGAGCCTTAACTACCGCTTCAATTTTGTCAGGGGACTTATGTAACCCCTCTTCATCAATCACGTGGCCACAATACGATATCTGTTTCTTAAAAAACCTCGCACTTGGTGCGATTGGCCCGTAGCCCATGTTCTCTTGGCCTAGTAAGCACCTGCTCTAGGTTGGCAAGGTGTTCACTGTCTTTTTCACCTGTCACTAGGATGTCGTCCAAGTAACACGGAGTCCCCGGAATCCCTTGCAGGACTTGTTCCATCGCTCTTTGCCATATCGCCGGAGCTGATGCTACTCCGAATACCAGTCGATTATACTGGTAAAGACCTTTGTGAGTGTTTATCGTGAGATACTTCCTAGAGGATTCTTCAACCTCCATCTGCAAATATGCTTGTGCTAGGTCAATTTTTGTAAAACGCTTCCCTCCAGATAGTGAGGCGAAAATATCTTCTATCCTCGGGAGAGGATACTGTACTGTGTGAAGGAGTGGTTTCACCGTCACCTTGAAGTCCCCACAGATGCAAACCTTCCTTGGCTCCTCAGATTTATTGTTTAACGTTTTCTTCATGACAGGAACGATGGTTGTCGCCCACTCGCTCCAGTCTACCTTAGATAACACGCCTGCATTCTCCAGATTCTCCAGCTCTGCCTCGACAGCTGGGCGAATTGCATACGGTACCGGTCTTGCTTTGAAAAACTTGGGAATTGCATTCTCTTCTATTTTTATCGAGGCGGTTACGCCTTTAAGAGTTCCCAGTTCTTGTTGAAATATCTCTTTGGCGTTAGCTAAGATTTTTGACAATCGTCCAGGTGTGACGTCGTCATCCTTTTTACCAGCCAGTCAGTGCCTGAATGAAGTGCCAGTCTAAACTTATCTTTCTGATCCATTCACGTCCCAATAACGGTGGTCCACCATCTTGCAGTATGTACAAATACAATTTCTGTATTTCCTTCCCGTTGTATTCAACAGGCACCCTTATTTTCCCTCTGGGGTATACTTTCTGCCCCGTATACGTCTTCAAGACAATGGATGTCTCTTTCAAGGGTATGTGTGAGAATAGCCGCTCGTATTCTCATCGATTCATGACGGTCAGGGCTGATCCTGTATCCAATTCCATTTTGACTTGGGACCCTGCTATCGTGAGGGTGACCCAAATGGTTCGGTGATCCTCTTTTGCGATTACGTTGTGAAGTTTGAGACAGCTTAGTCTCTTGTTCCCGGGTTCACTATCGCTCTTCTGGTCTTCGGAACTACTGTCCGTCATCTTTTGTACTTTCCTGTACTGTTCCTTAGTAGCCTTTTTGTTGTCGTTAGTCTTCTTCCCAGACCTGCAAACTCGTGCAATGTGTCCCATCTTTCCGCATTGCCTGCATATTTTGTCCTTGGACCAGCAGTCCTTCTGGTCATGGGTTGTTCTGCCGCAGCGATAACATTTTTCAAATCCCCGTGTCATTTCCTGGGTGCCGTATTCCTGTGGCTTTTGCTGTATTTCCGCAGCTCCCCTTGCTGCTGCTTCGTACGATACTGCCACGCTGAAAGCCTTATCTAGCGTCAGCTCTTTCTCTGCGAGTAACCTCTTCTGGGTTCCTTCACTCAGGAGTCCACAGACAAATTTGTCCCGTAGGGTATCTGCCAGTCCTGCTCCGAACTGGCAGTGCTTTGATAGCTTGCGTAGTTCCGTAAGGTAATCAGCATTGTTCTCATCTTTATGCTGATTTCTCTTGTTGAATTTAAATCTTTCTGCTATCAGCAGTGGTGTAGGATTTAGGTGTTCCTGTAGGATATCAACAATTTCATTAAAACTCTTCGCCATCGGTTTGGCTGGAGTGATCAGGTTCCGCAGTAGGCCATACGTTCTTGCGCCCATTAAATTTAGTACAGGTAGACTACCCTTTATCCGGACTTCCGAAAACCGAAACCCTCTAAAAACCGAAGGTTTTTTCGTTCAGCGTAAGTCGTGTGTACGACTTACGCTGAACGAAAAAACCTTCGGTTTTTAGAGGGTTCCGGTTGCGGAAGTTCGGATAAAGGGTAAGTCGTGCGCACGACCCCCCTGCCGACCCCGCCAGCCCCGACAACCGCCGACCCCGACAACCGCCGACCCCGCCAGCCCCGACAACCGCCGATCCCCCCGCGGACCCCGCCGGCCCCGACAACCGCCGACCCCACCAGCCCCGACAACCGCCGACCCCACCGCCGACCCCGCCAGCCCTGACAACCGCTGACCCCCCCGCGGACCCCGCCAGCCCCGACAACCGCCGACCCCCGCCGCGTACCCTGCCGGCCCCGACCCCCGCCGACCCCGACTTACGCTGAGCGTCAGCGTAAGTCGTGCGCACGACCCCCCGCGGACCCACCTTCCGAAATCCGAAATTTTCCTTTATCCGAAACTCTGCTGGTCCCGAGGCTTTCGGATAAAGGATAGTCTACCTGTAGTACCGATGCCTTATTCTCATCGGCTACTTCGTTTGCCTTGCAATATACTTCGACTCTTTCCACATGCGTGGTCCAGCCTTCTATTGCATTATCGAAGGCAGTGATATTGCCAGTCTTCGGCATCTTGGAAATCTAAGATGGCGCCTCCCGCGCTTTGCCTTCTTCCCCGATTGAACAAAATGGCGCCTCCCGCGCTTTGCCTTCTTCCCCGTTGGATTAAGATGGCGCCTCCCGTGCTTTCTATCTTCTCCGCTGCTGCTAGCGCTGTTGCTGGCGTTTTTATGCCTTGATGGCGACGCCCTATGGTCTTTGCGCACTTCCCCCCCGCGCTGCTGCTAACGCCGCTCTCCGCAGTCCCCGTGGCAAACTGCAGCTCCTCGCGGCTTTCTGCGCTTCTAATTTCTTTTATTTTTCCATCGTCAGAGCAAACCCTACGGGACACTTTCCTCCCTCTTCTCGGGTCTGTACGCTGCCCGGCTTCGTAGCACCGGCCACGCCCTGTGTGCTCCACCCTCTCTCTCTCTCTCTCTCTCTCCTCTTCCCGACAACGCTGCTCGGCCCCGTTGAAAAGCCACCCGATCGAGCTCTAGCCCGCCGCAGCTCAGGAAGGATCAGTGTACTACCTGCCACCAGCCCGATTAGCTGGAACACCATAGACAGGATAACCAAGCCCCGCTCTCGACAGCCTCTCCTGCAAATCTTCAAATCCGATGAATCAGAGGCGGTTGCCCACGGTCGATGCCCGTTTCTTCTGTTTGTTTGTTTTTTTTTCTTCCTTCTGGCCTCAACCTCTAACAACTTCACTTCAGGGATGGATCCCCATGAGGTGGTGCAGAACTGTAGGTAAGTTCGGATCTGCTCGTCGCCAGTATTATGTCCATGTGTAATTGAGACACGGACTGCAGGAGTTGGTTACAACAAGTTTTTACTGAGTGGAGACAAAACTGGAACTACTATGCAAAGTTACTACACAGGCTTATATACAGGGGTGGTCACTACTGGTACTGCAGTATACAGGGGCTGCAGAATATAGTTCCTTCTGCAAAGTACATACACTACAGTCACCATATTTTTAATGTACAGGAAACTGATGGCATTAAAACTATTTACAAGACTTTTCACCCAAGTGACTACCCTTGTGATTAGTGGTGCTTTATTTTTCTCTTACGCATGCTCCTACGTAGTGCTACCCCTGTGGCTTCAGCAGATGTGGAGGCCCCTTGCTCACTTTCCTGTTGCGCCTGTCTCGACACCTTTGGCGGGTGTCCTCTGGGGTGGCAAGCCTGTGAGGGCTCGCCAGCAGTCTGCTGCTCCTGCGGCTGTGCAGGACTTGAGACTCCTATCTCACTGGGGTGTGGACTTTGGCGGGGCTCTGACCGAGGTCTCTGAAGTGGCATGGAAGTGTGGGCGCGTGGAGAGGAGCCCCCACTTCCTTGAGGTGTGCCAACAACCTCCCTCTCATGGGTCAGCTCCCCCTCAGCGCCTGCAAGTGGCTGGAGAGCACCTTGCTGCACATCAGGGGGGCCATGGGGACCCGTCTCTGCACTGGAAGTCCTGCTCAGAGGGACTTTGATGAAGGTCTGGTTTCGGTGCTCAATAGATGCCTATCGCTCCTCAAGAGATGTCATTCTATTCTGAGCATTCACATGTTTTCGATACCCTGGCGACTAAGCTCCTCCATGGCCGCAGCCCTCCTCTCCTCGGCCGCAGTCCTCTTCTCCTCGGCCGCAGTCCTCTTCTCCTCGGCCGCAGCCCTCCTCTCCTCGGCCGCAGCCCTCCTCTCCTCGGCCGCAGCCAGCCTTTCCATGGTGATGCTTTCATGCGTCAATGACTCCAATAAGGCTCTGCTCATGTTCGCCATGGACTCCTCCATTCGCTCCACACTCGCAGCGACCCTGGAGACAAAACCTGCCAGAGACTCCTGCATCTGTGCATGGAGATCCATCATCTCCTCTCTTGCGGATGGACCCAGAGGCATAGGGTCGACATGCAGCTGAGCTGAGCTGGCAGAGGCCTGCGCCCTCCGACGAGGACTCTCCATTGCTGTCCCTGTCTCCACAATCTGCTGATGCTCACTTGTGAGCTGTAAAATACCAGGTGACAACACTACTCTATGTCCTGAAGGCCCCCCCCGAGGTGTGAGTGTCTGCGCTGGTGCTGGGTGCGCTTACTTCTGCTGACGCTGCGCCCTCAGAGGCTGGAGCTTCCTCTGAGGAGTCTGGCTGGAAAGACTCTTCCGCATCGGCAGTGGCGACGGGGGCTCCGGATGGTCCTGTGGGGGAGTAAAGGAAAGAGTTAGAGATGTGATGCCAAGGCTACTTGCACATTGGATTTGACAGATGCTCATAAGTCCAAATGATGTGGCTTCAGAATCATTTCAGCGGCTCATGCTATGTCAATGAGAGAGATGGGAAACTATTCTGTCACCAGCTTGTGGGCTTGCTCCTATCTCTCCTGCCCCAGCTTCCGCAGGCACGTCAGCCCTAGCAATCTCCATCACTGCTTCCTCCCAGGGGGTCAGGTGGGCGATTGAGGGTGGTCCTCCTCCAGTCCTCGATCGCGCTCTCCTATTGTGAGCTCTCTTTTCCTGCAATGAGGGAGACAAGTGGAGTTTGAGTGAGAGTGCAGGAGTGAGTGTAGAGATTGCATTGCATAGATACTTAGAAGGAGACAAAGATGGTGTGAGGCTGCAAGACCAAGGGCCCTCTCTGTGTGTTGTCAGTTGTGTTCTAAGCATCAGAGTGAGAGGCAGTGTGAGGGCTGCATGGTGGAATAGTTATGTGAATATGAGCATAGAGAGAGAGGGAATGGGTAGGGATGCATGGATGTGACTGTGAAGTGGGATGTGGAGGGAGTGATTGCTGAAGCTGAGTGCTGTTGGGGAAAGGCAATGGGGAGCAGGTTGAGGGTGATGGAAACTTCAAACTTACTTTTCCTGTGCGGTGAAGGTCATGGAAGCGCGTCCTGCACTGCATCCAGGTCCGATGGGTGACTCCCTGAGAGTTGACCTCTGCAGCCACCTCCATCCATGCAGCCCTGGTCTCTTTGGGAGGCCTCTTCCTCCCTGAGCTAGGGAAGAGGACTTCCCTGTGGGCCCTAACCCCATCCACCAATGTCTGCAATGAGGTCTTGTCAAATTTGGCGGCAGCTCGGCCTCTGCCGCTGGCAGCAGCTGGTGCAGGCTCCTGTGCCATTCTGTCCGACTGGTTGGGAAGCCTGCAGAGATTGAAAAGCTTGCTGGAGACTTTGAAAGCACCATGAATGATGACATCATAATGTGGGGCTTTCTGACTGGAATTGGACACTTAGCAAGTGTGCCCACATGCTGGAAATTAATTGGCCAATTGAGGGAAAATTGTGTGCAGCTGGCTGACCCATTTAGATTCGGGTTGGAACCTGACATTCGGAGCGGGCAGGTTGGAGGACCTCCTCGTGGGCCTGCTCCTGGGCCTGGCCAAGAAAGCCATTAATTGGTCCAGGCAGCGGGCGGTCGAGGGGGTCGTCCGGCCGGATTGCCTCCCTCTCTTCCGCGGCCATGTTCGTGGCCGGGTGGCCCTGGAGATGGAGCACGTGGTGTCCGCCGGCGAGCTCGAGCTCTTTCGTGACCGGTGGGCGCCGTGGGGACTGGAGTGCATAATTGATTTAAGTGATCAAATTTTAATTTGATTTGTCAAGTTTTATTTAAAAGGTTATTAGATTTTTAGTTATGGTTTATTTGTTTAAATGTTTATTAGTTTACATACAAAGAGGAACCTGACATTCGGAGCGGGCAGGTTGGAGGACCTCCTCGTGGGCCTGCTCCTGGGCCTGGCCAAGAAAGCCATTAATTGGTCCAGGCAGCGGGCGGTCGAGGGGGTCGTCTGGCCGGATTGCCTCCCTCTCTTCTGCGGCCATGTTCGCGGCCGGGTGGCCCTGGAGATGGAGCACGCGGTGTCCGCCGGTGAGCTCGAGCTCTTTCGTGACCGGTGGGCGCCGCGGGGGCTGGAGTGCATAATTGGTTTAAGTGACCAAATTTTAATTTGATTTGTCAAGTTTTATTTAAAAGGTTATTAGACTTTTAGTTACGGTTTATTTGTTTAATGTTTATTAGTTTACATACAAAGAGGAACCTGACATTCGGGGAACCCGACAATTCCCTGCACCTTCGGGAAAATTGGGGCCTATGCCTCTATTTATGAAGTCCAGGATCCCATATGCTTTTTTTAACCGCTTTCTCAACCTGCCCTGCCACCTTCAACGATTTGTGCACATATACCCACAGGTCTCTCTGTTCATGCACCCCTTTTAGAATTGTACCCTTTAGTTTATATTGCCTCTCCTCATTCTTTCTACCAAAATGTATCACTTCACACTTTTCTGCGTTAAATTTCATCTGCTGCGTGTCCACCCATTCCACCAGCCTGTCTATGTCCTCTTGAAGTCTATCACTCTCCTCCTCACTGTTCACTATACTTTCAAGTTTAGAGTCATCTGCAAATTTTGAAATTGTGCCCTGTCCAAGTCATTAATATATATCAAGAAAAGCAGTGGTCCTAGTACCAACCTCTGTGGAACACCACTGTATACCTTCCTCCAGTCCGAAATATAACCGTTCACCACTACTCTGTTTCCTGTCACTTAGCCAATTTCGTATCCATGCTGCCACTGTCCCTTTTATTCCATGGGCATCAACTTTGCTGGCAAGCATATTATGTGGCACTTTATCAAACTCCTTTTGGAGGTCCATGTACACCACAGCAACTGCATTACCCTCATCAACCCTCTCTGTTATCTCATCAAAAAACTCAATCAAGTTAGTTAAACATGGTTTGCCTTTAACAAATCCATGCTGGCTTTCCTTAATTAATCCACACCTGTCCAAGTGACTGTTAACTTTGTCTCGGATTATTGTTTCTAAAAGCTTCCCCACTATCGAGATTAAACTGACTGGCCTGTAGTTGCTGGGTTTATCCTTAGACCCTTTTTTGAACAAGGGTGTAGCATTTGCAATTCTCCAGTCCTCTGGCACCAGCCCTGTATCCAAGGAGGATTGGAAGATTATGGGCAGTACCTCTGCAATTTCCACCTTTACTTCACTCAGCATCCTTGGATGCATCTCTGGTGACTTATCTATTTGAAGTACAGCCAGCCTTTTGAGTACCTCCTCCTTATCAATTATTATCCCATCCAGTATCTCAACCACCTCCTCTTTCACTATGACTTTGGCAGCACCTTCTTCCTTGGTAAATACAGATGCAAAGTACTCATTTAGTACCGCAGCCATGCCCTCTGCCTCCATGTGTAGGTCTCCATTTTGGTCCCTAACCGGCCCCACCCCTCCTCTTACTACCCGTTTACTATTTATATGCCTATAGAAGACTTTTGGATTTCCTTTTATGTTAGCCGCCAATCTATGCTCGTACTCTCTCTTTGCCCCTCTTATTTCCTTTCTCACTTCCCCTCTGAACTTTCTATATTAAGCCTGTTTCTCACTTGTATTCTTAACCTGACATCTGTCAAATGCCCCGTTTTTCTGCTTCATCTTACTCTCTATCTCTTTCATCATTCAGGGTGCTCTGGCTTTGGTTGCCCTACCTTTCCCCCTCGTGGGAATGTACCTCGACTGTACCCAAACCATCTCCTCTTTAAAGGCAGTCCATTGTTCAATTACAGTTTTGCCTGCCAATCTTTGATTCCAGTTTACCATTCTCAACCCACTGAAATTGGCTTTCCTCCAATTAAATATTTTTACTCAAGATTGCTCCCTGCCCTTTTCCACAGCTAGTCTAAACCTTATGATACTATGATCACTGTTCCCTAAATGTTCCCCTACTGACACTTGCTCTACTTGACCCACCTAATTCCTCAGAACTAGATCCAGCAATGCCTCATTGGGCCAGAAATGTAATGATCAAGAAAGTTTTCCTGAACACACTTCAGAAATTCTTCCCCCTCTCTGCCCTTTACACTATTACTATCCCGGTCTATATTAGGATAGTTGAAGTCCCCCATTATCACTACTCCATAGTTCTTGCACCTCTCTGTAATTTCTCTGCAAATTTGCTCCTCTATATCCTTCCCACTAGTTGGTGGCCTATAGAATACACCCAGTAGTGTAATGGCACCTCTATTGTTTCTCAACTCTAACCAAGTAGATTCTGTCCTTGACCCCTCCAGGACATCCTTTCTCTCCAGCACTGTAATATTCTCCTTAATCAATACTGCCACCCACCTCCTTTATTTCCTTCCCTATCTTTCCTGAACACCTTATATCCAGGAATATGTATTACCCAATCCTGCCCTTTTTTGAGCCTGGTCTCCGTTATCGCCTCGTCATTCTATTCCCCTGTGGCTTTTTGCACCTGCAGTTCACCAACCTTATTTACCACACTTTGTGCAGTCACACACATGCACTATAAACCTATCTTAGACCTTCTTGTATTCTCTCTTAGTCTGACCCCACCTAATACCATACTATTTCTTATTCTAGCACTATCTGTCTCTCCCAATCCTTGTTTCTTCTTTTTAATGCTACATCCTGGTGACCATCCCCCTGCCATATTAGTTTAAACCCTCCTAAACAGCACTAGCAAACCACCGCCCCCCCCCCCACCACCATGAGGATATTGGTCCCAGCTCTGTTGAGGTACAACCCATCCGGCCTGTACAGGTCCCACTTCCCCCAGAACCGGTTCCAAAGTCCGAGAAATCTAAAGCCCTCCCTCCTGCACCATCTCTCCAGCCATGCATTCATCTGCTCTATCCACCTATTTCTATACTCACTAGCGCGTGGCACCGGGAGTAATCCAGAGATTACTACTTTTGAGGTCCTGCTTTTTAATCTCTTTCCTAGCTCCCTAAAATCTGCCTGCAGGACCTCATCCCTCTTTCTACCTATGTCGTTGATACCGATATGGACCACGACCTCTGGCTGTTCACCCTCCCCCCTCCTCAGAATGTTCTGCAGTCGCTAGGTGACATCCTGACCCTGGCACCAGGGAGGCAACATACCATCCTGGAATCACGTCTGCAGCCGCAGAAACACCTGTCTGTTCCCCAAACTATCGAATCTCCTATCACTATTGCTTTCCCAATCTTCCTCCTCTGCCTTGTACTGCTGAGCCACCCGTGGTGCCGTGAATTTGGCTCTGGCTGTACTCCCCAGAGGAACCATTGCCTTCACCAGTATTGAATACTGGTTGGAGAGCGAGATGTACTCAGGGGACTGCTGCACTACCTGCCTGGTCCTCCTTGTCTGTCTGATGGTCACCCATTCCTTCTCTGCCTACACATTATTATGCTATGGGGTAACCACCTCCTGAAACGTGCTATCCACGTTGCTCTCAGCCTCACGGATGCACCGCAGTGACACCAGCTGCTGCTCCAGCTCTGAAACCTAGAGCTTGAGCTCCTCCAGCTGACGACACTTCCTGCACACGTGGTTGTCCAGGACATGGGAAGCATCCTGAAGCTCCCACATGGCACAAGATGTGCATTCCATGGGACCGAGGTGCCCTGCCATGCCTCTACTTAATAGACTATTAAGTAACTTAACAGAAATAAACTTAAGACAAAAAAATAATCACCAACTATTCACCAATCAGCTCCCTTCCTTGCACTGATGTCACTTATCTCGCTCCCTGAAGCTCGCGCTCCCTCCGGGCTCTTGGGCCTACCTTTATCTGCGGCTGCTCCTCTCGCTGTCCCGCAGGTTCGTTCTTGTGTCTATTAACTTAGAGACCTATCGGACCATTCGCGGAAAAAGGATTTGCAAAACATGAAAACTGAGCTTTCATATCCAGCAATCAAACATAACAAACAGCACTTACTGTGGGCTTGTTATTATTTTGTACAGCTCCACAGGCACACAATCTAACAAATTAGAAATACATATACGGGGAAAAATAATACCTGCTGGTTTTCATTTTTAACAATTAGGAGTAGAGCTGGCCTCTCATTAACCTGTAGTATTACCAACCCTCCAGGGTTGCCTTGGAGTCTCCAGGAATTAAAGATTAATCTCCCGGACACTGCTGCGAGCAACCAGGGAGAAAAATCATAGGGGCATTAAAAAAAACATTTTTTACATTTTCCTTGAACACTTTCATTTAGTAGTTCCACAAATATTGGAGCTGGGGAAAAAAGGAGGTTTGACTGGCGGGGTGGTTGGTGACGGAAGGTCATGTGAAAAAACCTCCAGGAATACATCCAACCTGAGTTAGCAACCCTATTAACCTACCAGGCTCATCATTTCTGATTCAGGCAGCCTAAGGGGACTGAGCCTCTGTACTGCCCATCCACCTCCCTGTTTCTAGTGGCTCCGATACTGAGCCAGAATTTGCTGTAACAGCCATCTGCCGTTAGTTAGGCCTGCCCCTGCACGCTTCGCCTCTAAAATATTTTTGGCATCCAAGTTGCTGAAAGTGCGAGCTGATAACAGTGCAGCGAGGGAAACAGGGCAGCTGGGACCTGAGTGAACAGGGCAAGCAACCGGATATCTCCTTAACCAATCAGATTTAATGAATGGGAAATAAACACAGTAAGGCCTGAGAAGGAGGGCTGAATTAGAGTGGGTGAATTAAATGTTAAATCAGATACTGAACGAGAAATAAAGAGAGGGAAAGAAAGATTGGATTCAGAGAGAAAGAAAACAAGACAGAAAGAAAAAATAAGAATAACATTTTTTTTGTTGACATTTTTAAAATCCCCTCAAAAAATTCAAACCTGAAGGAATGAGACCTCACACTTGTAATAGTTAATTTTAAGTGCCAGAGAGGTTGACTGGCAGTAATTAACACTTACCACATTGTTAAAAGTGTACTTCCTACATTACAACAGTGACTACACTTCAAAAGTGCTTTGTAAAGCGCTTTGAGGCGTCCGGTGGTCGTGAAAGGCACTACAGTATATAAATGCAATTCTTTCTTATGCTTGTAATGACAAGACTTAACTTTCTGTAGCATGTTTAATGGACAAATCCAGTGAATTCCTAAAAAAATCTGGGAGGCGAAGGGCGAGTGGCACAACTCGGACAGCAACTTTTGGATATTCACATTTAATCGCACATCTGCCCTCTCCTGAAGTTGCTGTACCATTTACCCATAAATAATGATGAGCACCATTAGCCTTGCCGTTATTTTACAGCAAATTCTGGCCCAATTATAGGCAGACAATTTCTGGCCTGGAGACAGCACAGAGCCGCTGGCTGAGCTCAGGAAGCAGTGTCCCAATGTTTTGTTCCCTCAGTCCTTGAACCAAATAAAGACAATTTATATCATGTGGCAGCTTTGAAAAGTAATTTATAGAGTCATTTTTCATTGCTACTTCTTATTAAAAAAATGGTGGGGGCTGCATTCTTGTGCTCAACAAAGTGCGAATGGCAGTGCTGGAGATTGGAACACACTGACCTAGAAATTCAGTTGTTAGTGCCAGCCACTAGCGCCTTAAGAGGAGGAGAAGTGGGGCGCTAAGCGGCTAGTGCCCGGGCGCGGCGCGATCTGTGCCTCTCGCGAACTTCAGTTAAGATTTAGCGCCAGCGCAAAACCGCTGCGCCCGCTCAGCTGCGCGCGCAGATCCTGATGTCATTTCATGGTGCAACGCCCTTGGTGCGCCCCGAACCGGAAATTCAGTGGCGCCGGCCTAGTGTGCGCCTGGCGCCCCTAGCGACTGGTAGAGGGGAACGGTTCCCAGTCGCTGCGGGGCGCGGGGAGCGCAAATTAAAGGGGACTCCGCCTGCAGTATAAATGGCAGCCATTTTGCTCCAATCCTTCTTTGTGAGAGAAGGATATTTGGAGAGAGACAAAGGGAGAGAGCTTTCTGGTTTGACTCAGCACTCGCACAGGTACTTGTGGCTTCAGGCCAGAGCTTTGCACTTGCATTTAACTTTCAGTGCCATAGTCTTGATTCCAAACATATAATGGGGGCTGCAATGGGTGGAAACGTTGGCTTGCTGCATTGCATTCAAAGGGCTCAGAGACGCCGTGAGAGAGTGCCAGTCATGGCCAGACAGAGAAGGGCCAACAGGCGTCGGCACAGGGGGCCTTACCCACCCAGGGTATACCGCCAACAGTTCTCATATCTGAACATATCTAAGGAGCAGTGTGTTCGGAGGCTGCGATTCAGAAGGGAGGTGGTCAATGAGATCTGCCACCTGCTTCGCAGAGATCTGCAGCCACAGCTGAGGAGCAGGATGTCTCTGTCGGTGGCAGTGAAGGTGACGGTGGCTCTCAACTTCTATGCCACCGGCTCCTTCCAATCCGCTACTGGGGACATTGCCAACATCTCCCAGTTCGCAGTACATTGCTGCATCCGCCAGGTCACCAATGCCCTTTTCAGAAGGAGACGTCAGTTCATCTCCTTCCCCATGACCCTGGACAAGCAGCAAGAGCGTACAATGGGATTTGCAGCATTAGCGGGCTTCCCCATGGTCCAGGGCGCCATTGACTGCACGCATGTGGCTTTGCGGGCACCTCTAGAGAATGCCGAGGATTACCACAACCGGTAAGGCTACCATTTGCTCAACGTGCAGTTGGTGTGTGACCACAGGCAGCTCATACTAGCTGTCAATGCCCGCTTTCCAGGCAGCAGCCACGATGACTTCATCCTGCGCCAGACTTCTGTGGCAGACATTTTCGAAGCCCGGCCTCACCCACGAGGATGGCTTCTCGGGGACAAAGGCTATCCTTTGTGCACCTGGCTGATGACCCCGCTCCGTGCGCCCAGCACCCCTGCTGAAGAGCGATACAATGACAGCCATCAAGCAACCAGGAACATCATTGAGCACACAATCGGCGTGCTGAAGCAACGGTTCCGCTGTCTGGACCGTTCCGGGGGGCCCTACAGTACTTGCCTGAGCGAGTCTCCCATTTCGTTGTAGTGTGCTGCATGCTGCACAACCTGGCTATCCGCAGGACTCAGCCACTGCTAGCAGACGTTGGAGGACCACCAGAGGAGGAGGAGGAGCACCAGCACGGGAGGGAGCCACAAAGTGCAAGGGCCGTCCGTCGGCGGCTTATTGCAACTCGGCTCTAGGCCCCCTCTCAGGGAATGGCTTGTGCCAATGAAAGAAGATGAATGTAGCCACTCCGCCAGCCCTGAGCCGGTCAAGGCAACAAATACTTAAAAAAACAAACATGGACACTGCGATTCCAGAAATTTTATTACTGTGCAAACTCTGTGCCCTTCCCGCATGACAAACTAATTCAGAGAAACCTTCCCAAAAACAGTCAGAGACATAAATGGCTCTCACAACCTTCAGAAAATGCAACAAGCCGTTAACCCAAAATGACCATGATCCTCAACCTTTATAAAAAGCAATCACAACAGTCTCGGCCTTTATATATAAAAGAACACAACAGTCACGGCCTTCATATATAAAAGAACACAACAGTCTCGGCCTTCATATATAAAAGAACACAACAGTCTCAGCCTTCATATATAAAAGAACACAACAGTCTCGGCCTTCATATATAAAAAAAATCATTTGGCCACACCTTCTACTTTTTCCCCTGCGAGGGTGAGCCATCTCGTTTGCGCAAGTGGCCCCTTCCCGGCCTGCAGCTCCTCCTCAATGGGGCCCCAGTGGCTGCAGCAAGGCTGGGCGAAGGCTGCTGAGGGTCAGATGGTGAGACGGCAGATGTCCTTGGGGGTCGGCCTGGAACAGCTCTGGGCCTGGAGGGCCCGGCTGCTGACTGCTCCAACTCTGCTTGGGCAGCAGCAGTCTGTCCTACGGGTGGTGGCAGCTGCAGTGGAGGTTGGCTGCAGGAATGCTGCCAACCTAACAGAGCACAGGCACTCCCTGGTCGGCTGATACATTGGCACTCGCACGGGCCAGCACTGCAGCATGTGCAGCAATCTGCTGAAGCACAGACTGCTGGGCTGCTGCGGCACGGCGAGTGCCCCGGCGATGCCTGGCCGATCCAGCGAGGGTGGCAGCAGTTAGTGCCCGTGTGGCCCTGGTCTGTGTCTGCATCACACCAGCCAGTGAATGCACGGCACGTCTGAGCACTTGGCTGGAAGCCGCCTGTACTGCCGCAAAGTCCTGAAGACTCCTGGCCTGTGCTGCCCCAAATTCTTGTACACTCCTTGCCAGTGACTCTATGGAGTCAGGCATCCTTGTCACTGCAGCCATGAGCTCAGTGTGCCTGCGGTCAGCCTGGGCGCCCATTTCCACAAGGAGCCGCACCTCCTCTGTGCTCACCGTAGCAGGACTGGAGGCCGCACTCACCCTCCGGGGAGAAGGCCGCCGAGCTTCCCCACCCCTCCCGCATTGCTGCAGCCCACTGGACCCCGGAGCTTCACTCTCCTCCGGCCCTTCCCCCCTGCTCCCCTCCAGGGAAGACGTCTCCCCATCATGGCCATGGGCTGCCTCGGCTGAGGGTGGCTCTGATGAGCCGGCTTCCTCTTCCTCCTCCTCGCCTTCCGATTCACTCACAGTGCCAGCTTGAGGTCCCGCCTCCTCACCTGGCAATTCACCATCTGAAAGCAGGGAGGCACAAGAGTTGCTTTAGTGTGAGGACAGGGCAGCAGCGAGGGAGGCATGAGTGCTGCTATGCATTGCATTGGTCCGACAGGATGCTGGTGTGAGGCGCAAGTGGAAAGAGAGAGGTCAAAAAGGTGATGCCCTTACCATTGGGGCCCACAACAGGGTCGGCATCTCCAGTGGCGACAGGGCCAATCAGCTGGCCTGACATAATGCGCTCCACATGCTGCTCCAGGTCGCTGAGCTGTTTCAGGTCAGGACGGACTCCTCCGGTCTGTCGCTGCTGCCTTCGGTTGTGCGCCAGCTTGCCCTGCAAGAGAAAGGACGGCCTCTAAGTACAGTGTGAAGCCCTGATCTATCCTGCACTGCCTCCCATGGTGGAATAGCCCTGACAGTGTGAAGCCCTGATCTAGCCTGCACTGCCTCCCATGTTGGAATAGCCCTGACAGTGTGAAGCCCTGATCTTGCCTGCACTGCCTCCCATGGTGGAATAGCCCTGACAGTGTGAAGCCCTCATCTTGCCTGCACTGCCTCCCATGGTGGAATAGCCCTGACAGTGTGAAGCCCTCATCTTGCCTGCACTGCCTCCCATGGTGGAATAGCCCTGACAGTGTGAAGCTCTGATCTAGCCTGCACTGCCTCCCATGGTGGAATAGCCCTGACAGTGTGAAGCCCTCATCTTGCCTGCACTGCCTCCCATGGTGGAATAGCCCTGACAGTGTGAAGCCCTCATCTTGCCTGCACTGCCTCCCATGGTGGAATAGCCCTGACAGTGTGAAGCTCTGATCTAGCCTGCACTGCCTCCCATGGTGGAATAGCCCTGACAGTGTGAAGCCCTCATCTTGCCTGCACTGCCTCCCATGGTGAAATAGCCCTGACAGTGTGAAGCCCTCATCTTGCCTGCACTGCCTCCCATGGTGGAATGGCCCTGACAGTGTGAAGCCCTCATCTTGCCTGCACTGCCTCCCATGGTGGAATAGCCCTGACAGTGTGAAGCCCTCATCTTGCCTGCACTGCCTCCCATGGTGGAATAGCCTTGACAGTGTGTAAAGTCCTGAATGTGCAAGTGATTTTCATGACAGTCCCATAGGTGTTGGATGAGTGCTGGGCATTAGGGCTTTCAAGTCCCTTTGCCCTTAAAGTGAGGTGCACATGCAGGGATGAGGAGGACACTGGAAAGGGTACTCACCCTGACAACCCGAGTGAGGTCGTTGAACTTTTTTAGGCATTGGACAGGAGTCCTGGCAACCACACTGTTGGAGGTCACCCTGTTTGACACCTCCCTCCATGCTTTCCGATAGTCGCTGGGTAACGGCCTCCTGCCACCTTCAGGGAACAGAACATGGCGCCTGCGCTCCACTGCGCCAACCAGCACCCTCAGGTCACCTTTGCTGAAGCGCTGCGCTCTCTCCCTGGCCTTCTCCATTCTCCTGGGCGTTGAGCAGTTCAAGCAGCAGTGGTCAGGCCTTGCTTCAAGGCTGCAGTGTGCAGGGCGTGGCAGCCAAACAAATCCACCCTCCCCCTTTAAGAGCTGACCGGCGCCAGAGTGTCTGCCTTCAATCAGCAACTCACCCCACCTGCGCTGCCTTCGTCCTCGGTGGTAGCGCCCCGGTCTGCCGGCTTGGCGCCTAATGATAGTCGTGCATCGCCTGCTTTAACGCAGCAGCAACCTCTTGGGGCGATGCAACTGAATATCGGCAAAGGTGGCGCTAAGTTGCGCCGGGCGCAAAATTTAGCGAACGCCCGGCTGTAGCGCCTCAAACGTGGCTATACTGAATTTCTAGGCCACTGTGTTTTCTCAGACTTACATAAACATCAAGTGAAGGCCAAGAACGGGACGCAGCGTAAACCTCCCTCTACACTGTCCCCATCAAACACTCCCAGGTCAGGTATAGCACGGGTTAGATACAGAGTAAAGGTCCCTCTACACTGTCCCATCAAACACTCCCAGGGCAGGTACAGCACAGGTTAGGTACAGAGTAAATCTCCCTCTACACTGTCCCCATCAAACACTCCCAGGGCAGGTACAGCACAGGTTAGATACAGAGTAAAGCTCCAATTACATTGTCCCATCAAACACTCTGTAGGGGGTGGCGGGTGTGGCACGTGCGCCCAGTCAGTTATGCCCCTGACTGTTTGTGAGTGGTTCGAATCACTCCCACGCCCCTGGGTTCTAGACACCGGACTTAGGTACAGGCAGCGATACAGAAAACTCGAGTAGACAGGTGGTTTGGATGCAAGCAAAACCAAGATTTTATTGAACAGAGAAATTAATACAGTCTTAAAAAGAAGTTATCATTATAACATTACAGGCAAATACCAATAACTACACTTATGCAGGGAATGGGGAACACACGGCACATCGAGGGAAAACAACTATCTTAACAATCCCCTTATCCTTATCCCACCCCTATACCTAACTAGATTAAACTATGAGGGGTCAGAATTCATGCTCACCAATCCAAAGATAAAAGCCAACTGTTAACGAGTGTGAGTTTTGAAGTCTGGGTTTTTGGTCCTTCTAGGTACCTCGTCGCCACGTGGTCCTCAGGGGTGCGTTGCTGGGTCGGCTACTGCGACACACCCTCTCCCCTCCGCTACCATCATCGTCTCGTCTCGATGGGTTCTTCTCTTCTTCTCCCTCAGGCGGTCATCGGCGGTAACGTTGCGCCGATGAGACGATTAGCAGTTTTTACTGCTTAGATTTTACTACACATCCTTCGAATGCTAGCATATTCGTTATGGCGTGGACACCTGCATTTATTTGCAGTGTTCAAGGTGTCTGCCTTCACCGTCCTTAAGGACTTTCTTCCCCAAGCGTCAGCTTATAACTAGGCGCTTGGTTTAAATTATCGATACGTTTTTTGCTGCCCTGCTCTGCCCTTATCGAGTTATTATCGTCTTCTTCGTCTCCACTCGTCTCGTCTCGTCGGACTGCTATACAAGTCCTGGGCTACCTGCTCAACTTCGTCTCGCCCCCTTTTCTGCGGCCTGGGCGTCCTAGATGGCTGTGGACTTGGGCCTCGCTCCCCTTCCCAGCAGTTGGTATGGTGTCATTGGCTGCTGAAAATCTGCTCCGGGGAGAGAACCCACCATGAGGCCAGGGCACGAGTACGAGCGGCAGCCCAAGAGGCCGGAGCCACGAGAGCAGGGTCAAGGGCAAGAGCAAGAGCGCAAGAGAGAGAGAGATTGATTGCTACCCGGGGCCTTCAGTTACACCTTTTTCGAAAACCCTTATCTTTGCGCCAAATCAGGTTAGTTCTTTGTCTTAAACTTGGCGGGCTAGTTTAAACAATGGTAGCAATCTATACTGATGGTTTTTTGATGGCTGGTAATCGCAGTTACCGGTCCAATAATTGACTTATATTGTCCTGAGAGTTCCTTGATGGGCTTGTCCAACCTCGATGGCTGTGTTAATCTGTTTTCGATAATGTATGCAGACTGTTTGATGGCTTTAACTATAGGCCTCACTGAATTTAGATCTGTCTCCAATTCGGTCTAATACATAATTCAAAGTCCTGTCTCGTTCCAAAATACAAAGGCCTAGAAATTCAGTTGTTTGCGCCAGCCGCTAGCGCCTTAGGAGGAGGAGATGTGGGGCACTAGGCGGCTAGCGGCCGGGCGCAGCGCGATCTGCGCCTCTCCCCAACTTCAGTAAAGATTTAGCGGCGGCGCAAAGCCTTTGCGCGTGCTCAGCTGCACGCGCAGATCCTGACGTCATTTCATCGTGCAACGCCCTTTGTGTGCCCGAACCGGAAATTCAGTGGCGCCGCCCTTCTTTGCATCTGGCGCCCCCAGCGACTGGTAGAGGGGAACAGTTCCCAGTTGCTGCGGGGCGCGCTATTTAAAGGGGACTCCTCCTGCAGTATAAGTGGCAGCCATTTTGTGCCAATCCCTCTGTATGAGAGACGGATATTTGGAGAGAGACAAAGGCAGAGAGCTTTCTGCTTTGACTCAGCGCTTGCACAGGTACTTGTGGCTTCAGGCCAGAGCTTTGCACTTGGATTTCACTTTCAGTGCCATAGCCTTGAGTCGCCACATATAATGGGGGCTGCAATGGGTGGAAATGTTGGCTTTCTGCATTGCATTCAAAGGGATCAGAGATGCCGTGAGAGAGTGCCAGTCATGGCCAGACGGAGATTGGCCAACAGGCGTCGGCACAGGAGGCCTTACCCACCCAGGGTATACCGCCAGCAGTTCTCATATCTGAACATGTCTGAGGAGCAGTGTGTTCGGAGGATGCGATTCAGAAGGGAGGTGGTCACTGAGATCTGCCACCTGCTTCGCAGAGATCTGCAGCCACAGCTGAGGAGCAGGACGTCTCTGTCAGCGGCAGTGAAGGTGACGGTGGCTCTCAACTTCGATGCCACTGGCTCCTTCCAATCCGCCACTGGGGACATTGCCAACATCTCCCAGTTCGCGGTACATTGCTGCATCCGCCAGGTGAACAATGCCCTTTTCAGAAGGAGACGTCAGTACATCTCCTTCCCCATGACCCTGGACAAGCAGCAAGAGCGTGCAATCGGCTTTGGAAGAATAGCGGGCTTCCCCATGGTTGAGGGCGTAGAACTGATGAACCAGCAATGGTCAGGCCTTGCTTCAGGGCTGCAGTGTGCAGGGCATGGCAGCCAAACAAGTCGACCCTTCCCCTTTAAGAGCTGACCGGCGCCAGCGTGTCTGCCTTCATTGAGCAACTCGCCGCACCTGCGCTGCGCCCATCCTCGGTGTTAGCGCCCCGGATCACCGGCTTAGCGCCTAATGATAGTCGTGCATCGCCTGCTTTAGCGCAGCAGCAACCTCTTGGGGCGATGCCACTGAATATCGGCGAAGGTGGCGCGAAGTTGCGCCGGGTGCAAACTTTAGCGGCCGCCCGGCTGTAGCGCCCCAAACGTGGCTATACTGAATTTCTAGGCCAAAGTCTCTCTTCACAGAAAGCCTGCAGCCTTAGTTTCGATCTCTCCCAAGCTGTCTGTGCTGCAGAATCCATTTTGGAAACCCACAGGCTTTCTGCCACGAGGCATGGACGCCATCTTGGGTACCCTTTTTAATTAAAAAAAATGTCCATGCAGGGTCCCTTTTATTAATAATAACCTTCGGGGAGATGCAGAAATTTTGCGAATCTTACAACTCCGAGGTCAGGTACAGCACAGGTTAGATACAGAGTAAAGCTCCCTCTACTCTATCCCATCAATCACTCCTAGGGCAGGTACAGCACGGGTTAGATACAGAGTAAAGCTCCCTTTACACTGTCCCATCAAACACTCCCAGGGCAGGTACTGCATGAGTTAGATACAGAGTAAAGCTCCCTTTACACTGTCCCATCAAACACTCCCAGGTCAGGTACAGCACGGGTTAGATACAAAGTAAAGGTCCCTCTACACTGTCCCCATCAAACATTCCCAGGTCAGGTACAGCACGGGTTAAATACAGTGTAATCCTCCCTCTACACTGTCCCCATCAAACACTCCCAGGGCAGGCACAACACGGGTTAGATACAGAGTAAAGCTCCAATTACACTAGCCCATCAATCACTCCCAGGGCAGGTACAGCACGGGTTAGATACAGAGTAAAGCTCCAATTACACTATCCCATCAAACACTCCCAGGGCAGGTATAGCACGGGTTAGATACAGATTAAATCTCCCTCTACACTGTCCCATCAAACACTCCCAGGTCAGGTACAGCACGGGTTAGGTACAGAGTAAAGCTCCCTTTACACTGTCCCATCAAATGCTTTCAGGACATGTACAGCACGGGCTGGATACAGCATAAAGCTGTCTCTGCTTTACAATCACTACCTCCTGCAAAACCAACAGCAAATTATATTCATATCGCATCTTTAACTTAGAAAAAAGGAAGTACATGATGTTAGATCCGTGGTTTAGTGGATAAATAATTACACGGATGTTGTACATAACAAATAACAGGTCTTTACTGGAGGAGGGCAATCTCTAGACTGGAGGACAGAGGCATGCGCACAGCTTATATACCGGTGTGGTTACTGCCGGTACTACAGTATACAGGAGCTGTAAAAAGTAGTTCTGACTTAAAGCACATACACTACAATTCCTCCCCTTTTAGATTAATAATATACCTTAATATTCAAATAACAATTACATTTTTACATGTACATTCAATAACAAAAGTCCATTTATAGATTTAGTCTTTGGGGCGGCTTCCTGACCCTTTCGGGATAGCGCCTTTCCGGAGGTTTTTGTTCTTGGTGCAGAGGCGATTCTGACCCTCTTTCATCGGGTAGTTCATCGGGTTCCACTGCTACTGGGTCTGCAGTAGATACTACCGGTATGTCGGGTTCATCCCCAGGTACTCGAGACATGGGGTTGACGCATTCCTGTGATGCTAAGATCTGATCGACGTGGCGTCTCACAATGTTCTCCCCGACATCCACTGTGTACATTAATGGCCCCTGCCTTGTACATATTGTTCCGAGTTGCCACTTCTCTGTTCGATAGTCCCGGGCCAAGACTGGTTGCCCTACATTGAAGCTCCTTGTCGGCTTCTCGTTGATGTGCTGGAATTATTTGTCCTCAACATTTCTTCGCACATTTGGTCTGAGCAAGTCCAGATGAGATCTCAACCTTCGGTTAAAGAACATCATGGCCAGGGTCTTGTTGGTAACTGCATGTGTCGCGTTTCGGTAGGCTAATAAGAAATTGTCCATCTTATGCTGTCGTGGAATTTCCTCGTCGCACATGGCCTTTATCGCCTTCTTAAAGGTTTGTACGAACCTCTCAGCCAATCCATTGGTGGCTGGATGATACGGGGCGGATGTGTAATGCCTTACCCCATTCCTTTTCATGAATTTTTGGAACTCATCGGACACAAACTGTGGTCCATTATCAGAGCAGATCTGCTCTGGCAACCCGTTTCTGGCAAATATGGTCCATAGGACTGCAATCGTTTTCTCTGTAGTGGTTGAAGACATTTTTATCACCTCAGGCCACTTTGAATGAGCATCCACTGCTATTAAGAACATTGAGTCCATGAATGGACCGGTGAAATCAATGTGCACCCGTTGCCATGGAGAGGAGGGCCACTCCCATGGGTGTAGAGGGTCATGTGGTGGTGCATTTTGGACCTTCTGGCATCCTAAGCAGCTCTTAGTTAGGTCTTCGATTTGTTGATCGATTCCCGGCCACCACACATAAGCCCTAGCTAGGCTTTTCATTTTCACTCCCCCCAGATGACCTTCATGTAGCTCATTTAGCACTCTCTCCCTTAACTTGGGTGGAATCACCACTCTGGATCCACACATCACTGTCCCCTGGCACACTGACAGCTGTTCTCTTCTGGATGAGAATGCTGGCAACAGTGAGTCGCCATGTGTTGGCCACCCCCTCACCGTCAATTCATATCCCCGTGACAACGTCGGATCATTGCGGGTCTCCTTCTCTATATCCACGTTTGTTACTGGCAATTGTTCAATTATCGACGAATAAAATATCTCGATAGGGTCCACTGCTGGTGCTTCCTCCACAGTAGGCAGTGGCAGGCGCGATAGCCCATCAGCGTTCCCATGCTGTCTCATGCCTTTATATTCTATTTCATATTGATTCGCCCCTAGAAACAGGGACCATCTTTGTAGCCGCTATGCAGTCATTACTGGCACACCCTTCTTAGGATTAAAGATGGAGACAAGTGGTTGGTGGTCAGTCAGCAAGGTGAACGTCTGTCCATGCAGATAGTGGTTGAATTTTTTTACTCCCCATACTAGGCTGAGGGCCTCCCTGTCAATCTGGGCGTAGTTGCGCTCGGCTGAGGTTAGTGACCGAGACGCAAAGGCTACTGGCCTCTCCAAACCGTCCGGGAATTTGTGCGACAGCACCGCTCCAATGCCGTAGGGTGATGCATCACATGCCAAATGAATTGGTAGTGCTTGGTTGAAATGGGCCAACACCTCTTTTGATGTGATCAATTCTATACACTTCTGGAAAGCTCGTCTACGTTCGTCATCCCACTTCCATGGCACCCCTGTTTGCAGTAGGGTGTTCAGCGGGTGTAATACCGCAGACAAATTTGGTAAGAACTTGTGGTAATAGTTTACCAGCCCGAGGAACGACCTCAGTTGTGACACATTTTCCGGTGCTGGAGCCTTGACGACTGCCTCTATGTTGTCAGGGGACTTATGTAACCCCTTTTCATCGATGACGTGGCCGCAATACGAGATCTGTTTCTGGAAAAACTCGCACTTGTGGCGATTAGCTCGTAGCCCATATTCCATTAATCTGGCGAGCACCTTCTCCAAGTTAGCAAGGTGATCACCGTCATTTTCGCCCGTGACCAAGATGTCATCCAAATAACACTGGGTCCCTGGAATCCCTTGCAGGACCTGATCCATCGCCCTTTGCCAAATAGCCGGAGCCGAGGCTACTCCAAACACCAGCCGGTTGTATTGATAGAGACCTTTATGGGTGTTGATCGTAAGGCAATGTTTCGAAGCTTCTTCTACCTCCATTTGCAAGTACGCCTGGGCTAGATCAATTTTTGTGAAGCGTTTACCACCAGATAGCGAGGCAAAAATATCCTCAATTCGTGGAAGCGGATATTGCACCGTGTGAAGGACTGGGTTCACTGTCACCTTAAAATCCCCACAGATGCGGACCTTCTTTGGTTCCCCAGGCGTATTACTCAACGACCTCTTCATTACAGGAACGATGGGTGTAGCCTACTCGCTCCAGTCCACTTTGGACAGTACTCCTGAACGTTCCAACCCTTCCAGCTCTGCTTCAACCTCTGGTCTGATCGCATAAGGCACTGGTCTGGCCTTCAGAAACTTTGAGCTTGCATTATCCTCTATTTTAATTATTGCTGTTATTCCTTTTAGTGTTCCTAGTCCCTCCTGGAACACTTCTTTTGCGTCAGTTAGCATTTTTGACAGTCGTACAGGTGTGACGTCGTCATCCTTTTTGGCCTCCACCTTCAGTGCCTGTATGGAATGCCAATCTAAATGTATCTTCCGGATCCATTCACGTCCTAGCAGTGGTGGTCTTCCATTTGGCAATACATATATATCCATTTTAGGTATTTCCTGACATTTATATGTCACTTTCACCCTTATTTTTCCTTTGGGGTAGACTTTTTGCCCCGTATACGTCTTCAAGACAATCTCTGTAGCTTTCAAGGGTATGTGTGAAAATAGCCGCTTGTAGTCTCATTGATTTATGACTGTTAGAGCTGACCCTGTGTCCAATTCCATTTCCACTTGGACTCCGTCTATCTTGAGTGTAACCCAGATAGTCTGGTGATCCTCCATTTCGGTTACATTATGTAGTTTCAGACAACCCAGCTCCTTGCTTCCGGAGTCTGTGTCACTTTTCTGTTCGTCTGAACCACTGTCCATCACCTGGTGTACCTTTTTGTACTTCTCCTGTGGAGATTTCTTACTGTTGGTTTTCTTCCCAGACCTGCAGACTCTTGCTATGTGTCCTGCTTTCCCACACTGTCTGCACACTTGGTCCTTGAACCAACAATCTTTCTGGTCATGTGTTGTTCTGCCGCAGCGATAGCACCTCCCTGTTCCATAGGTCATTTCGTTGGTGCCATATTCTTGCGGTCTCCATTGTATCTCTGCAGCACCCCTTGCGGCTGCTTTGTGTGATACTGCCATACTGAAAGCTTTGTCCAGCGTAAGGTCCTTTTCTGATAGAAGCCGTTTCTGGGTTCCTTCACTTTGTAGCCCACACACAAACTTGTCCCTTAACGTGTCTGCTAGTCCCGCTCCAAACTGGCAGTATTTCGATAGCTTGCGCAGTTCCGTTAGGTACTCAGCATTGCTTTCGTCTTTGTGTTGGTTCCTTTTATGGAACTTAAATCGTTCTGCTATCAGCAGCGGTGTGGGGTTTAAGTGATCCTGTAGGATTTCTACTATGCTTTCAAAATTCTTGTTTACCAGCTTCTCTGGGGTTATTAGATTTCGCAGTAACCCATAAGTTTTTGCACCCATGGAATTTAACAGAACCAGTGCTTTATTGGCATCTGGCACTTCATTCGCCCTGCAGTACACCTCAATACGTTCCACATATGTCGCCCAATCTTCGACTTCATTGTCGAACGTAGAGATACTGCCACTCTTCGGCATCCTTGGTTGTGCGTTAACTATCACCAATGGCGCCTCCCGCGCTTCCCCTCCTTCTCCGCTGGCACAAAATGGCGTCTCCCGCGCTTTCCGTCCTTCCCGCCCTCGCCCGTCTTCTCCGCTGCGGCTTCGCAAAATGGCGTCTCCCGCGCTCTTCCTTTTTCTCCGCGGCTCAGTGGCATCTCCCGCGCTCTCCCTGCTTCTCTGCGGCTCAATGGCGTCTCCCCTTGCTTCGCCCCGCGGACCCTGATCAGCCCGTGATCCCTGGCTGTGCTCTGCGCGTCCTTCTCTTGATATTTGTTGACGCCGCTCAGTCTAGAACCCAGCTGTTTCTTACCCTCTCTCTCTCCGGTTTTGCAGTGTTTTTCCTCGACGCCGCTCGGTGATCAACCCCCGGCTGCGCCCTGCTCTCTTCACCCTTTTTCTTACCCCGTCGACGCTGCCCGGCTCTCTCTCTCTGCCGTCGGTCGGCTCCAGCCGCCGCTGCTCGGGAAGGGCCTGCTCTGGACCTGTCGTCGGTCTCTTACTGCTCGTTGTGGCTGGGGAACCAAGCCCGGCTCTCCACAGCCTCCCCAGTGAAGTTGGATCTCTGCCTGACTGCTGGGCGGTTGCTCGCGGTCGACGCCCGTATTCCTGGACTCGTCTATTTAAAAAAAAAGATTTTTTGTTTAATGTTGCAGGTAGATTCGCATCAACACTCGTCGCCACTGTTAGATCCATGGTTTAGTGGATAAATAATTACACGGATGCTGTACATAACAAATAACAGGTCTTTACTGGAGGAGGGCAATCTCTAGACTGGAGTACAGAGGCCTGCGCACAGCTTATATACCGGTGTGGTTACTGCCGGTACCACAGTATACAGGAGCTGTAAAAAGTAGTTCTGACTTAAAGCACATACACTACACATGAGCTCCTCGAACTTATTGCTGAAGGTGAGTCTGGAGGAGCAGGGAAGAGGTGTTTAAGGAGACAGTTGATAATGAAAAGGAGCAGGGGGTTATCTATGCCCTCCAGGAAGATTCTGAAGTAGTGTATGGTTTTGGCAGAGGGAGTGGGGCTTGTTAATGCTTGATGTGGTCCAGCCAGATGTGGTGATGGATGACTAAACTAGTTGTGTGCCAGATACCCTTAAGTCTGTGCTTCTTGGGCCTAGAAATTCAGTTGGGTGCGCCAGCCGTTAGCACCTTAGGAGGAGTAGATCTCGAGCGCTAGGCGCTTATCGCCCGGGCGCAGCGCGATCTGCGCCTCTCCCCAACTTCAGGACACATTTAGCGCCGGCGCAAAGTCTTAGCGCGCGCCCTGCTGCGCGCGCAGATCATGACGTCATTTAATAGTGCAACGCCCTTTGTGCGCCCCAAACCGGAACTTCACTCGCGCCAGCCCATTGTGCGCCGGGCGGCCCTAACGACTGTGAAGTGGAACGGTACACAGCCGAGCCGGGCCGCGGGGAGCGCTAATTAAAGGGCACTTACCCTGCACTATAAAGGCCAGCCATTTTGCAGCATTCACTCTTGTGCCACGGTTTTTTGGACAGAGACCAAGGAGGAGAGCTTACTGGTTTGGACCAACACTAGGACAGGTATTTTTGGCTCAGGCCAGAGCTTAGCAATTATCTTTGCCTTCATTGAGAGCTCAGTGTTTGCCAGCATATAATGGGGGCTGCATTGGGTGCCAACGCTGACTTTCAGCCTTATGCCAGAAGGGCTTACAGACGCCATGAGAGAGTGGCAGCCCTGGCTAGACGCAGAGGGGGCAACAGGCGTCGCCAACTGAGGCCTTACCCACCCAGGGTATACCGCCAGCAGTCCTCCTATCTGACCATGTCTGCCGCGATGTGTGTTAGGAGGCTGCGATTCAGAAGGGAGGTCGTTGCAGACATCTGCCAGCTGCTTCACAGAGATCTGCAGCCACAGCTGATGCGCAGGACGTCTCTGTCGGTCGCAGTGAAGGTGACGGTGGCTCTCAACTTCTATGCCACCGGCTCCTTCCAATCCGCTGCTGGGGACATCGCTAACATCTCCCAGTTCGCCGTGCATTGCTGCATCCGCCAGGTGACAGAAGCCCTTTTCACAAGGAGACATCAATTCATCTCCTTCCCCATGACCCTGGACAAGCAGCAGCAGCGTGCAGTGGGATTTGCAAGAATAGCGGGCTTCCCCATGGTGCAGGGCGCCATTGACTGCATGCATGTGGCTTTGTGGGCACCTCTGGAGCATGCCGAGGATTACCGCAACCGGAAGGGCTACCATTCCCTCAACGTACAGCTGGTGTGTGACCACAGGCAGCGCATCCTAGCTGTCAATGCCCGCTTTCCTGGCAGCAGCCACGATGCCTTTATCCTGCGACAGACAACTGTGGCTGACATGTTCCAGGCACAGCCTCCCCCAAGAGGATGGCTTATCAGGGACAAAGGCTATCCTTTGTGTACCTGGCTCATGACCCTGCTCCGCGCGCCCATGACCCCTGCTGAAGAGGCATACAACGAGAGCCATCAAGCGACTAGGAACATCATAGAACAAACAATCGGCGTCCTCAAGCAACAGTTCCGCTGTCTCGATCACTCCGGGGGAGCCCTCCAGTATTCGCATGATCGAGTCTCCCAATTCGTCGTCGTTTGCTGCATGCTGCACAACCTGGCTATCCACAGGACTCAGGCACTGCCACCTCACGTTGGACCACCACCTCAGGAGGAGGAGCATGAGGAGGAGGAGGACGAGGAGTACCAGCCCAGGAGGGAGGCACAAGGTCCAAGGGCCGCCCGCCGGCGACTTATTGAACGTCGCTTCTAGGCCCCCTGTCAGGGAATGGCATGTGCCAATGAAAGAACATGATTGCAGCCGCTCCGCAAGCCCTCAGCCGGTTAAGGCAACAAACAGTTCAAAGATCAAACATGGACAATGTTAATAAATAAAATGCTTTATTGTTCAAACTCCGCTCCCTTCCCACATGAAAACAAAAAACAGACGAAACCCCCAGAAAACACTCAAACAAATTACTCGCTCCCACAACCTGGAGAGGATTAACAAAATAGTGCAACTAAAATGGCCGTCATTCTCGGCCTTCGTAAAAAACAAACATCACATCATCGGCCTTCAAAAAACAAACATCCAAATCTCGGCCTCAAAAAACAAACACAACTGGCCACACATTCGACTATTTGGCCCGCTAGGGCGATGCCTTGGCCATCTTTGTGTGGCCCCTGCCCACCCTGCTGCTCCTCCTCAAAGTAAGGCCATTGGCTGCTGCAAGGCTGGGGGCAGGCGCCTGAGGGGCACATGTCGTGACGGCAGATGCCCTTGGGGGTCGGCCTAGTCGAGGTCTGGCCGTCGAGCGGGTGGCTGTTGAATGCTGCAGCTGTGGCTGGCCAGCATCAGTCACTGCAGTAGCTCCTGCCAGCTCCACTGGGGGAGTGGCAGTGGCGGCTGGAGGAATGCGGGCAAGCTGGCGGATGGCAGGCGCTCGCTGGTCGCCTGAGACACTGGCACTCGCCCGGGCCAGCACTGCAGCATGCGCACCAATCTGCCGAGGGACAGACCGCTGTGCTGCTGCAGCGCGCTGGGTGCCCTGGCGATGCCTAGCTGACACAGCGAGTGTGGCAGCAGTGAGTGCCCGTGTTGACCTGTTCACTGACCGCATCAGAGCAGCCATTGACTGGACGGCACCACTGATCACCTGGCCAGTCGCTGCCAGAGCTGCCCCGAATTCCGCCCGACTCGCTGCCTGATCTGCCCCGAATTCCGCCCGACTCGCTGCCTGATCTGCCCGGAATTCCGCCCGACTGATGGCCTCTGAGGGCCCGAACTCGGTCACACTCCGAGAGAGGGACTCGATGGCCTCAGGCAACCGTGCCACTGCCGCCATGAGCTCCGTGTGCCGGCGCTCCGAGTCCGCGGACAAGTCCTCGAGGCATTCCATCTCCTCGGCGAAGACCATCTCCGGACTGGGGGCCGGACTCTCCCTCTGGGGAGAAGGCCGCCGAGCTGGCCGACCCTTCCTGCGTTGCTGTTCGCCGCTGGGCCCAGCAATTGGACTCCCCTCCGACGCATCCCCCCTCTGGGGAGAAGGCCGCCGAGCTTCCACCCCCCTCCCACGTTTCTGCAGGCCGCAGGTCCCATGAGCTCCCCTCCCCTTCGAAACTTCCGCCACGCTCCCCTCCAGGGAAGACGTGTCCCCTACATTGGCCTGGGTGGCCGCGGCTGAGGGTTCCCCTGATGGGCCGCCTTCCTCTTGCTCCTCCTCCTGCTCCTCTTCTGAGGGGCTGTCACTGGCAAGTTCAGGGACCTCCTCCTCACCATCTGAAAGCAGGAAGGCGCAAGAGTAGCTTTAGACTGAGGAGAGGGCGTCAGCAAGGGATGCATGAGTGGTGGCATTCAGCGCATTGGTCGGACAGTGGCAAAGGATGTAGATCTGATGCGCAAGTGGGACGAGAGAGGTCCAAACATGGATGTCCTTACCATTGGTGGCCAGAACAGGGTCGGCATCTCCACATGCAAGAGGGCCAATCACCCGGGCACCCATGATGCGCTCCATGCGATGTTGAAGCTCGGTAAGCGGCTGGATCTGGGGTCGGCCTCCCCCGGTCGCAGTCCGGCTCTTCCGATTATTTGCCAGCTTGGCCTGCAAGAGAAAGGACGGCCTCTAAGTACAGTGTGTTGCCCTGATCTTGTGTGCACTGCCTCCCATGGTGGAATAGCCTGGCCAGTGTGTCGCCCTGATCTTGTGTGCACTGCCTCCCATGGTGGAATAGCCTGGCCAGTGTGTTAAGTGCAGATTGTGCAATTGATGTTCATGCCTGTCCCATCGCTGCTGGATGAGGCCTGGCCATTAGGGCTTTCAGGTCCCTTTGCCCATAATGTGAGGTGCACATGCAAGGATGAGGAGGTCACTGGAAAGGGTACTCACCCTGACAATCCGCGTGAGGTCATTAAACTTTTTGCGGCATTGCACACCGCTCCTGGGGACCTCGCTGTTGGCTGACAGCTTGCTGGCGACATGCCTCCAGGCTCTCCTGTAGACGCGGAACGGTGCCCTCTTGCCATTGTGCGGGTACAAAACATGGCGCCTCTTCTCCACAGCACTAACCAGCACACTCAGATCATGCTCTGAGAAGCGCTGCGCACGTTCACGGGCCTTCACCATGGCTTCAGGCGCTATTTGGGTCCAGCAGCAGTGTTGAGGCCTAGCTGCAGGGCTCCACTATCCAGGGCGTGGCAGCAGACACAGTCGACCCTTCCCCCTTAAGAGCTGGCCGGCGCCAGGGTGTATGCTGTCAATCACGAGATGGCCGCACCTGCGCTGCGCCCGGCCTCGGCGCTATTGATCAGCACCTCCGGCTTAGCGCCCAAACAGAGGCGTCCAACAGCAGTTTTAGCACTCGAGCGAACTCTTAGGGCGAAGCTAATGAATATCGGAGAAGTGGCCTCGATTTGGCGGCAGGCGCAAACTTTAGCGGCCGCCCCACTTTACCGCCCCAAAAGTGGCTACAATGAATTTCTAGGCCTTGGACTTGAAGTACTTTAGAAAAGATGGGGGCCATACAGGGGGCAGGATGGGAGAAAGTAAAGTTTTTACTGGGTACAAAGGCATCAAAGCTGTAGGAGATGGAATGGTTGAGCAGATTGATAGTTGTAGAAGCATTGAGGTTAAAGAAGAGCCAAAGGTAAGGCATTGGCATCTTGAAAGTGTCATTGTAAGTGACTTGGGGAAGTTTTCTCCAGGTGCAGGTGCAGATAGTACCGCAGCTGGAAGTGGGGTTGGAAGGTGGTAGGGGAATGTAGGTGGTGAGGGATACAAGGAAGTGGTCAGAGATTACCTTATCTGTGATTGAGACCATGGGAGTAGAGAGGCCACATAAGGTAGCAAGCATGAAGGGGTGGCCATTAATATGGGTCGCAGAGTTTATAAGGAGGGAAAGGTTGAGGGAGGACAGGGTGGCAGTGACATTAGAGGGCAAGTTGAGCCGACATGGTGACTAGAGTCACCAAGGATCTGGAGTTGGTCAGTGCAGAGGCTGAGGAATGAAAGGCAGCAGGATATTGTTGAGATGGGGCTTGGGGGCTGGTAGAGGGTGAGGATTTTAAAGGAGATGTAAGAGGTGTGAAACAAGGAGGAGAATGTACCAAAGGAGTAATAGAAGATTCCAAGATGAGAGTTGGTAATAAGGGCCACACCGCCATCATGACAGCTTTTATAGGGCAGGTGATGGAAAGTATCATCAGGCGGGGGGTGGAGGGCGGAGCCTTCAGTAAGGAGCAAGGTGTTGCCACCTGTGAGCCAAATTTCCATCAAAGCCATGATGTTAATCCACAATAAGGTCATGGATCTCAAAATCAAACTGTAAAAGGAACACTGATTACACTTAATTTGTATCTTTAAATACGGTAAAATAGTCTTTCACCAGTGAGTGTTGCTGTTGCTATAAATAGGACAACTGGCAGAAAGAGCTATTGGGCTTGATGGAGTTTGGGAGCTAAATGAACATGACAAAGTTGGAACAACAAGCTTGCAATAATACCGTGGGTTAATGACAATATCTACCAAAGTTAATTCAGCTTCTTTACGCCAAGTTAGGCTAAATATCCCTCTAGTTCTGTTCATTTTCATAGCAAACAGGGAAGGCATCATTAGGGGATTGCCCAATGGGGAATTTATTGCTCCCGACAGTGCGAGGGAGCTGGATTAACGTCAGTGGAGGTAGCGGGAACTATTTCCATGTTGTCAGGCAGAGAAGGCGCATCAGATGGGTAGGCTGTGATAAATACTTCCGATCACGTTATTAATGCTGTAGGTGCTGGTACACAAGCAGTAGGTTGCAACATCTGATCATCACATGAGCTGTGTAGCCACATGCTAAGAATACCAGAGCAAGCCACTGACGCACAAACAAAACCCACAGGAAGTTAGGTTTCCCAACCCAGAGATGGACCTGGTGGCAGAGAAAACAACAGCTGAGATGTCAATGTTCTTTGACGCCAGTTTAAATCCTTCATGGCCACCCAAGAGGAACCAAACCTGATAGCAGAATGTGTAGAAGTTGAGCATAATCTCTCAAATGATTGCAGTGTGCTGACAGGCTACAAGAAAAGGCCTGTTGTATGTGTTACAATTTGGGCTCACTTCCAATACAAGGTGTCAACTGTGGCTCAGTGGGCAGTACTTTCACCTCTTGAGTTAGATGGTTGACAGTTCGAGTTCCACTCCACTGATTTGAGCATATAACCAAGATCGATATTTCAGTGCTGCACTGTTGGAAGTGCTGTGTTTCGGATGAGACGTTAAACTGAGGCCCCATCTTCTCTCTCAGGTGGACGGAGAAGATCCTGTGGCATTATTTGAAGAAGGGCAGGGGAGTTTTCTTTGGTGTCCTGGTAAACATTTATCCCTCAACCAACACCTAAAACAGATGGTCTGGGCATCACATTACTGCTTGTGGAACCTTGATGTGTGTAAATTGGATGCCAGATTTCCTACATTTACGTGGATACACTAGAGAAACTGGGATTGTTCTCCTCAAAGCAGAGAAGGTTGAGAGGAGATTTGATGGAGGTGTTCAAAATCATGAGGGGTCTAGACAGAGTCGATAGAGAGAAACTGTCCCCATTGGCAGAAGGGTCGAGAACCAGAGGACACAGATTTAAGGTGATTGGTAGAAGAACCAAAGCTGACATGAGGAAAAACATTTTTATACAGCGAGTGGTTAGTATCTGGAATGTAATGCCTGAAAGGGTAGTGGAGACAGACTCAATCATGGCTTTCCAAAAGGAATTGCATAAGTACCTGAAGGAAAAATATTTGCAAGGCTGCGGGGAAAGGACGGGGGAGTGGGACTAGCTGACGTGCAAAGAGCCGACCACTTGCTCGATGGGCCGAATGGCCTCCTTCTGTGCTGCTACCATTCTTGATTCTATGATTACAACAGTGTCTACACAAGGAGCCTCAGCACCAATGTCAGGAGAGTTCATTCTACTACACTGGGCTGACATGTTTCCATTTCCCACACCAGCTACGTTGTGGCCTTTCAGAGTGAGATCTTCAATTTAGTGCTGAAATTCAGGCAGTTTTATGCACTTGGCTCAAACTCATTGGAAACTGGATTGAGATTGCCCAAATTCACTCCACATAGGAGGAACTTCATTTATATAGCACTTTTGACATCCTAAAGTGCTTCTTAGCCAATGAATTACTTTTGAAATGGGGTCACCATTGTTATTTAGGCAAACACAGTAGCTAATTTGCATGCAGCAAGATTCCCCAAACACCAAATGATGAATGACCAGACATCTGATGTGGATGCTGTTGGTTGTGGGATAAAGGTTGACCAGGACACCAGAAGAACTCCCTGCTCTTCTCTGAATACCATGGGCTCTTTTACTCTCCACCTGAACAAGTGGAGAGGGCTTCACTTTAATATCTCCTCTGAAAGCCTCACCATAGTTTTGCTCTGAAGTATCAGCCGAGATTATGTGCTCAAATACTGGATTGGGGCTTGAACCCACAACCTTCTGGCTCAGGTTGAGAGTACCACCATTGAGCCAACTCTCATGTCGGACTAATACAGTCAGAAGACAGAGGAGACTTTTATCCCATATGTCTGGTTTTGAGGTAAAAGACTGGTGTCTAACTTACTTTATAACTCATTCCCCCATCCGTGATCTTTTTATTTTACCTGAAGTTGATCATTTCTGTTGACACCCACAGTAGGAAAAGGAAAGTAATATGAGGAATCCATTGGTAAAATATTTATCCAAAAGACAGATCCACCATCATAACACATGCACAAATTGGTTGCCTATCACCACGTCAACAACTTATGTATCCACTGCACGTGTCTCCTGTGTATTACATTACTGGGCATAATCTAACCAAGCGACTCAGTAAATGCACAATCTGTCTTTTAAAGTACTGCATTCAGCTGCTGCCTATTACGACCTAGTCAACTATGTTTGCTCTTTGTCGACTCTCTAAACCGAGAAATATTCAAACACTTCATATGCTGTAAGAATCACATTTGAAAGATAACTTGCATTTTGCAACAGGCAAATAATCCCTATAAATTCAACTCAACGCGCGTTCTTGAAATGGGATAAATGATAAAGAAATATTGAATTTCCCACTTCACTGAACTGAACTGGAAGGAGAATTAAATATGCAAAGGCTCAGCTTGCAGAAGCTGCAGTGATATACTGACAAAGGACTTGATGCGATCAATGAGTAAAAGTTTTACAATAGTTAGGATGCCCCTCAGCCCGATTGATACTTTCTGAATTTTAGACGTCTGAATTAGAATTCAAATTGGAATGATTTTGGCTCACTCAACTCCTCGTCTCCACATAACAAGCACAGCCCTTCCCCCACCATAGCGGATATATTTGCAATTCAGATTTTTTTAAATTAAGAAACTTAGGTGAAGGGTAAAGACTCATAGTGCAGGGCATCCCAAGGTTGAAAAGACTAGGAGAGAAGACATGGAAATCCAGAGATAGTGGTTGAGTAACTCCAAGACTGGGATGTAAAACTTATAGGTTGTAAGAAGGAGGGAAGACTAAGGAGAGGTAAGGGGTGCACAGTTTTGAGGTGCCTGGAAAGAATGAGTTACAGTGGGAGATGGAGCGATGAGTCTTGATTCTGACGTAGTGGGGTTGCAGAGAGTGTTTGGAGAAGCAATAGTAAAAGTAGCATCAACAAAATAGATAGGAGTGAGAGAGAGATTGAAGGCTAGAAGTGAGGGAAGGATCACCTATCAGATGACAAGCTTTTTCCTGCATCCCATACAGAAATGCAAGAGCGGTCATGGCTATTACGCATTTAAGTCTGACTGAGATTACCTTACTAAAGGGTCATCCTACCTTACGTTAAAGGCGCTATATAAATTTAAGTTGTTGTTGTTGTTGTTGCTGCATTCTCGGAGTCATAGCCATAGAGTCATAACGGCACAGAAGGAGGCCATTCAGCCCATCGAGTCTGTGCCGGCTCTCTTTAGAGCAATTCAGTCAGTCCCATTCCCCCACTCTATCCCCGTAGCCCTGCAAGTGCCTATCCAGTCTCCCCTTGAAAACATTGAATGTCTCTGCTTCCTCACATGCCCCCATATCTCTTACCCAAAACCTTAAATCTGTGTCCCCTAGTCCTTGTACCATCAACTAGTGGGAACAGCCTTTCCCCGTCTAGCCTATCCAAACCCATCTTAATTTTGTACACCTCTATCAAATCACCCCTCAACCTCCTTTGCTCTAATGAAAACAAATCCAACTTCTCCAACCTGTCCTTGTAGCTAAGATTCCCCATCCCTGGAACCATTCTGGTAAATCTCCTCTGCACCCTCTCAAGGGCGTTCAAATCCTTCCTAAAGTGTGGTGACCAGAACTGGAGTTGCTGTCCTTCAGAGTAAAGTTAAACTGAGGCCTTGTTTGCCTGTTCAGGTGGATGTAAAATATTCCATGGCACTATTCACCGAAGAGCAGGGAGTTCTCTAAGATTCCTGGCCAACGTTCATCCTTCAACCAGTACTATCAAAAGCAGATTATCTGGCCATTTATCTCACTGCTGTGTGTGGAACCTTGCTGTGCACAAAATGGCTGCTGCATTTACTATGTAACAAAATTAGTGGAAGTACCCTACTAATGAGTTGCACTTGGATGCTAGGTTTAGAGAGTTTGGATACTTGAGTGATGAGCTTGAGTGAGCAATTGGCCTCGTCTCATCATAGGGCTTGAGTTTGGATTCCTAGGGAGTAGCATCATGAGCCAGCACCAGGGGCTCACACTATTACATCAAGCTCCCTTATCTCAGTAGACCCATTATTTTATGGATTCAAGAATCTGCTTTCAGGATAAACAAACTGGATTTAGTAACATAAGAAAGAACTTGCATTTGCGTAGCGCCTTTCACATCCTCAAAATGTCCCAATGCGTTTCACAGCCAATGAATTACATTTTACGCAGAGTCAATGTTGTCATATAGGCAAATCAATTTGCGCGCAGTAAGGTCACCCAAACAGCAATGCAATGAATGACCAGTTAACTTGTTTTTGGTGGTGTTGGTTGAGAGAGAAAAGTTGTCCAGGAAACTCCTGCTCTTCTTCCAGAAAGTTCCATGGGATCTTTTATGTCCATCAGAGCCCCAGTTTAACATCCCATCAGAAACACAGCTCCTGCAACAATGCAGCACTCTCTCAGTACTGCACTGCAATGTCAACCGAAACGTCAAGAGATCACACACGTCTGCAAACGCAACCCACTTCACTGTTTGAATCTCTGTTTGAACACACATAATGGCAGAGTCAAAAAACTGCTGGAGCAACCATTACAACATAGTGCCTTTGCGAGACACTGTGTAATCCATCAATATATAAAGCTGGCAAAGTCAGTACGGAGACTGTATCCAATCAAGATCTCGAAGTGAAATTTTCGCGGGGGGTGTCCGAGCTCCTGCTGTAACTTTGGTGGAAGATCGGCGGCAACACTGGAGAAATGGCATGAAGTATGCATCTTTGTTGTGTGTGTGTGTGTGTGTGGGGGGGGGGGGGGAGGGGCGAGGGGCAGTGGGGGGGAAGGAGTTGGGGGCAGGGGACCTCAAGGGGAAAAACAAATAAGTATGAAAGGAGTCCAAAACAACTCTCCAATGTTGAGTAGCACTAAGCCATAGAGACCTGAAAATGAACCAAATACACCAGGAATGGAGCAAGATAGGCACTGTAACTGAGTAATACAGGCCTGGAGCTCAACAATACTAAAGTCAAGACAAATCCTAGATTTGATCTCCTCTCTATGTTGACTTACCAGCCAAGATGGTGGTAGGGCTGTAACAATGGTCCAATATTGTCCTTGGGAGGGGAGGAGAACAATAACCAACCAAAGTTTCCACTCCTGATCATTGTAGGGAAAGACAGAGTTGGGCTTGGCTGTGATGCCCCCCAGGTCAAATAGACTGTTGATACACACTGTTTAAGCTCATGTAGGATTTGGTGAGGTAACCGCATGAGTGGGTGGGGGGGGGGGGGGGGGAGGGGCTGGCACCTGTTAATCTGCACCCAAGCACAGGACAGTACCTTCAGGAGAGGAGAAGCAAAAAACCAACCCATTCATTGTAAAAGAGCATAGGTTAATACAACAAGGAGTGGGCTGAGATCCGGCAGACTATTTAAAAAGTTAACAACTGTCACCTTTTTTTCTCTCATCTCTAGTAAACAAAAGCAAGAGCCAGAAAATACTGGTACACGCTATTGCACAAAGGAATTGGCACCATTAGATAGATGCCAGAGATGCTATGATTTGGCTGATTCTCAAAGCCCCTAAACAACCTCATCCATTTGCATGTTAAGCCTATTTTTACTTCACAAAAGGTTAACTAAAAAGTATGAAAACAATCCCCGTCTACACAAAGCCCTGGATGTGAGTTTGGTCTTGCATGCTTGCCTCTCAATAGATCTTGAGTCAAGAATGCCTACGTCTTCAATCAAAGGGCAAAGAATGTTTGTCAGACTGTGCTAAATATATTACTATCACCCCCCTCTCATTCTGTCAAGCATTTCTTATTTAAAGTATTATTAAACTAATAATTTTGTTAGCCGCACTCCCTCAACACCATACTCTGAATGGGTGGCAACTAAATCATGCTTTGATTTACTGCCCCCATGGACACCAATTTGAATGACCCTCAGTGTTGCTTATCAGACATCACAGAGTGCAGACACTACAACACTGTAAGATGTACAAAAACAAGTAATATCAGTCTTGAATCTCAGCTACGTCTCAGCAGGTTACCTGATGAACAGTGAATTCCTAGTTTGATGCAAACCCTTTTACTATTCACTGACCTAAGATCAAGGTGTCTACCACAGGCTAACCATAAACCTGCAACCTTAAAACATAAACTTCTTCGGAAGAGCGCAATTATTTAGCATAAGTACAAGAGATTTATCGATATAGGGATCAGAATTCTTCCCCTCCGCCTTGCTCCGCCCAATCACTTTAACCCCATTCACTGCCATTTGCAGCTTGTGTTTCAATGACATTGGTCAAGTTGAAACAACTCCAGTTTTTAGACTATGTCCCCAAGTCCTAGATTCCCCCACTAGCGAAAATAGCTTGACTCTATCTACAGCCTATTCAACTGTGGGAAACATCACAACTGAACCCAATCTGGTGCCCACATATGAGCATTCTCCAGCAGGAGGAGGAAACCTGGCTGATTTTACCCTCCCCTAATCAATAGACACTGAAGCCAACTGTAATAGCCTGACTGAGATCAGCTAACTCAGGGCACCCCAGGAATTGAGCCTGGGATCCTTCAGGTGTGTACCACACCACAGAATTCATTTATACAATGGGGCATCAGTCAGCCCAGCTAACATTGCCATAAACCTTTGGCACAAACCACTGGGCAGAGTTCGAGATGGGAAAGATGGCAGGGTGGAAATGTGTTGGGCCAGGGGATGGGACTGGGATTGTGATTGGGATGGTGCAGGAGATGGGATTGGGACTGGAATGATGCAGGAGATGAGATCTGGATCGGGCAGGGAATGGGATCGGTATTGGGATAATTCACAAAGTGGAATCCGGTTAGGACTGGGATTGGGATGACGCTGGAGATGAGAAAAGGGTGGGCAGGGATGGGAGTGAGATTGGGTTGGGATTTCTTTCATCGCTAAGAAACTCCTATTTTGTAAACTTCCACAATTGTTACATTTAGCGATTGTACAGAAACAGACCTTGATTTCACTGAAGAAAAGAAAATTGTGGGATTGGGCATGACTCAGGCCTTTAGAATGATTGTACATAATGTGCCTGTTAGCAAATTATTGAATTTAGATTGTCAGCACAGAATTACAGGACACAAGTACAAAGCCAACAGGCCTCAAACAGGGTGCAGAACAGAAGGGATGTTTTACCACAGGTTAACATAATATGGTTATAGCAAACACGATGCTTATTAAACTGATTAACTCCCTTAAAAAGAGCTAGGAAATTAATGACTGACACAGCTAATTAAATACAGTTGTTATAATAGTTCATACATTTCAGGGACTGTGGATGAGTCACTTGTGAAAAGTGACTAGTCAGAGTTGAATAGTGTGGGTTGTTGGAGCGGAGTGATAACCTGTAGCTTCCTTCAGTGGGAGCTCTCTCACCACTGAGTCAAATGGTTGTGGGTTCAAGCCCCACCATGTGACTTGAGCACTAAAATCTAGGCTGACACTTCAGTTCAGTACTGAGGGAGCGCTGCACTGTCGGAGGTGCCGTCCTTCAGACGAGACGTTAAACTGAGGCCCTCTCAAGTGGACGTAAAAGATCCCATGGCACAATTTGAAGAAGAGCAGGGGAGTTCTCCCTGGCGTCCTGGCCAATATTTATCCCTCAACTAACATCACTAAACAGATTATCTGGTCATTATCACATTGCTGTTTGTGGGACCTTGCTGTGTGCAAATTGCCTGGCGTGTTTCCTACATTACAACAGTGACTACACTTCAAAGGTACTTTATTGGCTGTAAAGCGCTTTGGGATGTCCTGAGGTAGTGAAAGGCACTATATAAATGCAAGTTCTTTCTTTTTATCTTCTGAGATCGGACAGCAATTTCACAGAGCTACAACTTCTTGGAGGTTTAGGAGATTCAGTAGGTCAGAAGGAACTCATAACAGGACAGCTTGTGCATGGTCTTTGGTGCGAACAGACTTGATGGGTTGAATAGACTTTCTAATGCTATATTTCTATAAATCATGTTTTAAATGTAACTACATTTGGGATATTTATCCAGCATTAGACTCCCAGGGACTGGGCTCTACACCCACCACTAGACTTCCAAATACTAGGCTATACACCCACAACTAGATTGCCAGGATCTGGGATACTGAAACCTCAATCTTGCCCTCCATTAGTGCTTCAAGGGATATGGAGCTGTGTCAAAATTATACCAAATTAATTGATCTCCACTAACGTTACACATGGTAAGTCAGAGAATATGGTCACTCTTTTACTCATCTCTGATGTATTAGTGTTGCTGATCCTCCCTGTCTCACCTCTTCTGTTTCTCTTCTCTACTGCTTCTCTCCCCTTAATTCTTCATTGCACTTCTCACTTTGTCCTTTAATGTTTCTCTCTCACTGTCATTTTCTTCTTTTCTTTCTTCCTTCCTTTCGGGTGGGAGTGATGTGTGAGGCCTGGTGTGACGAGAAAAGGGCCATCAGTAGCAGCAAGCTGAATTTGGGTGGAGAATTGCAAGGAAAATGTAATCCTCAGTAGCTTCCTTGCCATCCCCTCCTCCAATCACTTGTACTTACCCCCATCCCCTTGCTCCCATCACATCCCCTAGCCTTTCAACTTCCCACTACCCATTCCTATTCCTAACTCCTATCACTATCCATACCTCTTCCCTTTTGAATGACCCACTCAACCCCTGAATCCTCCCCTCCTCCATGTTCCACTGTCACTCACCTCACCCTTAACCCTCCATCCCCTCTCCCCACTCCTACTCACTCCCACCTGGATTGGGTGCCAAAAAGCTAGAGGCCATCTCACCGTCAACCAGTTTCACTCCTACCCTCACTCAGACAGGCTTTGTTTACTTTCAAAATTGAACAGGTTTTGTTTTTTAAAAAGAAATCAAATTAGAATGAGGACAAATGACCTATCTACCTTTCCCTCTATGTCTTTCTATCTTTCTGTCTGTCTCCCGTTGTTTCATAGGTGTTCAAAATTAGATCCTGTGACCTTTTCTAACTGTCAAGTGGCCTTCATAATTCAACTAGTATTTTTTTTGGAAAAATTAAGTAACATTAAATGTAAAAGATGCACACTCTCTCTCTCACTCTCTTTCTCACCTCCATTTCTTTCTCTCTGACCCCAACTTCTCTCTCACTCCTGACTCCCCTCTCTAGTTTAATACATTTTTAAAAAGTATTATGAACACAAAACAATAGCTACAATAGATATGTACTCAGAATGATTTTTTTCTCTCAAACACACACACTCTGTGTGGTTTTTGTTACAACACCCTATACATATTTCACCTCATCAAAGCTTTTAAAATTTCTTCAAAATTATTTTGAAAAAAGCTACTGGGCAAAAGATAAAGTAAAATATCCTCTCAGTACAGCTGACTGAATACTGGTGCATCCTGGTAAATTAACTACACTGAACGTGCTCAGACTACACAATCCAAGTTAAGCTCATATAGTCACATGTCTCAGCAAAAATATCAATTCAAAGCCTATGCCTTTGGGAGAGGCTGATTTTTAAAAAAAAATGTAGGCCCTTATTTTGGACTTTAGAAATTTCAGTTACTGAGAAAAGAAAATCACACAAAAACATTTTAGAAAGCATTTTAGTGATTTATGGAAATTCGGACAGTCAGGCTAAATAATTTTGTTGTAATGTACTCTAAATATAAAATCGCCACTATTGTGTGTCACGCAGTGTGACACCTTTAACATAGAAAATACCTATTAACAGCACCATCTACAGGAGTAACTGGTACTGCAGATACTTATAATGAGTTTTCAATGAAACACGCATCTCACATACTAAATTTAATAGATAATAGATGGTGCCTGTTCCAGGAGTGTGCATGAATATAACACAGTATAAAAGACCAGTTATTGCTGCAGAATCAGTGACTCTGTCTCCTATTTCTCTGAGAGAAACTGGGTTCTGTAAATATGAGATCAGCTGAACATAAACACTTTTAAGGGATTTAAGGTTGTTTGTCTCAAAAGCACTTCTCTTCTCGTTTCTGTAGAGTTTTCACTGTAAAGTTGACTGAGTTCCAGTAAATGTTATGGTACAGTAGATCCCCACTAATTTCATTGGCTATTTGGCAAAGGCTTCATGCAGTTAGCAATGAAAAACACGTATCGCACTCAAAAGCTTTGCATTTACTTGAAATTCTATGAGGTACAGATCCTTACAGTGTAGGTAGGGCTCAGGTTCAATCTCTGTTCGGTATTGAGTTACTTGAACTTAGTCAGGTCAGTGTTTTAGGGAGCTAACTCATCCAGAATGTCTATTATGGATAGAAATGGCCAGAGAGCCTGCCCCTGAGTTTCCAATAGGCATTGACAGCGTGCAAGGTACCTTTCTACCAGTGTGTGCTTGGACAATTACCCCTTTAAGTGCGGCCCAGGAAAACTTCAGCAGAATCTGTACTCCGGATCCCTATCTGGTGATTCCTTTTTGAAAGTGGGTATGGTAGCTTCGTGGTTGTGGTGCTGAACTAGCAACCCTAGAGGTCATGAGCTCAAATCCCACCGTGAAAATTTGAATTCTATTTGTGGGCCGATACCAGAAAATGATTGTCATCAAAACCCAACTGGTTCACTAATGTCCTTTAGGGAAGAAAATCTGTCACCTGTACCTGGTTTGGCCTATATGTGATGCCAGTCCCACACTATATGGTTGACTCAATGTCCTTACAGTAACTAGGGATGGGCAATAAATATTGCCTTGTCAATGCCACCCACCTCCCAAAGGGAAATTTAGAAAATAGTATGTATTTAGAAATGGTCTTGATAAAAGGATTTGAGAGGGTAGAAATAGAGAAACTATTTCCTTTGGTGGAGGAATTCAGAACCAGTGGGGACATCATCTTAAAATTAGAGCCAGGCCATTTAGGAGTGAAGTCAAGAAGCACTTTTTTCACACAAAGGGTAGTGGAAATCTGGAAATCTCTCCCCCAAAAAGCAGCCAATTGACATTTTCAAGACTGAGAGTGATAGATTTTTGTTAGTTAAAGGTATCAAGGGATATCAAAGGTGGATAAATGGAGGTGAGGTACAGATCAGCCATTACCTAACTGAATGGCAGAATAAACTTGAGGGATTGAATGGCCCACTCCTGTTCCTATGTGTATATGTTTAGACGATCCCTCCCAATGGAAAAACAGCCTTCTGACACTCATTATCCTAGATTCGCACAGGAAGAATGGTGTCTTTGATAAAGTACTGACTTCAGGAGAGAAAGGGAGAAGATATGATAATTAAAATGGTATGATGACAACACTATAGCATTGTGCCATTCAATCTGGCACATTTATGCTCTTGCTGTTGGTCTCATACTGGGCACTGTGCAAGCAGAGAGAACGTAATTTTCAGCTTCACCATTGATTTTAATGGGATAAAATTCAGGCAGGTTCTACAATGTGTTGTCAATCCATCTCACCAGGTAGTGAAGGTGAAAATTGTCATCCCCGTCTCTTACTATTTTGCATCTTTTCCATTGTCTCTTATGTATATTTCCCACTTCACTCTTATAATAATCCAGTCACCACCCACCTACCCTGCAGTATTAAAGCATCAAGTGCTATCAAGGTTTCTGCTAAAATCTAAATGAGGAAATTATCCTAGACATTACCTTCGTATCCCCATTTATATGATTTGAATGTTCTGTGTTATTCATTTGTTGACTCTTCTATTCCTCACAGACACCAACATCATCATAATGTCAGAGGGTCCTCAATATTTTCGGAGTGTTCCATGGCATGCCACCCTCACTAAGAAGCTGGGCTTTGGTCACATCTACACTCGATTTCCCTAATGTCCTCCCCACTGACCTTCTGAATCCTCTCCTCCTCTAAGCCCTGCTCACCTGCCCTCCCTGTCCGCATTGAGCTGGACACTGCCTCCCAGTCCCACAAAGCATTAAGCTATCTTTAAATTACTCAATGATCACACCCCCTACCGCAATCTCTGCAACTTCCTCCAAGCTTTGGTCCTCCAACTATGGCCCCCTGTCCATCTTCTGCTCCTATTACCCCACCATAGATTGCAGAACCTTCATCTGCCTCTGTCCCACTCCTTACAAATCCCTCTCTAAACTCCTGGGCCTCTCTTCTCTCTCCACTGTTAAAACCCTTTAAAAATCAATTATCTTTTGGGAAAGTTTTCGGGCGCCTCTCCCAATCTCTGCTTCCGTGGTTTGGCAACTGTTCCTTATCCATTCCTATTTATTTTTTCTCCCTCCTCTGTAAAGTACTTTGGGATGTTTTTGTACATTAAAGGTGCAACCAGCTTGGCTCAGTTGATAGCTTCACAGAATCAGAAGGTCGTAGGGTCAAGCCCCAATCCAGCACTTGAGCACATAACCTAGGCTCACACTTCAGTGAGGTATTGAGGGAGTGCCGCATTGCTGGGCAGATCGTGTTTCGGATGAGGTCCCTCAGGTGGACATAAAAGATGTGGAATTTCAGTTCCTCAATTTCTCATTGGCACATCGAAGCTGGGTTCCTTCAGTGAAACATGCTTCAACTCACTCTGTTTCTGAACTTAATCAACCATCAAAGGTGAGAGTGAAGCGCAGCTCACGCCTAATTTGATAGAAAGCACGTGAGTTATGCAGGTAGATGTAGAACTAATTGGACATTGCCCTGATAATTAGTATTATCTTTAACAAGACAAAGTGCATTTATGTTGTAACTTTAAAATTCTCATCCTTGATTTCAAATCCCTCCATGGCCTCGCCCCTCCCCATCTCTAATTTCCTCCAGCCCCACAACCCTCCGAGATAACTCTGCTCCTCCAATTCTGGCCTCTTTCACATCCCAGATTTCCATCACTCCACCATTGGCGGCTGTGCCTTCAGCTGCCTAGACCCTCAGCTCTGGAATTCCCTCCATAAACCTCTCTGCCTCTCTAACTCTCCCTCCTCCTTTAAGTCGCTCCTTAAAACCTATAGCTTTGACCATGCTTTTGGTCATCTATCCTAATATCTCCTGGCTCGGTGTAAAATTTTGTTTGATAATCGTTCCTGTTACGTCTTACTATGTTAAAGGCGCTATATAAATGCGAGTTGTTGTTTAGCGTTGCTGCAAAGCAGTCTCCACTTTGCTGCTAAAGTTGCAGTATAAATTTGGAGTCAGGGCCCAATCTAATTTGGACAGGAGCTGTATGAGATCACCTGGAGTTGGTGGGGTCTTAAGAACATAAGAACATAAGAATTAGGAGCAGGAGTCGACCTTTTGGCCCTTCGAGCCTGCTCCGCCATTCAATGAGATCATGGCTGATCTTCTGCCTCAACTCCATTCACCGGCCCTATCGCCATATCCCTTGATGCCCTTACTAGTCAGAAATCTATCGACTTCTGTTTTGAATATACCCAATGACTGAGCCCCCACAGCCCTCTGGGGTAGAGAATTCCAAAGATTCACCACCCTCAGTGTGAAGAAATCTCTTCTCATCTCAGTCCTGAATGGCCTACCCTTTATCCTGAGGCTGTGGCCCCTGGTTCTAGACTCCCAATCCAAGGGAAACATTCTCCCAGCATCCACCCTATCAAGCCCTGTAATAATTTTGTATGCTTCAATGAGATCCCCTCTCATTCTTCTGAATTCAAGAGAATACAGGCCTAGTTTACTCAATCTCTTCTCATACGACAGCCCCACCATCCCAGGAATCAATCTCGTGAACCTTCGTTGCACTCCCTCTATGGCAAGTATATCCTTCTTTAGGTAAGGAGACTGTAGTGTATGTAACCGTTCCACCTTTAAGAGAACTATTTTAAGGGTTGCACTACTTTATCTTGGCTGCTGTATACTGTAATACCGGTGGTGACCACACCAGTATATAAGTGCTGTGTAATGATTTATTGGGCAGTTCTGCCCTGACCTTCGACTAGTAAAGACCTGTTAAAGTTTACTCTTGTGGTCTGTGTAGTAATTCTCAATATAACACACAGACTTAACAGTGGCGACGAGTACGATCTTACCCTGCGGCAGAGATACATCCAAGGCAGTTTAACGGGCGTCGAGAGGAGGCATCCGCCCTCATCATTCTGCTGAGAGAAGACTCGGGTCTGCAGAGCAGAGGAAGAATTCTGACACGAAGCCTTCCATCAGCAACAGGCAGTGATCATCCCTTCTATCACGGTGGTGGGTAAGCCGATCAGCGACGAGCAGCAAGTCGGCCATGTTGACTGTGAGTAGGGGAGAAAATTTAAAAAAAACGGAGGATATAAGGGCGGAGAAATGGACCATGGCCCGGGTAAAAGAGCCGGACAGAAGTCGGGGCCAGAGGCGCTGAGACTGGGGCAGCGTAAGGCACGGAAGCCGCGATGAATGCAAACGCAGCCGGTGTGAGAGACCGGGCTACAAGCGGGCTGGGAGACGCAACAGCGTCGAGAGAGAGCTCGACCGCGACCGGTGAAAAAGGCCGGGCAGCTACCGAGGCCGCGAGGCGCAGCGACCGGGACAGCGTAAGCGCGGGAGAAAATAAAAAAACCGCGGAGAACTCAGCCGCAGCCGGGGGAGAAAGGACCGGACTGCAAGAGGGCTGGGAGGCACGATTTGAAAACCGCTGGGGAGGGCGAACGCAGCAATTCGGCAATCGCCATTACAGCCAGTGGGGGAGAAAGACAAAACACGGGAAGCCGCCATTTTCGTAGGCGGGGGAAGGAGACAAGCGCGGGAAACCGCCATTTTGAAAAAATAAATAAATAAAAGAAAAATGTCTTTGTGTTTCTCAAGAAGGTGGCGAAGATGCCTAAGCGTGGTAACATCAACGATTTCGATCCCGATGTTGAAGATTGGGCCACATATGTAGAACGCATAGAGATATATTGTAAGGCAAATAAAATATCAGATGAAGATAAAGCACTAACCTTACTAAACTCAATGGGTGCGAAGACATACGGGCTATTGAAGCATCTTCTATCACCAGCTAAACAGGCGGATCAGACTTTCGCTAAAATTGTGGCTGTCCTGAAAAATCATTTGAACCCCACACCGCTGATGTTAGCGGAACGATTTAAATTTTATGCGAGAACGCAACTGAAAGAGGAAAGCAACGCGGGGTATTTAATTGAACTGCGTAAGCTAGCAAAATACTGCCAGTTTGGGGAAAGCCTGACAGAGGCACTGAGAGACAAATTCGTGTGTGGATTGTCGAAAGAAGGAACACAAAAGCGGATGCTTGAAGAGAATGATCTTACACTTGATAAGGCTGTCTCTATTGCAACATCGCACGAAGCCGCAGCGAGAGGCACTGCGGAAATGCAGCTGAAGGCAGCGGTACTCAGCGTAGATCAAATAGCTTCGGGTACAACGAAATGTTATCGTTGTGGGAAGACAACACACGATCAGAACCAATGCTGGTTTAAAAACCAGGAATGTAGAAAATGTGGCAAGCTTGGTCACATAGCTAAAGTATGCCGGTCAGGAAAGAAGACCAGCAACAAAAAGTCACCGCAGGGAAAGTGCAGAAAGGTACATAAGGTGGCTGAGAAGAGTTCGGATGAACAGAATTCGGATTCAGACTCCAACAGCAAGGAACTGGGTAGTCTGAGAATTCACAATGTGAGTAAGGAAGCTGACCGACAAACTATTTGGGTCACACTGCAGATAGCAGGAGTCCAAATGAAGATGGAATTGGACACCGGATCGGCGTTGACGGTCATGAATAAGCAAGATTACAAAAGGTTATTCAAACATATTCCCCTACGGGATACGGAGATAGTATTGCAGACATACACGGGGCAAAGAGTATACCCCATCGGAAAGATAAAAGTCAAGGTGGTACACAAGGGCAAAGAACACCAAGGAATGGACTTATATGTACTACCTGAGGGAGGTCCACCACTTCTGGGACGGGGGTGGATCAGGAAAATAAATATGGACTGGCACTCCCTAAACGCAATAACGGTAGATTCCGGGAAAAAAGATGTCAAACCTGAATGATTGTCCAGAATATTGGATGAGGCTAAAGAGGTGTTCCAACAGGGACTGGGAACACTGAGAGGAATTAAGGCAAAAATCAAGATTGCAGAACATGCAAACCCAAAATTTTTCAAAGCCAGACCGGTACCTTATGCGATACGACCTGCTGTGGAAGCTGAGCTGGAAGGGCTAGAACGTTCGGGAGTACTGTCTAAGGTGGACTGGAGTGAGTGGGCCACGCCCATTGTTCCTGTCATGAAGCGTTCATCGAGTAACAAGCCAGGGGAACCGGGGAAGGTCCGCATCTGTGGAGACTTCAAGATCACAGTTAATCCGGTGCTTCACACGGTGCAATATCCGCTTCCGCGGATTGAGGATATCTTTGCTTCATTGTCTGGCGGGAAACGCTTCACCAAGATAGACCTGGCACAAGCGTACTTACAGATGGAAGTTGAGGAAGAGTCGCGCCAGTATCTCACAATCAACACGCACAGAGGCTTGTATCGATATAATAGACTGGTTTTTGGAGTGGCTTCGGCTCCAGCAATTTGGCAGAGGGCCATGGAGCAGGTATTACAGGGAATTCCAAGCACTCAATGTTACTTGGACGATATCCTGATTACAGGAGATGACGATGAGGAACACCTTGCAAATTTGAAACTGGTGCTCACCAGGTTGAAGGAATATGGCCTTCGAGTTAATCGCCAGAAATGTGAGTTCTTTCAGAAACGGATCTCGTACTGTGGTCATGTCATTGACCAGGAGGGGCTGCACAAGTCACCTGACAAGATCGAAGCTGTTGTGAAGGCTCCCGCTCCGGAAAATGTATCCCAGTTGAGGTCGTTCCTAGGGTTGATTAACTATTACCATAAGTTTCTGCCAAATCTATCCACGGTGCTGCACCCGCTGAATGCTCTTTTGCAGAAAGAAGTACCATGGAAGTGGAGTGAGGACTGTAAGAAGGCCTTTCGCAAAAGCAAGGCATTGATCACCTCAGAGGAAGTGTTGGCTCACTTCAATCCAACGCTACCTATTCGTTTAGCTTGTGATGCTTCCCCTTATGGTATTGGAGCAGTACTCTCACACAAGTTGCCAAATGGCTCGGAAAGGCCAGTCGCATTTGCATCCAGATCATTGACCTCCGCTGAGCGCAACTATGCTCAGATAGATAGGGAGGCTCTCAGCCTGGTGTGGGGAGTAAAGAAGTTTAACCATTACCTGCAGGGCCAGAAGTTTACACTGCTGACAGACCACCAGCCGTTGGTATCCATATTCAACCCTAAAAAGGGCGTTTCCATTATGACAGCGCAAAGGCTACAGAGGTGGTCCCTTTTCCTAGGGGCACACCAATATGACATAGAATACAAAGGATCGAAACAGCATGGGAATGCTGACGGTTTATCGCGCCTACCGTTGCCAACGGTAGAAGAGGCACCTACCGTGGACCCAGTGGAGATGTTCTACTCAACCATAGTGGAATGTCTACCAGTAACAAATTCTACCATCGAAAAGGAAACGAGAAATGACCCGACTCTCTCACGAGTCTACGATTTAACGGTGAAGGGATGGCCAGCACATGGCGAACCACTGTTGCCAGCATTCTCGCAAAGAAGAGAGCAGCTGTCAGTGTGCCGAGGAACTTTGATGTGTGGATCCAGAGTGGTGATTCCACCCAAACTCCAGCATAAAGTGCTAAAGGATCTTCACAAGGGGCATCTGGGTGGAGTAAAAATGAAGAACCTAGCCAGAGCGTTTGTGTGGTGGCCAGGTATCGATGGAGACATCGAAGAAATGACCAAGAGCTGTCTAGGATGCCAGAAGGTCCAAAACGCCCCACCACAAGCTCCTCTACATCCATGGGAGTGGCCCTCATCTCCATGGCAAAGGATACATATCGACTTTGCTGGTCCATTTATGGACTCAATGTTCTTAATCGCGGTGGATGCACACTCCAAGTGGCCGGAGGTAATAAAGATGCCCTCCACCACCACAGAAAAAACCATCACAGTATTAAGGACCATATTTGCCAGGAATGGGCTGCCGGAACAGATCTGTTCTGATAATGGACCGCAATTTGTACCCGAAGAATTCAGGAAGTTCTTAAAAAACAATGGGGTTAAGCACTACACGTCCGCCCCATACCATCCCGCCACCAATGGATTAGCTGAAAGGTTTGTCCAGACCTTCAAGAAGGCCATAAAGGCCATGGGTAATGAAAACATAAATCTACAACATAAGGTAGATAACTTCTTGTTGGCGTACAGGAATGCAACACATGCGGTCACAAACCAAACTCCCGCCATGATGTTTTTCAATAGAAGACTAAGATGCCGGCTGGATTTGATCAAGCCAAACATCAGAAGGGACGTTGAGAACCGGCAATTTCAAGGCATGAATGAAAGGCCAACTAGAACCTTCCAGATAGGTCAACAAGTTTTGGCCCGGGACTACCGTACCGAGAAATGGCAGCCTGGAACTATTTGCACACGACTAGGACCGCTGATGTATACCGTGGACATTGGTGAAAGCATAATAAGGCGCCATGTTGACCAGATCATCGAGTCATCCGAAAAGGGACAACCTACTCCACAACTCTATACGCCTAATGATGAAGCAGAGATACCCATAGCATCTACCTCCGATCCGGTGATACTAGAATCAGATGAACCCGACACTGGCATTCAAGCCGAATCGACCTTGCCAAAAGAACCTACTACACCACCGAAAACTACTACACCACCGAGGCGTTATCCGGACCGAGTCAGGAAGCCTCCAGAGAGACTGAATCTGTGAACTGTTTGTACATGAAGTTGTGTATATATGTTATGATGTTATGTTTAATGGGGAATATATACTGTTAAGCTAAAAAGGGAGGATTGTAGTGTATGTAACCGTTCCACCTTTAAGAGAACTATTTTAAGGGTTGCACTACTTTATCTTGGCTGCTGTATACTGTAATACCGGTGGTGACCACACCGGTATATAAGTGCTGTGTAATGATTTATTGGGCAGTTCCGCCCTGACCTTTGACTAGTAAAGACCTGTTAAAGTTTACTCTTGTGGTCTGTGTAGTAATTCTCAATATAACACACGGACTTAACAGAGACCAAAATTGTAAACAGTACTCCAGGTGTGGTCTCACCAAGGCCCTATATAATTGGAGTAAGACTTCTTTATTCCTGTACTCAAATCCTCTTGTAATGATGGCCAGCATACCATTTGCCTTCCTAATGGCTTGCTGCACCCGCACATTCACTTTCAGTGACTCATGTACAAGGACACCCAGGTCCCTTTGAGCATCTGCATTCCCCAATCTTTCACCATTTAGGAAATACTCTGCCTTTCTGTTTTTTCTACCAAAGTGGATAACTTCACATTTATCAACATTATATTCCATCTGCCATGTTCTCGCCCATTCACTGAGCCTGTCGAGATCCCCCTGAAGCCTCTTCACATCCTCTTCACAACTGACACTGCCACCTAGCTTTGTATCATCAGCAAATTTGGAAATGTTACATTTAGTCCCCTCATCCAAATCATTGATATAGATTGTGAATAGCTGGGGCCCAAGCACCAATCCTTGCGGTACCCCACTAGTCACAGCCTGCCATCCTGAAAAAGACCTGTTTATCCCTACTTTTGGATTCTATCTGTTAACCAATTCTTCTATCCCTTGGATTGCACACTGCATGCTGTTCATGTAAATACTTCCAGAATGTGGGCTCTGTTTAAACATTTCCTGCTAGGAGAGGAGCCCTGTGTCTGTGCAATTATATTCATGGACAGAACCCGCTCCTGGGCGGGAGAGTTGGAATTCCAGCCAGGCAGTGCAAATGGGTGCTCCCCGGCTGGAACCTATATTGTAGCAACTGATCTGAGTATGGTATAAAGGCAGCATTAGTCAACCAAATCTTACAACTCTTCATCCTTTTAGCTTGATATTCAAACCGGATCCAAACAGGTAGCAAAGATAGCCAAGAATATTGGCCCTCCTTGCACTGTTGCTGTTTTAGTATCCTTCAAACCTTTATCGACCTAGTGAAAAATACTGTAGCCCTGTTTGACAAGCTTCAGAGAAGACCCATCTCTTGTTTCTGGGCTCAGTTGCAATCCCAGGCCACTGAGGCCAATGGAAGGGGCTACAATGACCTGCTCTGTGCCAGAGTCCATCCTCTACAGCACTATGAGATGTGATTGGGTTCTCAGTTCCTCAAAAGATAATAAGTGAAGCACCATCACTAAGATGATAACAGGGATGGGAGGCTTCAGTTATGAGGAGAGACTCCTTTCACTAGAACAGAGAAGGTTAAGAGTAGATCTGATAGAGGTGTTCAAAATTATGAGGGCTTTTGATACGCTAAATAAGGAAAAATTATTTCCACTGGTCAGGGTGTCGGTAACTAGAGGGCAACATTTAACATCATCAGGTCATGGTATCTCCTACCAGAAACAGTGGTGAAAGCAGAATCCAGAAGAGCTTTTAAAAGGAAAGAGGATGGATATTTGAAAAATAAAAAAAGGGTACAAGCAAAGGGCAGGAGAATAGGCCTAACTCTTTGAGTGAGTCACCACAGGCACGATGGGCCGAATGGCCTGCTTCTGTTCTGTAAAACGCTATGAGTCTTTGCTAGCGCTAAAATCAAATCTTCACGGTTGTTTTTACTTCAACGTTCTGTATCAGCCCAAAAAAGTCTGCACTAGAAGGGTATCAATGACCCTTTACTTCTCCTGCCTGCAGAATCCTCTGCCAGCTTGGAGCTCAGTGCCTTGTGTGCAGAATTGCAAGCTCAGAGTTAACCATGACCTGCTGACCCTCAGGTTGCTGCATAAGTCAGCAGACTATTGGACCTCTCAGAGCATGGATACTCTCCACGTCTCTCTGCCATTCACTAACGATCAGGGTTATATATTTTGTTCTCTCTCTCTCTCTCTCTGGGAGACGCCCTTGTCCTTGTTACCATTCTTTCTGTAGCTGCATCCACCCATCCCACCCACCCCCCTCCCCACCACACCCCCCGCCATGCCAGCTTACATACAAATAGAAATAAGCTCCTGCATTATCGGATGGCGAAAAAGAATTCAATTACTTGTGCAGGTTGTATTTTCTAATGAATAAAACTTTCAGATTTCAACAAGCAGCTATTCTTCACGCCTGGGTACCTTGTACTCCAACCCAGGTAAAATTGGATTAACCTCTGATATATGTAGAAATTCTAAATAATAAATTATTAAGGGATCCATACACTAAACAATCTCCCTCCTGCCATATGGCTCATATGCCTAGCAAATGTATTTATCCGTTTCATTGCTGGATTTGCCTTGCAGTTTACAGGTCAGTAATCGATAAATCATAATAGTGCTTAGCCCTTTTGCGGCTGATTCATAATCATAGGCTGTTGTCAGCGCTGTCACTTTTAGAAAACAGAGAATCATTATTAACTCTCGCCTCCTTTTGTTTGTTTCTTCTTGTCTGCTTAAATATATATATTTGGGGGATTTTCCTAACTTGCTCGGATGAATTAGACTTTTGACTAAATCCTACACCTATGAGGCTGTACGTTAGGGTGGAGCGGACACTTTTTTTTTCCGTGTGCAATTTTTGTGTGGCAATAGATTTTGTGTAAATCATTTTGACACGGGTCATGACATCCACTGTAGTCAAAGATGGAGATAAGCAAATTTTGCATGAGCTAAGTGAGGAGATAAAAGAGGATTTGATGTATCAGGTTGTTGGTATCACCATAGGGAACCACTGATGGCCATTGCCACTTTCCAGAAACCCATTGAAGCAACTTCAGCATCAGCCAATGTCAAGTAGCCCTGCTTAGCTTAGGAGAGTGAAAGAAAGAAGAACTTGCATTAATATCATCAGAACATCAGGAACAGGAGTAGGCCATTCAGCCCCTCAAGCCTGCTGCTCCATCATTCAATTAGATCATGGCTAATCTGCACCTCAGCTCCATTTACCTGCCTTTTCTCCATATCCCTTGATACCCTTACTTAATAAAAATCTTTCTATCTCAGTCTTGAAAACTACAATTGTCACAGCATCCACAGCCTTTTGGAGGAGAGATTTTAAATTTCTACCAAACTTTGTGTGAAAAAGTGCTTTCTGATTTCACTCCTGCATGGCCTAGCTCTAATTTTAAGATTATGTCCCCTTGTTCTTGATTCCCCCACCAGAGGAAATAGTTTCACTGTATTTACCCGATCAAATCCTCATAACATTTTAAACTCCTCGATCAAATCACCCCTCAATCTTCTATACTCAAGTAAATACAAGTGAAGTTTTTCCAACCATAATTTAGCCTTTTAAAGCCCTCAACACATCCAATGAGCTATTTTTAATGTAGGCAACGCAGTACCTAAAATGTGCACAGCAAGGCCCCACAAACAGCAAATTGTTGATTAACCAGTTAACCTGTTTTTGGTGATGTTGGTTGAGGGAGGAATGTTGGTCAGGATACTAGGAAAACTCCCAATTCTTCTTTGAACTATGCTGTGGAATCATGGACATCCATCTGAACAGGCAGACAAAGCCTTGGCTTAACTCTTTATATTAAAACCAGCACTTCTGATAATGCAGTATTCTCTCAGTACTGCACTGAAGTGCTAGCCTAGGTTATGTGCTCTGGTCCTGGAGAGGGGCTTGAATCCACGACCTTCTGACTTAGAGGTGATAGTGCTATCAACAGAGCCAAGCTAAGTGCCCCATTAGACCTGCTTCCTAGCAGCTCCATAGCAGAAAACCGAAAAGACATTCTTTGTTGACTTGAAGTATTAAGCTACACAACAGCCTATGTCTGCTTAGGCACAATCAGGGCGATTGTCTGCTGTACACCTAAAGTAAGTTGGATAGGAGATTGTCACCACTTTCGCACCAGTTTCTGATAGCCTCTGTTTAACCTGTGTCAACGCTCTTCATCCCTCCACGCCAGCTAGTTTAATAATGCCCAGAGCTGCTTTCCCTCCTGTCATTCTCCAAGCAAATGACTGCCTCTGACCAGATGCCCATAAGACTCACTCCTCACAGCCACCATGAAGCCTCCATCTCATCAGGCTTGCAATCATAAGGCAATTTATTGGATCCTTGGAGAAGATTGTATGGAATCCTTAAGGAAGACTTAATGGTATCTGATTCGGAGCATGTTTAATGCACTCTAATGTAATTGCAAATGTAAACACTGATTAGGAACTAATTGTTCATTTGTACAAATAAACATCTTTATATTTGATCTAATAATTGTCAGCCAAAATCTACAATTAAAGTGGTCACATTCAGAAGACAGATTCGGATGAAGAAGGTCCACCAGCCCATTTGATCCCATCTTTCCAGAATACCAACTCAACCATCTCCCCACCACAGCATCCAGCTGTTTCCTAAATGAGTCCAGTGTTCTGGCCTCAGCTACACTTCTGGGCAATCCATTCCAGCTGTTGACTGGCAGACGTTTGTCCTTTGTTTGCGCAATGCAATGCTTAACCTGTGCCCTCTTGCCCTACAGCCCTGACGTATTTGAAAGTGTAGCTTTGGGTTTATCCCATTTAAGTATTTTGTATACTTCCATAAGGTCCCCTCTGAGACGTTTCTTTTTGAGGGTCTCATTGGTCTTCCCGCTGATATCAGAGATCAGCCTTGTTGTTCTCCTCTGCACTTTCTTATGGCTCCCTTATGTATTGCCCTGAGACATGATCTAGAATTGTCAAATTTCAATTCCTGATGATAAGGTGTCCGATCCTGTGGTGTGTGCGATACTCAGAGATCCAGCAAAGAAAGAAAGACTTGCATTTATATCACGCCTTTCACAACCTCAGGGCATTCCAAAGCACTTTACAGCCAGTGAAGTACTTTTGAAGTGTAGTCACTGTTGTAATGTAGGGAACACGACAGCCAATTTGCATACAGCAAACTCCCACAAACAGCAATGAGATAAATAACCTGATAATCTGTTTTTTAGTCACGTTGGTTGAGGGATATATGATGGCCAGGACAATGGAGAACTCCCCTGTGTAGTGTCCGTGTGTAGATAAAGACACTGAAGACAGGAGTTGGTTCACAGGTATTTACAAAGCAAGTCTGGGGGGGGGTTTCTAAAGGATATACACAATACACAGGCTTATATAGCCCAAGTGGCAATTACCGGCATTACGCACACCTGGGGCTCTTAAAGGCACATACACCATAATTGCTCTTAAAGGCACATACACCACAATTCCTCCCCTTCTAGCTAACTAGTACATCATATTTTAAGTAATTATTAATTACATGTTATATGCAAAATAATATACATTGCTGTATTAATTAATTATAAGTTAGTCTCTCAGGAGGCTTCCTGACTCGGTCCGGATAACGCCTCGGGGGTGTAGTAGTTTCTGGTGGTGTAGTAGGTTCTTCTGGCAAGGCTGATTCGGCTTGAAGGCCAGTGTCGGGTTCATCGGGCTCCAGTATCACCGGATCGGAGGTAAATATGGGTATCTCTACTTCATCGTTAGATGTATAGAGCGGTGGTGTAGGTTGTCCCTTTTCGGATGACTTGATGATTTGGTCAGCATGGCGTCTTATTATGCTGTCTCCGATGTCCACGGTATACATCAGTGGTCCTAATCGTGTGCAGATAGTTCCAGGCTGCCATTTCTCGGTATGGTAGTCCCGGGCCAAAACCGGTTGGCCTATCTGGAAGGCCCTAGTTGGCCTTTCATTCATGCCCTGAAACTGCCGGTTCTCCACGTCCCTTCGGATGTTGGGCTTGACCAAATCCAGCCGGCATCTTAGGTTTCTATTGTAGAACATCATGGCGGGAGTTTGGTTAGTAACCATATGTGTTGCATTCCTATATGCAAATAAGAAGTTATCCACCTTGTGCTGAAGTTTTATGTCTTCATTACCCATGGCCTTGATGGCCTTCTTGAAGGTCTGGACAAACCTTTCAGCCAATCCATTGGTGGCGGGATGGTATGGGGCGGACGTGTAGTGCTTTACCCCATTGTTCTTTAAGAACTTTCTGAATTCTTCGGACACAAATTGCGGTCCATTATCAGAACATATCTGCTCCGGCAGCCCATTCCTGGCAAATATGGTCCTTAATGCTGTGATGGTTTTTTCCGTGGTGGTGGAGGACATCTTTATTACCTCCGGCCACTTGGAGTGTGCACCAACTGTGATTAAGAACATTGAGTCCATAAATGGACCAGCAAAGTCGATGTGCACCCTTTGCCAGGGAGATGAGGGCCACTCCCATGGATGTAGAGGGGCCTGTGGCGGAGCATTTTGGACCTTCTGGCATCCTAGGCAGCTCTTGGTCATGTCTTCGATGTCTCCATCGATACCTGGCCACCATACAAACGCCCTAGCTAGGTTCTTCATTTTCACTCCACCCAGATGCCCCTCGTGAAGCTCCTTTAGCACTTTATCCTGGAGTTTGGGTGGAATCACCACTCTGGATCCACACATCAAGGTTCCTCGGCACACTGACAGCTGTTCTCTTCTTTGCGAGAATGCTGGCAACAGTGGTTCGCCATGTGCTGGCCATCCCTTCACTGTTAAATCGTAGACCCGTGAGAGAGTAGGGTCATTTCTTGTCTCCCTTTCAATGGCAGAATTTGTCACCGGTAGACATTCCACTATGGTAGAGTGGAATATCTCTACTGGGTCTACTGTAGGTGCCTCTTCTATCGTTGGCAACGGTAGGCGTGATAAACCGTCAGCATTCCCATCCTGTTTTGACCCTTTGTATTCAATGTTGTATTGGTGTGCCCCTAGAAAAAGGGACCACCTCTGTAGTCTTTGTGCCGTCATAATGGGGACACCATTCTTAGGGTTGAATATGGAGATGAGGGGTTGATGGTCAGTCAGCAAGGTAAATTTTTGTCCGTGTAGGTAATGGTTGAATTTCTTCACTCCCCATACCAGGCTGAGTGCTTCCCTGTCTATCTGGGCATAGTTACGCTCAGCTGAGTTCAATGAGCGTGACGCAAAAGCTATCGGCCGTTCCGAGCCATCAGGGAATCTATGGGACAATACCGCTCCTATGCCGTAAGGGGATGCATCGCACGCCAGTCTGATTGGTAGTGATGGGTTGTAATGAGCCAAAATTTTCTCGGATGTGATTAAGTCTTTACATTTATGGAAGGCACGTTTACAGTCTTCGTTCCATTTCCAAATCACTCCTGTCTGTAGAAGATCATTAAGAGGGTGTAGAATAGTTGATAAGCTCGGTAAAAATTTATGATAGTAATTTATTAATCCCAGGAATGACCTTAATTGTGAAACATTTTCAGGTGCTGGGGCTTTTATAACTGCTTCAATTTTTTCAGGTGACTTATGCAACCCTTCCTTATTAATTATGTGGCCACAATATGATATCTGATTTTGGAAAAATTCGCACTTGGGGCGATTTGCTCGTCGGCCCCGTTCTTTCAGCCTAGTGAGCACCTGCTCCAAATTGGCAAGGTGCTCGTTGTCGTTTTCTCCTGTTATAAGGATGTCGTCTAGGTAGCATTGAGTCCCCGGAATCCCTTGCAGGACTTGCTCCATAGCTCTTTGCCAGATAGCTGGAGCTGATGCTATTCCAAAAACCAGTCGATTGTACTGGTACAGGCCTTTGTGTGTGTTTATTGTGAGATACTTTTTAGAGGTCTCCTCAACCTCCATCTGTAGATATGCCTGTGCCAAGTCAATTTTTGTGAAACGTTTCCCTCCGGATAGTGAGGCGAAAATATCTTCTATCCTCGGAAGAGGATACTGTACCGTGTGAAGGACCGGGTTTACAGTCACCTTAAAGTCCCCACAGATGCGAATTTTTTTCTGTTCCTCAGAGTTATTTTTCAATGTTTTTTTCATGACTGGAACGATGGGTGTTGCCCATTCGCTCCAATCTATTTTGGATAATATGCCTGCCTTTTCCAAATTCTTCAGCTCTGCCTCGACTGCCGGACGTATTGCGTATGGCACCGGTCTTGCCTTAAAAATTTTTGGAATTGCTGTATCTTCCACTTTTATTGAGGCGGTGATGCCTTTCAAGGTTCCTAGTTTCTCTTGAAACACTTCTTTGGCGTTGGCCAAGATGTCTTTTAATCGTTCAGGTATGATGTCATCATTATTTTTTTCCTTACTGGTCACCGTCAGTGCCTGAATGGAATGCCAGTCTAAACGTATCTTCCTTATCCATTCATGTCCCAACAACGGTGGACCACCATCTTGTAGAATGTATAAATACAACTTTTGTATTTCTTTGCCGTTGTATACCACAGGCACCCTTATTTTTCCTTTGGGGTAGACTTTCTGCCCCGTATATGTTTTTAAGATAATGGATGTGTCTTTTAGAGGTATATGCGAAAATAGCCTCTCGTAATCTCGTCGATTTATTACGGTTAGAGCTGATCCTGTATCTAGCTCCATTTTAACTGGGGACCCTGCTATTGTGAGGGTAACCCAAATGGTTTGGTAATCCTCTTTGGCAAGTACATTATGTAATTTGAGACAGCTTAGTCTCTTGTTTCCGGAGTCGCTATCGCTATTCTGGTCTTCGGAGCTATTGTCCGTCATCATTTGTACCTTCCTGTACTTTTCTTTACTGATTTTTTGTTTTCTGTCAGTGGAGTTATTTTGTCCAGATTGGCATACCCGTGCAATGTGTCCAATCTTACCACATTGCCTGCATGCTTTGCCCTTGAACCAGCAGTCCCTCTGGTTATGGGTGGATCTGCCGCAGCGATAACATCTTCCGAACTCCTGTGTCATTTTATGGGTGCCGAAGTCCTGTGTCTCTTGTTGTATCTCTGCAGCTCCTTTTGCTGCTGCTTCGTATGATACAGCCATACTGAAAGCTTTGTCCAATGTTAAATCTTTTTCAGAAAGCAGTCTTTTTTGTGTTCCTTCACTTAAGAGACCGCAAACAAATTTGTCTCGAAGATAATCCGATAGTCCTGCTCCGAATTGGCAGTACTTTGATAGCTTTCTTAATTCGGTTAGGTAATCAGCGTTACTTTCATTCTTGTGTTGATTTCTCTTGAAGAACTTGAATCGTTCCGCTATCAGCAGCGGTGTTGGGTTTAAATGCTCCTGCAGGGTATCAAATATTTCTTTAAAAGTCTTGTCCTTTGGTTTGGCTGGAGTGATTAAATTTCGTAACAGCCCGTATGTCTTCGCGCCCATTAAGTTCAGAAGTACTGAAGCTTTTTTTTCATCTGTTATTCCATTTGCAGTGCAATAAACCTCTACTCTTTCCACGTATGTGGTCCAATCTTCTATTTCGCCATCAAAAGCCTCAATATTACCAGATTTAGGCATTTCAGAAAAGATATGGCACTTCCCGCGCTTTTTTTTTTTCTCTCTCTGTAGCAATGATATGGCGCTTCCCGCGCTTTCCCGCCGCTGCTACCGATAACAACGCTGTTTTACTGTGGTTTCCGTTTATTCACTGTTGGAGACTCATTCCCGATGGAGGTCTAAACGCTGACCTGCTTGCCGCGCCGGCTGTCTCTCGAGTGCACCCTCCCAGTCCGTTATTGCTTGCCTCCGATTTCGCTGCCTTTCTCAGCTGTAGAGCCCGCCGCTGGAGCTCCAGCCTGACGCCCAGGAAGGATTAGCGCAGTACCTGTCACCAGCTTGGCCAGCTGGTGAAACCACAGTTTATCTTACTTCCTTGAGTCTTCTGGACGCTGGAGGAATCGATGTCCTTGAGGTGCTGCTGAATTGCAGGTAAATCCGTTTCCACTTCGTCGCCACTGTAGTGTCCGTGTGTAGATAAAGACACTGAAGACAGGAGTTGGTTCATAGGTATTTACTAAGCAAGTCTGGGGGGGGGGTTCTAAAGGATATACACAATACACAGGCTTATATAGCCCAAGTGGCAATTACCGGCATTACGCACACCTGGGGCTCTTAAAGGCACATACACCATAATTGCTCTTAAAGGCACATACACCACACCCTGCTCTTCTTTGATTAGTACCACGGGATCTTCTACGTCCACCTGAGACAGCAGATGGGGCCTCGGTTTAACATCTCATCTGAAAGACGGCACCTCCAACAGTGCAGCGCTCCTTCAGTGCTGGCACTGGAGTGTCAGTCTAGATTATGTACTCAAGGGGGCGATTTTGCCAATGGGCGTGCATTGGAGGTGGGATTGCTGCTTGTCGGGTTGTTGTCCCGCCTCCATCAACTTGTGGCCAACCCACACTATTTTCCCTTGATTGACCTTGTTAAGCCCGCTCAGCGGGCTTAGCAGGCCAATTAAGGGGAAGCCAGTTACAGAGAACATCAGCGTATGACGTTTCATCTGTCAAAAATTTTTGACAGCTGAATTGTCATTGTTTGACAGCTATGTGAAGCTGTCAAACACTGACACTCTATGTTGCTTGATGAGTCCTTGTATTCAAGACTCACCAAACCTCTTTCTTGAGCAGAAATTAGATGGTTGTTGCATCGGAGAATGCAGCAATCATCTGTCATCTCTGCCGATGAGATGCGAGACTCTCCGCATCCCTAAATGTTGAAGCCTGCAGGAAGAAATAAAGGTAAGTAAGCATTTTCTATCACTTTCCACTCACCTCACATACTTACCTCCCCACACTTGCACCCATCACTTACCTTCACAGTGCACTTTTGGACCCCTCCGACCACCGCAGACCCACTGCTCGCCTCGGTGACCCTAGCGAGGTTTCCCAACTTCGGGAAGCCTGCGCCTCTGCTGGAAAAATGGGGATAATCCTCTTAACTGCCTGTTAACTATCTGTTAACAGGCAGTTAAGTGGCTGTAATCCCCATCCCGCCTTCAGGAGACGGGACCCGGTGCGGGTCGGGTACCCGCCTCCTGGAGAGATGGCACGGAGGCGGGTTGGGGCGGGATGGGTACCCGCCCCCAGATTCTGCCATTTTCCCGGCAGTCCCGCCTCCAAACCTGCCTCCCCAGGGCTGGCAAGATCGCGCCCATAGGGGTAGATTTTCCCGAACCTGTCGGGAAGAAGGCAGGACTTCCCCTTTCGGGTTTTAGACCCACCTACTTCGACGTCCGGCCAATCCACGCAATTTTCCCTTGAGTGACCTTGTTGAGCCCACCCAGCGGGCTCAGCAGGCCAATTAAGGGCCACCCAGCAACAGGTGACGTCACAGACTGCAATTTCATCTGTCAAGAGTTTTTGACAGATGAAATATCAGTGTCTCACAGCTGTTTGAAGCTGTGAAACACTGACAGTCTGAGTTCTACCATGAGTCATTCTGCACAGACTCAGTTAGAACTCTTACTGGCACTCAAAGCTGAAGGCTGTCACTTTTGACAGATCGCAGCCATTCAGCTTTAAGTTCCGGGTGAGTGATGGGGTCCCGACGGCTACAGGAAGAAAGGCTGTGAAGGTAAGTACAGGTAAGTAAAAGTTCTTTACACATTTTAGACACACCAAACACACTTACCTTTACACTCATGCACCCATCAGTCACCTGAGCGCCAACATCGCGACCCCTCCAACTCCTTCAACCCGACGGCCCGCCTGCTCTAACCTGGCGTGGTTTGGAGCCGTCGAGAAACCCACATGAAACCCCTCAAAATAGGGATTAGGCTAAAAACTGCCTGTTAACTGCCTGTTAACAGGCAGTTAATTGGCACTAATCTCTTCCCGCCTGGTTTCGGTGGGTCCCAGTGCGGGGCGGGTACCCGCCGCCCCTGAAACTTACGTGTGTTAGATCCGTGTATTCTGATGTTGTGTGTCCTTCAATAACTAGACACGAGACTGCAGGGAACAATCAACAGGTATTTACTGGATGAGGGTTACTCTAAAACTAAACGTACAGATCCCTGCTCAGGGTTTATATACAGGTGTGGTCACTGCCGGTACTACAGTATACAGGAGCTGTAAAAAGTAGTTCTCCCCTTAAAGGTACATACACTACACTTCCTCCCCTTTTAGATTGACAGTACCATAACATTCATATTAACACTTTTAACATGCACATTAACTGAAAATAGTCCATTTAAAAATTCAGTCTTTGGGGCGGCTTCCTGATCCTTTCTGGATAGCGCCTTTCCTGAGTGTCTTGTTCTTGGTGCGGAGGCCCCCTGTCGTCAGTTGTTTCATCAGCTTCCGATGCTACTGTTTCTGGGGTGGATGCTACATGTATGTCGGGTTCATTACCAGGTGCGCGAGACATGGGGTTGACTCGTTCCTGTGACTCTAGGATCTGGTCGACATGGCATCTCACAATGTTCTCCCCAACATCCACTGTGTACATTAGTGGCCCCTGCCGTGTGCATATCGTTCCTGATTGCCATTTCTCTGTTCGGTAGTTGCGGGCCAAGATTGGTTGCCCTACATTGAAGCTCCTTGTCGGCTTCTCATTGATGTGCTGGAATTGCTTATTCTCAACATCTCTTCGTACATTTGGTCTGAGCAAATCCAGACGAGATCTCAACCTTCGGTTAAAGAACATCATGGCCAGGGTCTGGTTGGTGACTGCATGTGTCGCATTTCTGTAGGCTAACAGGAAATTGTCCACCTTATGCTGCAGTGGAATGTCGTCATTGCACATGGCCCTTACTGCTTTCTTAAAGGTTTGTACGAACCTCTCAGCCAATTCATTTGTGGCTGGATGATACGGGGCGGATGTGTAATGCCTTACCCCATTCCTTTTCATGAATCTTCGAAACTCTTCGGACACAAACTGTGGTCCGTTATCAGAGCAAATCTGCTCTGGCAAGCCGTTCCTGGCAAATATGGTCCGTAGGACTGCAATAGTTTTCTCCGTGGTGGTGGACGACATTTTGATCACCTCAGGCCATTTTGAGTGCGCATCCACGGCTATTAGAAACATTGAGTCCATGAATGGACCAGCAAAATCAATATGCACCCATTGCCATGGAGATGAGGGCCAGTCCCATGGGGGTAGAGGGGCATGTGGTGGTGCATTTTGGACCTTCTGGCATCCTGAGCAGCTCTTTGTCAGGTCCTCGATTTGCTGATCGATCCCCGGCCACCATACATAAGCCCTAGCAAGGCTTTTCATTTTCACCCCTCCCAGATGGCCTTCGTGAAGCTCATTGAGCATTCTCTCCCTTAACTTGGGTGGAATTACCACTCGGGATCCACACATCAAGGTCCCCTGGCATACTGACAGCTGTTCTCTTCTGGATGAGAATGCTGGCAACAGTGAGTCACCATGTGTTGGCCATCCCTTCACCGTCAAGTCATATACCCGAGACAGTGTCGGGTCATTTCGGGTCTCCTTCTCTATATCAGCGTTAGTTACTGGCAAGCGTTCAATTATAATCGAATGAAATATTTCGACAGGGTCCACTGCTGGTGCTTCCTCCGCAGTAGGCAATGGCAGGTGTGATAGCCCATCAGCGTTTCCATGCTGTTTTGTGCCCTTATACTCGATTTCATATTTGTTCGCCCCTAGAAAAAGGGACCATCTTTGTAGCCGTTGCGCAGTATCACCGGCACGCCCTTCTTTGGATTAAAGATGGAGACAAGTGGTTGGTGGCCCGTCAGCAAAGTGAACTTCTGCCCGTGCAGATAGTGGTTGAACTTTTCACTCCCCACACTAGGCTGAGGGCCTCCCTGTCAATCTGGGCGTAGTTACGCTCGGCTGAGGTTAGTGACCGAGACGCAAAGGCTACCGGCCTCTCCGAGCCGTCCGGGAACTTGGCCGACAGCACTGCTCCAATGCCATAGGGTGATGCATCACACGCCAACCGAATTGGTAGTGCTGGGTTGAAATGAGCCAACACCTCTTTTGATGTGATCAATTCTTTGCACTTCTGGAAAGCTTGTTTACATTCGTCATTCCGCTTCCATGGTACCCCCGTTTGCAGTAGGGTGTTCAGTGGGTGTAGTACTGTAGACAAATTCGGCAAGAACTTATGATAGTAGTTCACCAGCCCGAGGAACGACCTCAGTTGTGACACATTTTCAGTTGCTGGAGCCTTGACTACTGCCTCAATCTTTTCAGGGGACTTATGTAACCCCTCTTCATCAATAACGTGGCCACAGTATGCGATCTGCTTCTGGAAAAACTCGCATTTGTGGCGATTTGCTCGGAGCCCATATTCCTTCAATCTAGTGAGCACATGCTCCAGGTTGGCAAGGTGAGCACTGTCATTTTCGCCCATGACCAGGATGTCGTCCAAATAACACTGGGTCCCTGGAATCCCTTGCAGGTCTTGATCCATTGCCCTTTGCCAAATAGCCGGAGCTGATGCTACCCCGAACACCAGCCGGTTTTATTGGTAGAGACCTTTATGGGTGTTGATCGTGAGGTATTGTTTCGAGGCTTCTTCTACCTCCATTTGCAGGTACGCCTGGGCCAGATCAATCTTAGTGAAGCATTTCCCTCCAGATAGCGAGGCGAAAATATCTTCAATCCGCGGAAGCGGATATTGTACCGTGTGAAGGACTGGGTTCACTGTCACCTTAAAGTCCCCACAGATGCGAACTTTCTTTGGTTCCCCAGGCGTATTACTCAACGACCTCTTCATTACAGGAACGATGGGTGTGGCCCACTTGCTCCAGTCCACTTTGGACAGTACTCCTGAACGTTCCAAACCTTCCAGCTCTGCTTCGACGGCTGGGCGGATCGCATAAGGCACCGGTCTGGCCTTAAAAAACTTTGGGCTTGCATTTTCCTCTATTTTGATCATCGCTGTTATGCCTTTTAGTGTTCCAAGTCCCTCCTGGAACACTTCTTGTGCGTCAGTTAGCATTTATGACAGTCGTCCAGGTGTGGCGTCGTCATCCTTTTTGGCATCTACAGTCAGTGCTTGTATGGAATGCCAATCTAGCTGTATCTTCTGGATCCATTCACATCCTAGTAGTGGTGGTCCTCCATCTGGCAATACATATAGGTCCATTTTTGATGTTTCCTTACCATTATATACAACGTTCACCCTTATTTTTCCTTTGGGGTAGACTTTTTGCCCCGTGTACGTCTTCAAGACAATCTCTGTATCTCTCAAGGGTATATGTGAGAATAGCCGCTTGTAGTCCCTTCGGTTTATGACTGTTAGGGTTGATCCTGTGTCCAATTCCATTTTCACTTGGACTCCAGCTATCTTGAGCATGACCCAGATAGTTTGGTGATCCTCCATTTGGATCACCTTATGCAGTTTCAGACAACCCAGCTCCTTGCTTCCGGAGTCTGTATCACTTTTCTGTTCGTCTGAACTACTCTCCGTCACCTTATGTACCTTCTTGTACTTCTCCTGTGGAGATTTCTTGCTGCTGGTTTTCTTTCCCGACCTGCAGACTCTTGCTATGTGTCCTACTTTTCCACACTGTCTGCACACTTTGTCCTTAAACCAGCAATCACTATGGTCGTGTGTTGTTCTGCCGCAGCGATAGCACTTCACTGTTCCGTATGACATTTCATTTGTGCCATATTCTTGCGGTCTCCGTTGTATCTCTGCAGCGCCCCGTGCGGCTGCTTCATGTGATACTGCCATGCTGAAAGCCTTGTCCAGCGTAAGATCCTTTTCTGATAGAAGCCGTTTCTGGTTTCCTTCACTTTGAAGCCCACACGCAAACTTGTCCCTTAAAGTATCTGCTAGTCCCGTTCCAAACTGGCAGTGTTTCGATAGTTTGCGCAGTTCCATTAAATACTCAGCATTACTTTCACCTTTATGCTGGTTCCTTTTGTGAAACTTAAATCTTTCTGCTATCAGCAGCGGTGTGGGGTTTAAGTGGTTCTGTAGGATTTCCACTATGTTTCCAAAATCCTTTTCCACTGGCTTCTCTGGGGTTACTAGGTTTCGCAGTAAGCCATACATTTTTGCACCCATGGAATTCAACAATACCAGCACTTTCCTCTCATCTGGCACTTCATTCGCCTTGCAGTACACTTCTATGCATTCGACATATGTCGTCCAATCTTCGACTTCATTGTCGAACGCTGTGATACTGCCACTCTTCGGCATCCCTGGGTGTGGTTAGACTGGCTCAAAATGGCATTTTCCCGCGCTTTCCCTTCTTCTTGCGGCTCAAAATGGCGTTTTCCCGTGCTCTCCCTTCCTCTCCGCTGTGGCTCAAAATGGCGTTTCCCGCGCTCTCCCTTCTTCTCCGCTGCGGCTGCTCGGCCCTTGAACACCGGTTGCGTTCTGCGCGTTTCCCTTTCTTCCCCACTGACGCTGCTCATCCCTTGAACGCCGGCTGCGCTCTGCGCGTTTTTCTTCGCGCCTCTCTCTTCTCCCGTCGACGCCATTCGGTCCTGAACACCGGCTGCGCCCTGTGTGCTCTACCCTCTCTTCTCCCGTCGACGCCGCTCGGTCCTGAACACCGGCTGCGCCCTGTGCGCTCTACCCTCTCTCTTCTCCCCTCGACGCTGCTCGGCCTTTTCTGTGCCGTCGGTCGGCTCTAGCCGCCGCTGTCCGGGAAGGGCCTGCGCCGTACCTGTTGCCAGCCCGTTTCGCTGGACCACCGTGACTGGAGAACCAAGCCCAGCTCTCAACAGCCTCCCCTGCGATACTTAAATCTCTGCTGGATGACTGGGCGGTTGCTCGTGGTCGACGCCCGTGCTTCTGGCCTCAACTTTCTTCCACTGTTCTCCAGGAGCGAATCCCTGGGAGGTAATGTAGAGTTGCAGGTAGGTTTGAATCTGCCTCGTCGCCAATGTTAGATCCGTGTATTCTGACGTTGTGTGTCCTTCAATAACTAGACACGAGACTGCAGGGAACAATCAACAGGTATTTACTGGATGAGAGTTACTCTAAAACTAAACGTTCATATCCCTACTCAGGGTTTATATACAGGTGTGGTCACTGCCGGTACTACAGTATACAGGAGCTGTAAAAAGTGGTTCTCCCCTTAAAGGTACATACACTACAACATGGGGTGGGGTTTTCGGTGGGATGGTGTCGGGACCCCCAAATTCGGGATTTTCCCCCCCCCCCACACACCTGAAACCCCGCCTGACGGCTGGGGGAAAATCGGGGCCATAGTCTCTGGAGTGGGACTTGAACCCATGACCTGATGCAGAGGTGAGAGTTATACCAACTGAGCCATGGAAAATTTTCATGGTAATTTTCAACTTCACTGCCCAAGCGGTAACCTGGCAGAGCAGAGCGCCCGTCCATAATAGCACCCGTCCAATTTATCCCTTTGAAGTCAATGGGATGAGAATCAGGCGGGTTCTACAACAGCAGGCACTCCAACTGGGTACCACAGTGTGATAAAATTAGAAGCAAAATGTTCCACTCCCCGGCACTGGCATCCCTCATCTTGATGAATATAAAATGAGCACTAAGATTTTGTTAAAAGGTTGGACCTAAACTGGACCTGAAGTCACCTTACAATTACCAATGTAAGCTCAACTAGTTCCACACATTGAATCAATGCAGTTTTGAATAAGCTCATCTCTTAGGTACATTTTTGTTGCTGACTTATATAGCACCTTTCATGACCCCAGGATGTCCCAAAATGCTTTACAGCCAATTAAGTACTTTTGAAGTGTAGTTGTAATGCAGGGAAATGCAGCAGCCAATTTTGCACATAGCAATCTCCCACAAACAGCAACCAGTCACATCCTTTACTCATCCAGCGTATGTTTGACAAGACAGAAGCCCATGCATCTCCATTATGGAGCAAACATTCACACTAATGCAAATGATCTTGAACCTAAGTATAACTCCAGGGCTGTTTTAGTGATGTTGATTGAGGGATAAATATTGCCAAGGACACTGGGGAGAAATCCTCTGCTCTTCTTCGAAAAATTCTTTTACCTCCACCCAAGAGAGCAATCCCTGAGTACTGCACTGGAGCATCAGCTTAGATTTTGTGCTCCAGTTTCTGGAGTGGGGCTTAAACCAACAATCTTCAGACTCAGAGGCAAGAGTGCTACCCACTGAGCCACGGCTGATACAACTGCTTAACTTCCTCAGTCTTCCTTTCTCAATGCTATTTTTAAGGCTTCTGAAACCCAAGCTTGCATCAATTAGTCGCTGCTTCTTAATCTGGCTTATCTTCTTTCCTACTCTTTCAAATCCTGGAGGTGGCCTGTACCCTGGGACTTGGCCCATTAGCCAGGTTTCTCAATAAAAAATATATTGGATTAGACTATAGGCAACACAAGAAAAGGAATAGTTTAAACAGTACATGATGATGATGTCTATGGCCTTACGTTCAAAAAATACTAAAAGAAATAAGTTGAAACATGAACATGTATAAGGAGCAATCGTGGGAATCATGCACGCACTCTTGATAAATTGTCACTTGGGTAGAAAATGGACGTGACCTCCAGTCACATCCCTTACTCATCCAGTGTATGCTTGACAAGACAGAAGCCCATGCATCTCCATTATGGAGCAAACATTCACTCTAATGCAAATGATCTTGAACCTAAGTATAACAGCAGAGCTGTCAGATTAGAATATCACTCACTCAGCCATGGATGGGTGTGACACAGTTGCTGAAAACCATCAGTCTCAGATATTCATGGCATTATGCACAAGTAATCCAAGCAAGGTACCTCCTAATTAGCAAACCATCCATGTTTTGTTCTCTCTTCCTCCATCTATTTCCCTTCTTCTACCGAAGCTGTTGGCTCCATGTTGGAGTGCGATGTCACAGGCACTGAATGATCTCTGGTTCCTTGCCCAAGTGAATGTTATTCACATGTGAGGCATGCCAATGAGCGCGCCAAGCTACTCCACCAGGGGGTGAAGTACAATTCTGTCCTCACTTGATGTTCACACACACATACTCGCACTTCCAGCAGTGATCACTGGCTAGTGATCAAGAGTAGGAACCTTGGTCGATTTTTCCCACAGACTCTGAGAGCTCTGGTGCTAAGATCAGGTACCTCAGCATAGGTAGTGATTGAACTTTGGCGGACACATATCTATATATATATAAATATAAATAAATGGATGGTGGTGTCTGTCTGTCTGTCTGTATGTCCGCGCTTAACTCAAAAGTTATAGAGCGTACCTACACATATGTTATATCAAAAGAAAGCTTATGATTAGGGGAGTGTCATAGGGGTATTTACTTTTTGGAAAAACCTTCAAAAAATGGCAAAAATCTGCTCATTAGCGTTGAGTGATGTCACGGAAGTGCGCTGCGTCACGGGGGGGCGTTTCATGGCATGTGTGGGCGGGGCCTAATCCTGACGCCTGCCGTTAGTGCGGGAGCGGGAAAAACCACAGCGGGAGCTCATCAGGGGTCAGCCCGCTGTCGTTGGGGGCCCGGAGCGGGAGCTCATCAGGGGTCAACCCGACCGAAAGCGAGCAGGTGAGCGGCGGCGGCGGTCCACAGCGGGAACCGCTGCGCACAGGGGCTCCGGGTCACCAACGCCAGGCTCTGAGTCCTGCCCCTTCCCCGTGGTCTCAACCGCGCGGCCCGAGAGCCCGGGTGAGAGGGAAGCCGGCTCTATTACAGCCCCGGGGGGCTCGGGGTGTGTGAGAGAGACTCGGCGCCATTCCCTCCTTCCTCCCCGCCCCCTGCCAATCACCCCCCACACACCCGGGGGGTGGGGACTGGGCTCAGCTCACACTCAGTGTGAAAGAGGAGGAGGAGGCCGGGGATCAGCAGCCTACCACCTCAACATCAATCCCCGAGCTCAGAACTTTAGCAAAGTGCAGAGAGAGAGAGAGACTCACCTCAGATGGTGTCCGGTGGGGCTGCAGAGAGTCTCCGTCTCCTCACACAACACACACACAACCCGAGCGATCAGAACCTCTGGCTTCACCTACATCTCCTCTCTCTGGATCCTTTTTTAAAAATTTTAAACCCACAATCTCACCTTCTTCCTTCCTTCCTTCCTTCCTTCGGCCGCCGCGATTCAAACTTCCCGTCGACCTCACAAAATGGCGGCCGCCCTTCTTCACCCGCCGGGCTCTGAGTCCAGCCCCTTCCCCGGGGTGTCTTCCTCTCTTCTCTATCTCCTTCCCTCACTCTCTCCTTCCCTCTCTCTCTCTCTCTGTCTCTCTCTCCTTCCCCCTCTCTCTCTCTCCTGCCCTCTCTCTCTCTGTCTCTCTCTCCTTCCCTCTCTCTCTCTCTCCTTCCCTCTCTCTCTCTGTCTCTCTCTCCTTCCCTCTCTCTCTCTCTCTCTCTCTCCTTCCCTCTCTCTCTCTCTCTCCTTCCCTCTCTCTCTCTCTCCTTCCCTCTCTCTCTCTGTCTCTCTCTCCTTCCCTCTCTCTCTGTCTCTCTCTCCTTCCCTCTCTCTCTGTCTCTCTCTCCTTCCCTCTCTCTCTCTCTCTCCTTCCCTCTCTCTCTCTCCTTCCCTCTCTCTCTCTCCTTCCCTCTCTCTCTCTCCTTCCCTTTCTCTCTCTCTCTCTTTCTCCTTCCCTCTCTCTCTCTCTCTCTCCTTCCCCCCCTCTCTCTCTCTCCTTCCCTCTCTCTCTCTGTCTCTCTCTCCTTCCCTCTCTCTCTCTCTCTATCCTTCCCTCTCTCTCTCCTCTTGCCTCTCTCTCTCTCTCTCCTTCCCTCTCTCTCTCCTTCCCCCCTCTCTCTCTCCTTCCCCCTCTTTCTCTCTCCTTCCCCCTCTCTCTCTCTCCTTCCCCCTCTCTCTCTCTCCTTCCCCCTCTCTATCTCTCCTTCCCCCTCTCTCTCTCTCTCCTTCCCCCTCTCTCTCTCTCCTTCCCCCTCTCTCTCTCTCCTTCCCCCTCTCTCTCTCTCCTTCCCCCCTCTCTCTCCTTCATCCTCTCTCTCTCTCTCCTTCCCTCTCTCTCTCTGTCTCTCTCCTTCCCTCTGTCTCTCTCTCCTTCCCTCTCTCTCTCTCTCTTCCTTCCCTCTCTCGCTCTCCTTCCCCCTCTCTCTCGCCTTCCCTCTCTGTCTCTCCCTCCTTCCCCCTCCCCCCCCCCTCTCTCTCTCTCCTTACCCCTCTCTCTCTTGCCGTGAGTGCGGGACCGGGAAAACAGATACACTGAGCGGGAGCTCAGCTGAGGTCAGTCGGGCCGGTCCTGAGGCGCTAGGCCGCGCACGGGGGCTCCGGGTCACCGCGGCCGGGCTATGAGTCCAACCCCTTCCCCGGGGTGTCTTCCTCTCTTCTCTATCTCCTTCCCTAACACTCTCCTTCCCCCTCTCTCTCTATCTCTCTCCTCCCCCCCCTCTCTCTCTCTCCTTCCTCCTCTCTCTCTCTCTCCTTCCCCCCTCTCTCTCTCTCTCCTTCCCCCTCTCTCTCTCTCTCTCCTTCCCCCTCTCTCTCTCTCTCTCTCTCTCTCCTTCCCCCCTCTCTCTCTCCTTCCCCCTCTCTCCTTCCCCCCTCTCTCTCTCCTTCCCCCTCTCTCTCTCTCTCCTTCCCTCTCTCTCTCTCTCCTTCCTCCTCTCTCTCTCTCTCCTTCCCTCTCTATCTCTCTCCTTCCCCCTCTCTCTCTCTCTCCTTCCCCCTTTCTCTCTCTCTCCTTCCCCCTCTCTCTCCTTACCCCTCTCTCTCCTTCCCCTCTCTCTTTCTCTCTCTTTTTCTCTCTCTCCTTCCCCCCTCTCTCTCTCCTTCCCCCTCTCTCTCTCTCCTTCCCACTCTCTCTCTCCTTCCCCCTCTCTCTCTCTCTCCTTCCCCCTCTCTCTCTCTCTCTCCTTCCCCCTCTCTCTCCTTCCCTCTCTCTCTCTCTCTCTCTCTCTCCTTCCCTCTCTCTCTCTCTTTCCCTCTCCATTAACAAAAAACAAAGTTAAAGAACCACCTCCTGGGTGCTTAGGAAGAGCTCTTCAATCCCAACAGTTTCATAAACAGTTTTATAAACATGGCAGAGGTTTCTTCATTTCCCTCGGCAACGCCGGGTACTCCATACATGCCATGTGTATATATATATGTTTATATACACACTCCTAATAGGTGCTGTTGGACTGCAGTCAAGGCTGGGAACCCTGCTCCCTTCCCACTGAGATCAGTTAGCTCAGTACAGAGCAGTAATCGAATCTGGGACATTATCAGACTTGCACTGCTCAGTACCTACACCAAGTGGTCCATTTACCCACTGAGCCACCAGGGACCTCCCAGCAAAACAAGTTTTAAACAATTGGTGAGAAATTGATTATAGGCTGTTTTCGGGCGCGGGATGGTGGTGCGCCAGATGCCAGAGGCTCCTCCCAAATTGGGCCTCTGGCCTCATCTAAATAATCCCAGCGAGCTGCAGACACCAATGAGGCAGCTCACCAGTTTGCTTTAAACCTGGACATGGGGCTGCGTGCCAGCAGTGGCCCTCAGGCAGGTCCTAGCAGAGGGGAGGGGGCCGAGTTTGGGCCAGCAGCGCTCCCACAGTATTGTTGCAGGGCTAGGAGGCGCACTCCTGTTCCTCCTGTGTCCACATCCAGGTAAAGTCTACTGTTCTGTTGGTGGCCTTCCTCAGGCAGCAGAATCAAACTGAGCGGAGCCTGTCGGGCTCATGCTTCTTTCTGTTTCTGACCAATTGCGGACAGGGAGTCGTTAAACAGGCGTTAGGCCCTCATTAGCATATGCAAGGGGCCTTACGCCTGTTTAAGGCGGCCGCCAGGGATGGCTGAATATTGCCTGGACCAACATGGCATTAGACGCATTTCAGGTGTCCTTGGGGCACAGAACATAACCCTGCAAAATCTGCCCTGTTTGCTCCCGAGAAATGGGCAAAACAACGTCCAATTTTGTCACCAATTAGCTTGAAGGGCTCTAACAATAGTACTCGACAAACCTTTCGTCCCCTGCTTGTCGCAACCTACTAGACACTAAACTAACACTGCAAAGTCCATTCATGTGATCGGAGTGATAGTGATGAGGGGGGAGGGTACAATTTAAGAATCGAGCTTAAAAGAAATAAAATTAGCCAACAAACCAAGGACTGGTGCAAATGCAGAGACTGTCACAACGATGCATTATTTATAGACCAAATTAATCAAATTTCTTCTCTGAAGCCCCTCCAATTATATGCAATAAAATGGTTATCCATCATTTCAACAGCAAGGAGACAAACAGTGGTCATTTCTGGAAAGAATAGAGAAAAATTGCATTTTATAGCTGTTCCCGCATTACCTATGCAGATCCTTATCTTCAACCGCCTCCATTGTACCCATTTTTTTTCTCCCCTAGCTACAAAAGCTTTCTCCTGATGGACGATACGAAAGAGATTGGTTAAAATTATATTTTCTTCATGCTTGGCTAGGCCACAGTGTGGAGAAGGCCTCTCCTAAAACTGGCAGCAGATTAGGGATAATAGGGTTTTCACATCTAAGTGACCTTTAATGCGTTTGCTTTGACTCGCAAAAGAAAACAATCACTTTGAAAATACATCATGGAATGTCCAGGTTCTGGCCTAGCGTGAATCATACTTCCACCAAGCCCTCAGCTGGTTTCCATGGCATCCAGGCTAGGCTGACAGATTTCTACATGGTGCATAAAGTATCATTTCCATCCCGCATCATTCATTGTCTGCCATCACCAACAATGAAGGCCTAATCCTCGCATGGACAAATGGCAGTTTACTATTTTAAACAAAAAATATTTGATAAAAAGCACTCAGGGTCACTTATTGTTATGATTGCATCTTAAAGAAAATTGCTTTGTGTCATGAGTTGGGATTTTTTTTCTCCTTAGTTATTTAAAGTGGACCCCACAAAGTTAGGATCGAAATGTATTGGTAAATGAAAAGGAGGAAACGGTTGATTTTTAAGGTGACAGAGCAGGCCCGAAATTGCCAAACTTTTATCAAACCCAAAA